>NW_024870763.1:1420000-1981715 GCF_019054845.1 Dipodomys spectabilis | reverse complement strand
GGGGATTGTGTCAAACTACAAAGTTTCTGCATGGCAAAGGGACATCATTAGCAAGCTAAAGAGGTCCTATGGAAGCAGAGATTTTTGCCATGTCTACATTAGAATATTCAAAGACCTCAATGAATTACACTAGCAAAGAATTAACAACCCAATTAACAAATGGGCAAACAAACTAAGTAGAGGCTTCCCAGAAGAAATAAAAATAGCCAGTAGTCACATAAAAAATGTGCTACATCTCTGGCCGTAAAGTAAATGCAAACCAAAACACTTGAGACGAGCTGGGGAGGTGGCTCTGTGATAGAGTGCTTGCTTTGCAAGCATGAGGCCCGGGTTTGATTCCTCAGCAGCACATAAGCAGAAAGGCTGGAAGTGGTGCTTTGGCTCAAGTGATCGTGCTCTATCCTTGAGCTGAAGAGCTGAAGTTCAGTACTCAGGACGAGAGTTCAGGTCCCACGACTGAACAAAAACAACAACAAAAATACACAACCACTTGACTTGCTGCTCTTTTTCGATCTCACTTTAGACTGATCCCAAAACATTGTTGGTGGGAATGTAAACTTGTTCAACTACACTGAAAAATATACCCACAAAATAACTATGTTCATTGTCAAGGTATAGTTATAGCACAAATACCTTCAACATATGAATGGATAAAGAAAAGATGGTATATATACATAGAGTAATTTTAGTCATCCATTAGAATATTGCATCATTTATAAAGAAATAGATATACCTGGAAAAAATTTTGTGAAGTCAGGATGAATGATTTCTCTCATATGTGGAAGCCAGGTCTATATGTAAACATATAGAGTGTTGTATGCACATATACACAAATATATTTCACGAAGTACAGTATATGTTGGAAAGAATTTAAATGGTGTAATCCTTTAGAAAATCTAACAGTACAATAAAATGTATATAAGGAAACTGGCACTTGAAAGGCAGGAGGAGGTGAATGAAGTGAAGTCACAATTTTCAACTCATATCCGATGAAACTAGGAAAATTGAGGGGAACAAGTTGAGTTTCAGGGATGGTAGAGGTGATGAAAAAAGTGTCACTGATTAGGATTCATTGTACTTACAATTAAAAATGTAATTAAAAATAATTATGCCTGAGCCTACCACCTATGACTTACATATTCACACTTCTGAGTATCCATCCCCCTTCTAAACAACCATGAACCACCTCATCTTACTTAGAAAAGGTACCACTTTGCTGTGTCTGTGAAGCAAGGAATTGTAGGCAGATCAAATTAATGTTGTCCACATATGCCAAGCCATCAATATAAGGCCAGAAACCATGAAAATACTACAATAGGTGGCAGAGGAAACACCATGGATCCTAGAACACAGGTCCAAACTTTCTAACTAAAGATCCAGAATCACAAGAAATCAAAGAAAGCCTGGATAAACTGAATTGCATGAAACTTAAATGTTTCTGCCTGGCAAAGAACATGACAACCTAAATTAAAAAACCCACAGAATGGGTGAAGAATTTTATGAGCTATTCATCAGACAAGGGCCTAATAGGAAAAATATAAATAGAGCACAAAAGATTACCCCCAATAAATCCTCAAATAACAGCCCAATTGATAAATGAGGTAGTGACCTAAAGACAGACTTCTCAAAATAAGTAAGAATGGCCAATAGACGCATAAAGAAATGTTCAATATCTCTGAACATAAAACGATTCAACACTGTAATTCCACCTCACTGCAGTAAGGAAGGCTAATAAAAACATGTAAAAGTGATTAGTAACAAATGCTGTTATGGATGCGGCCAAAAGGGACCTCTATCACTGTTGGTGAGAGTGTAAATTGTCCAATCAGTCTGGAGACTGAGATGTGAGTATTGTGGTTTGACTTGTGCAGAGAAGTCCATGTGCTTTTCATCTCCAATTGGCCACTAAAAAGACACAAGTAGAGCTGTGGTGCAAATGAGTAAAGTAGCTTTCATTACAAAATCTCAGGGACATTACCCACATCCTGCATTGAAGCTCGACTACTGGCAGTGTGTGTGTGTGTGTGTGTGTGTGTGTGTGTGTGTGTGTGTGTGTGTGCGCGCGCGCGCGCGTGCACGCACGTGCGCACTAGTGATTTTCTGACTGCAACAAATGTTTTGGTGTATTTAAAGTATTAAGAAACAAGGTTTAAATGTCCTGTGACTTTTTGTGTGTTTCTCTTTGTATGTATGTGTCTATCTGGTGTAGTTGTGGGTGTGGGTGTATCCATCTGTATGTGCATTTACTTTGTATCATGCTTGTTCTCCACCTATTTTAACATAATTGTCAGGCTTGGAAGGTAAAGTTATGACAATTTTCCAATCGTTTTTTTCAACAAATGATTATTTGAATTGAAGGACAGAGAGGAAGGAGAAAGAGAGGGGGAGAAAGAGGGGAGTTCTAAATCCAAGACTGAAACAGCCATATTCCAGAACAAGGCTTCAGAACTAGGTATAAACTAGATCCAATGTTGTGCTGTCAGTCAGCTAGCTGTAAGAAAGCCCCCATCTGGCCACAGGTGTGGATTGTAGTGAAAGATTAAAAATTAGAGTTACATTTTACAATTGCTAACTGCTGGTTTTGCTTCTGTAAACTTGCTTGCGCTAGCACTGACCCTTCCCCTCCCTGGAAATAAATAAAAAGTTTCGGAGTCTAGATGTCGGCCCTGGGACAAGCTCTGTAGTCGTAAATAAAGAAATAACAAGTAAATTCCCCAAGTGGCCAAATGGGACCCAAGATAAGGAACAAAGAGAATGTTCCTCTGCATTCCTGTGTAAAAATTCTCGGTTTAGGGGCCTCAAGATAAGGACCATCTGGTGAGCCCAGCAAACTAGGCCAAATGTTAATCAATCACAAGCCTGTAACTATGTAAACTCTCCTCCAGGGTGACCGCTCACCCTAGACTTGCCCTGAGCCAACTGTTTTACAAAAAGTGTTATAAACTTCCCCGTGTAGTAAACTGAGCCAATCCTGGGGAACCTGGGGTCTTATGCTAATCCTGTGGCTTTTGTCTTTAAAAGTGCCTGTAACCACTGCTCGGGGCTTCCTGTCTGCCTTGGACAGAGAGCCCATTTGCGCAAACGCCAAATAAACTTCTCTTGCTTATTGCAGCTGCTGGCTTGAAGTCTTGGTTCTTGGGGTGCCCTCACGTTGAAGAAAGCATCCCAGTGAGTCTGGGGTTTTTCAGTAGGAAAAAAGATAATTCAGTAAAAACAGTCTGTGACATTTACACAAGATCTGGACATCACTTCCTCTTGGGTTGCTGCTGTGCAGGACCAAAATTTGATCTCAAGTGAAACTTGGAATTACAAAAGTTAAAACCCAAAGTCTATTAAACTCTAAAAGGCCTGTGTAACTCCTTAATCCTCATACTTGATATATGACTTAGTGGGAAAGGCAGAGGGCAGATTTCCAGCTATTGCAGACTTCTTCGTTAGTGAACAATGAGCTACCACCTTCATTCATGTGGTTCCAGCACAGAATTGGCTCAGATCTGTGAACCTGAGTGTAGAAATTTGAATCTCCATAGTGTGAATGAAAATTTGGTCTCCTACTAAGATAGCAGTTTGTGGGACCATGGGTAGCTGTGGGCAAGTCTCTTTTTAATAGCTTATCCTTTGTGCACATTTGGTTTAGATACAGGGATACATAACTAACTAGTAGCAATGGTCACCGCAGGGTAGAGCAAGAGACCAACAGTAGAGGGACAGAGATCAAACTCATGCTATCTGCCATTTTATATTGCTTGAATTGACATGTTCTTCATGTATTTTAGCAATTCAAGAATAAAAATTAACATTACATATAGATTTTTAAATTGCCTCTTTGCTTCTGAGAAAAAGTAAAAATAACAATGAATTTAAATGGAAAGGCAGTACTTTAAGAGCAGGGAAAAGGAACGGAGAATGATAATGGGATTCTCCTGAAGTCCAATCTGGAGACTTTATTTACCAACATTGAGGAATAAAATGAAACCATGTAACAAGACTGGCTTGTCTCCTTTTTCTCAGCAACAAGGCAGTCCTGTCTGCTTTCCTTAGTAACATGACAGCCCTGCCTTTTTTGCCTTTTTTCCTCATTTATGCCAGAGCCAAAGGGCTCAGTAGAACATGACTAAAGGAGAAAGTTGGAGATGTCATTGTAAGATGAAAAAGAACAAGCCATGGATATATCTGGAAACCTAGAAAGCCCCTGGAGCCTTGAACTGTTAGGCCTTTCAGGCACCAGTCTTCCACAGAAATTAAACATTCATAGAGAAAGCCAAGATGTGCTCTGATTTATGTAGATTGCCTTACTCAAAGAAAGACCTCCCAATGAAACAATCCTCCCTGCCAACAACAGCCCTTCAGAGTGAGGCTCAGGGAATAAAAGACACACTAAACTTTCCTACCTGCCAGAAACCAGCCCACACCCTGAGGTCACCAGGACAGCAGGGAGGGAAGGCTCAGCCCTGTCACAAAACAAGGATGAAGCTCAGAGGTCCACATCTAATCTCATAATGTACTCAGACCTTCTAAAGTTCCAACAGCTTCCAGAAGGTGTCTGCAGCCCTTTAAAACGATCAAGCTGTGATGCTCAGCTCTAAAGCCGTAACTCTGCACCCAGTGTTAGCCTTATTTAATGACATACAAGCCAAGTAGGGCTCTCTGATAAATTTGCTAAAACCACTGCACTCCATGCCAGCATCCAGTCACTTGTCTTCTGCTGACAAAGCCTGTGGGTCATTCAAAACAGAAGCAGCCATGGCCTCAACTCCACCTGCCATGGATGTTCAGCAAACCTTACCCTTTTGCTCCCTCAGCAATTGCTTTAATTTTGGGATAGCCTCACCAACACTCTCTCCTAATACCACTGCCTCCATGGGGCGAACCCCCCACCCAACCAAACAGTCAAACAATCTGGAGGTGTTCTCTTTGGGATGGACAGATTAGCCTTTCCATGAGCCCATTTCCAGGGACTCCCCTTCCCCCAGATGCCTTGGAAGGGGCATCTGCTCCTTCCAGCAGCAGGCGTGCCACTCTTCCCAGACCCACACTGACCACAGCAGCCTTCTGACAGCTGGACATTGCATGTCCAAGTTGGGAGAGCTGCTGTCTCCAAGTTCTATGGTTGAGGGGATGCTAGGCAGGTTCTTGTGCCAGTAGGTGGGCCAGGTTGTGGACTCTGCAAAGCCTTCCAGCAAGGTTTCATGTACCAGCCTGTCCACTGCACAGCTGGCCAACCCTGATATCTGCTTGGGCTCTGGCTTTCTTGGATCTGCAGTGTTAAGGAACCTTCAGATTCCCCCTGCCAGAGACACCATTTAATTGCTCAAAAACAGGACCAAATAATCCTGGTTCATCTACTGCAGTCTTTAGCTGTTTTCCCCCACCAGCATGTGACTCTCTGGTGCAACCACTTTTAGAGGGATATTTCTGGGTAGCAAGCAAGTCTAGCTTTTCTTTTATAAGCCAGCAGCCTACTAATATAAGCTCATCTTCTGCCCCCTGCCAACCTAGACAACCCTACCCCTCCCAGCTCCATTGCCCACCCTGTGCTTAGGGGCCTCCTGAGCCCAGGTTCTTCTTCTGAACCTGCCCATGTATTCTGAAAAGAGCCCAGAGAAAACCGTGGCATCTGCTGTACCCGGAAGTCAGTCCACAGTGAGGCTTCTGCAGCCCCCAGCCTTGCTTTAAGCATAGCCACCAACAGGGCAACACCCCCAAGCACCACCTCAGACCTCCAATGCGTAAAATAAAGAGCCTGTGCTTGTGGCACCCACAGTCACCAGTCATCAGTCCTGGCACGGGAGCATCTGCTAAGGCCACCCCAGTAGGTTCAAGGGCTCTGACATCAAGACAGAGGCAGGCAGGTGCACCCATGCAGGCTGACTTTGGAGCAGCTGGTCTTCCAGGTGCAGGCCTGGTGGCCATTGAAGCAGAACATGACATTGCAAAAGATTACATCACACACTAGAAGATAAACAATGGCCCTGTGCTCAGAGAACTGACAGAGCTAGGAAATCAGAGAGAGAGAGAGAGAGAGAGAGAGAGAGAGAGAGAGAGAGAGAGAGAGAGGAGTGTGTGGCTGGCTTTGCTTACTCTAACTCTGATGGAGCAGCTAGGAATAATCTAAACATCCTACCATAAACAATCACAAAAGTGGAAGCCATGTAAAAATAATATATGTATATAAATGTATGTATGATATAAATATTTAGGCAAAATATGTATATTCCATATATAATGTGAATATGTAATGTATGTATAATGTATATATGTATAATGTACAGAGGGAAAAATTGAAATATCGAGTATTTGAAGGAATAATAATCAGTACCTTCCCAATTTTGATTGAAAGCACGAACCCTTCTATGCAGGAATCTACCAGCCCAAAAAAGTCATTTAACACAATTATACAGGTCCACACTAAGATATATTCTAATTGAACCAAGACCGAAAACCTCCCAAGGCGCAGAGACACAATTCATCACACCAAAGTGATCTTCAATGATATTATGACAAATTTCTCATCAGAAACTAGATTAACTATTAGACAGCAAGAGCAACAAATTTAAAGCGCTAAAAGGAAATATTTATAATCCACCTTTATAACAAATACACTTCCTCCAAATGTAAGAGATGAGCTAAGTACTTACTGATTGCTCAGTCTTATAATCCTAAATAATCAGGAAGGTGAATTGTGAGGATGGTGGCTCAAAGCTAGCCTGGAACTTGTCCTCTCAGGAGGAAGTTATAAGACACGGCTGTCCTTGAGAAGGAGGGAGTGTGCAGTGCCATTGCTGGAACAAGACATAGGATAAGGTGGCCATCAAGAATGGAGGCTGTTAGCTAGTGTCTCGAGAGAAGCAATTTATAAGATGCAGTAGTCCTCTAGAAAATCAGAGGATTTTGACCACTGTCCTAGTGATTTCAGAAATGCTATGATAATGACCAGAGTAACCTCAAGCCCAGCTGGATTCCTTAGCAACCGCTGTCAAGGCTGCCAGGCTATGACTGGTCCACTTTTTCTCTGACCTCAGACTCTGATTGATCCATTTCCTCCATGATATCACAATGCCTGGTTGCGATTGCTCCATTGTGTGAGGCCATGCAGGATATATAGGAAGCCATTGTGCTCCAACCTGTCAGTTAACAGAGCTGGGAGCTCTTGCTTGATGACCCGCAAGACTGACTCAAATCTAAATGATTTGTTGTTTGTGGGGACTGGTTGTCATTTATATTTTGGTATTTCTTTTAAAATTTTCTGGGTTTTTCATTAATTTATTTAGTTTATTTTAGGTAGATTTGCTACCTGCCATCATAGCAGAAGGATGGAAGAACACAAAGTATCATCCTACTTTCTCCTTGAAGGAGGAGACCATCAAACAATACCTCATGAAAGAGCTCATCGACAAAGGTACCTATGTACAAGTGAAGCTGGCCCATCACCACGTCACAGACAAGGACGTGGCATTTAAAATACTCTGGAAGTGAGAGTCCTCATCATCGGATAAAGAATGAGGTGGACATTTTTAAGAAGTTATGGCAGAAACACAATATCAGGTTGTACCAGGTTATGGAGAAGGAAGAGTACGAGTATCTCATCATGGAAATGGCCACTGGGGGATACCTCCTGGGGTAGATCTTAAAATCCTGCCACCTATATGAGGATGAAGCCAGGAGGCTCGCCACACAAATTGTAAGTGCTGTTTGCACCAAAATAGAATCACACACTGAGATCTTAAGTCCAAAAACGTCCTTTTGGACACAAAGGCAATATCAAGGTCAGTGGATTTGGTGTAAGCATCTGGCTCACCCCTGGGCAGTCGCTAATGAATATATGTGCAGTTGAGCTATCCCATTCCTCTGAAATGTTCCTGCAACCTGCAGTTGCAGGTGGCTCACGCCTGTAATCCTAGCTATTCAGGAGACTGAGATCTGAGGATCATGGTACAAAGCCAGCCCTGGCTGGCTCTCCCCTCTGAGCAGAGTCATACTGATACCAAAGACTAATTTGAGGAGAAGATGACAGAGGATAGAGGTGGCTAGCAAAATAGCTACCACTCTTCTCAGAACAAGCCGCTGAATGTGGGTACAGGAGCAGAGCAGTTCCAGACAAAGAGGAGGAGAGCCCTAAGAGATATCAAAGATAACCTCACTTGAAAGCCAGAAGGCTGTTATTGGGATGGGAGAGATTTGTAGTGGGTCTACTAAAGAAAGAGTTGTAAGTGGGATCCACGAATGGAGATCAAAACACTGTTTGCCAAGCAACGCCCTCAGTCCAGCCCAGAAGACAGGTGTACCAACTGTCTTACATTATGTAAAGAGGGATTCCAGCCAAGGGGCATCTAGTACTGCATTGATAAACTGACATTGTAGTTATTAAAGCATGTAATTTTTGTGCATTGTATCAATTCCTTGCACAGGCAAAACTACTTGACTTACACTTGAACTACACCCTAGTCTTTAAAAATGTAGATTGATTTATTTTATTCTGTGTTATTCTTTAAGATACAGTGTCATTATGTAGCACAATTCTATTGCCTAGTCTCCCAAGTGTTTGGATTACAGGTGTGTACCTCCATGTCATCCATCATACTATTATCTGCAACTTTCCTTATGTTTTAATACTTTATTTTATCCCTTGGCAGTACTGGGGTTTTGATTCAGAAGCTGGTGCTTGACAAGCAAGTGCTCTATCCCTTGACCCCTGCCCACAGTCCTTGCTCTTCATTCTACTTGAGATGAGCTCTTATTGTATTATTTTCCTGGGGTCATTATCAGACTGTGATTTAAATTTTTAAAGTTTTCACAGTAGAGGTCCTTCACATTTTTAGTTAAATTAATTAATTCCTAGTTTTCTTGTTGTTTTGTTTTGTTTAGATTAGACTAGATTTGATTTTGAGGCTAATATATATGAGATTGTTTTCTGGATTTCAGCCTGGATTTTCCCATTGTTGGTAACACAGAAAAACTACTGATTCTTGTGGGTTTTTTACCCTGCTACATTGTTGAAGGTTAGCATCACCTTTACTTAACTTGAGGGATGAAACTATAGGGTCCTTTAAATACAGGATCATTTCATCTGTAAAAAGGGATAATTTTCCTTCTTCCCTATTTGGATCCCCTTTATGTTTTTCTCTTGCCTATTGCTCTTGCTAGAAAGTCCATTACCATATTGAAGAGTAGTAGAGAGAGTGGACATCCTTGTCTCATTCCTGATTTTAATGTCTTCATGCTTCCACCGTTAGGAAAATGCTAATTATCTCTATTATATATATGCTCTGTATTATATTGAGGAATGTTCCATGCATTCCTAGCTTCTCAGACTTTTTAATCATAAAGGGGTATTAGAGCTTGTTAAAAGCTATTTATACATCCCTATAGACGATCATGTGTTTCTTGTCCCTGCTTCTGCTGATGGTTTGTATTGTTTATTGACAAGAGTATTGAATACAATTGAATCCTAGGATGAAACCTATTTGGTCATACCATGTGATTCTTTTGTTAGTTGCTGAAATTAGTTGGTGAGAATTTTATTAAGAAGTTTTGTATTAATGCTTATCAAAGAGTTGGTTTCATAGTTCTCTTTCTTTGGTGAGTCCCTATGTAATTTGGGGAAGGGTCTAAATCTAGCTTCATAGAATATGTTTGATAATTCCATTTCCCTTTATATTCCATTGAAGAGTTAGATCTCTGTATTGTATGTTCTTTGCAGGCCTAAATTTCATGGTACATTCATTGGGTCCTAGCTTTCTCTGGAATGGGAAGTGGTTTATTGACATTTCATTTTCATTACTTCTTATGTGTTACTTCTTGGTTCAGATGGAGTATAGGAAAACATCAAATTCTCCAGGATTCTCCAGGTGATTGGCATAAGGTTTTCAAAGTACTCTCTTATAACATTCTCAATTTTGCTTATATCTGTTGTGTTGTCTCATTTTTGTCTGTAATTTTCTCTATTTGGGTGAGTTCTCTAATTGTTTTTTTGGGTTTTTTTTATTATGAAGGTGATATACAGATGGGTGGGTTACAGTTATATATGTAATGAGTACATTTTTAACAGTGTTACCCCTTCCCCATTTTTTCCTTCTTCCCCCAACCCTGACATCCCATTCCTACGAAGTTGTAAAGTTCATTTCTAACATAGTTTCTACTGTATATCAGTGGTGCTTTGGTTAATCTTTGTCCCACCATTTCTGTGATTTCCCTTCCCTTCCCCAAATCAAGTTAACATGTATAAGACAAAGGATACATAAATCAAAAACAGTGACTACAGGGAATAAACCAAAGGGTAAAAACTAAATAGAAATAACTAAAAACCGTTCACTATACAATCATCTTGTATCCATTTCTTGGACCTCATTTCGATAAGCATCATTTTATATGGTAATATGCATATTGCTATCGAGCTATTGTGAATATCCTAGACATATTCTAGTTTTTCCAAATGAGTGGAAAAGTGTAGCCTATGATACTTTGGGTCTGGCTTGTTTGACTTATTATGTTTTCCAAATGATTCAATTTCCTTACAAATGGGGCAATGTCATTCATTCTGACGGAAGCATAGAGTTTTGTTGTGAATATGTATGACAATTTCTTGATCCATCATTGCTGGGTCATAGGGGAGCTCTATTGATAAACCTCTATATTTCTTTACAGAGTGTTTGTAGAAGTTTAAATTTCCACCAATAGTGTAGTAATGTTCCTTTTGGGCCACATCCCAACCAGCCTGGCATCTTATTATTAGGTTTCTTCATAATGGTCATTCTAACTGGGGTGAGGTGGAATCTCAATGTTGCTTTGATTTGAACTTCTTTTATGGCCAGAAATGTTGCATGTTTCTTCATGTGTCTATTGGCCATGCATACTTGTTTTTCAGCGAGGTCTCTCTTTAAATCTTTAGGCCACTTATTAAGAGGGTTGTTGTTTTTTGAGGATTTTTTTTTGGGAATTTAACTTTTGGGACTCCAAATATATTTGAGATATGAGGCCATTGTGTATTGCAGAGCAAGTAAAGATCTCCCAATCTGCAAGATTTTTATTTATCTATCTATATAAGTTCTCTTCCTAGTCAAATTTGGTATGGTTCTGTCAAGTCTGTTAATTTATTTAAAAAACCAACTTTGATTTGTTGATTCTTTCTGCGTATTATTTTGTCTTTATTTAGTTATTTGTGATTCAATTTTTTATTTGTTTCTCTCTACTGCTTTGGGTTTGGGATTGTTCCTGTTTTCAAGAGCTTGAGGTACATAATTAAAATATTCATTTGAGATTTTCCCAATTGCTTGATGTTGGGACTCAGAGCTATACATTTTCCTCTAAGTACTGCATTTACTGTGTCCCAGTAATTTGTCTGTTTACTTTTGTTAAATTCCAGAAACTTTCAGATTTCCATTCTAATCCCTTCAGTGTCCCATTGGTCATTCAGCAACGTGTTATTCAGTCTTCATTGGTTTGACATTTTATTTTTTTGCTTTATCTGTTTAATTCTAAGTTTATTCACTTATAGCCTAACAAGATATGGGAATTCGAATAATTTTTCTTTCAATTTGGACAGAATTTCTGTGTGACATAAGATGTGTTCTATTTTGGAGAATCTTCCATGATCTGCTGTGAAGAATGTATATTCTGACGCTGAACGTATATTCTGTAGATGTCTGTTAGGGCTAGGTGGTCAGTGTAGTTATTAAGCTTGCAGTTTCTCCATTGAGTTTTTCCTGGATAGGTCATCCATGGATGACAATGATGTGTTGAGATGTGATTTTTTGTTTAAGGAGTATTTGGTTGATGAAGTGGAATGCTCCAGGATTCAGGGCATTGATATTTAGACTTGTTATATCCTCCTAATGGAAAGTTGCCTTTATCAATATGTAATGTCTCTTCCTACTAATTTTGACTTGAATTCTATTTCATCTTATGTTAGTAATTCAACTGTAGCCTGTTTATGGTGTCCCTTTGCTTGAAAATTTTCCAACCAGCCTTTCAGTTTGAGTATGTGTTTGTTTTTGTCAATAAAATGTGTCTTTTGTAGATACTACATGGATATGTCTTTTCTTTTTTTTGATACTCCTATCAAATCTATGTCTTCTATTTGGAAATTTAAGTCCATTGATAATGAGAATTAAGACTCAGAAATATGTGATATGTCCTGCTATGTTATACACCTACTGTTAGGAGAGTCCAGAGGAGACTGGCTAACACCCTCTTTTAATATGTTTCTCTCTAGTTCCTTCTTTTTTACTTACACTTTAAACTGCCTCCCCTTTCTACTCTATTGCCACCTCCTCCACCCTCTATGGATTCAGAAGTGGGGGTTAAAAAACCTGGAGGATCTAACAATAACTTAAAAGGGCTGGCAGAAAAACTCGCAGCCGAAAAACTGCCACTGACCACCTGCAAGTGACACCAACAAGATCTTAGCCTCGGGTCTTGGCCCAGGGGGTCTGAGTATGGGGGAAAACCTGTCAGTCTGAGGTGATGGCCGCTAGGGACTTCTTTCCCTTGTCCCAAGATGACTAAAAATTCTCCTCTGCCTTGAAAGGCCCCTGGGTCAACGTTTACAGAAATAAAAAAAAAAAATCCTCCGGAGGTGAGTAAAGGGGGTTCGAGTCCCCTGGTAAGTGGATTTGAGTCCCACTTGTGTATGGTGGTGAGATGTTGTCCCATTCACTGAGAACTAATTTTGTCTTTGTGGCCACTTCTTTGTCTTGTTTACTTCGGTGTGTTTTCTGTTATGTTTTCTGAGGTAGGGATAAACTGGGGGCCCATTAGCCCCCACCTCAGCCTTTGTTTATTGTCTTGTCTAGTTCTGTTTTAAAATTGGTACAAGTTTTAAAAATACATACAACTGATTTTAATTTTATGTGCTTTAAGACCTGTGTGTGTTTTGTATGTGTTTGTAAAAGAGTTCAAGATAAAAATTGTCAACATGCTATAACAATTGGGTGAGTTTAACATGCAAAAGATTATGAGGTTTGGACATTACCAAAAATTTAAAAAAAATTTTCACATTGTTTTCAATGACTTTTTAAGGATACTTTAACTTAAAAATAAAAAATCTGGTATTTTAAAATACATAAGGCTGTTTACACTCTAATCAAGTTATCTGGCTTAAAAATACATTGGCTCTTTAAAATTTAGTTCTCTTTGCTAAACATTGAAAATAAATATTAAACCTTTAAATATAAAAGTTTGTTTACCACTGTCAAAAACATTACCTGTTCTGTCTGTCTAAAACTGTGTATTTTCATTCAAAAACCCAAGAGATAAAATAAAAAACTTAAAAGCCAACAAAAAAAACCCTATCTTTAGGGGCCAAGTGGCCCAGGTTTGTTCTGTCCTTTTTCAGTACAGATAAATACTAAAAACATGCTAATAAAAATTAGTGATGTGATGATCTGATTACTATTGCTAAAACTGCCCTTTGGACTTAAAAAGAGGGTTTAAAACATATTTATGTAATGTGACTTACTTTCAATAGTATTCTATAATTAGGATATGTTTTTAAAAGTCATAAAGGTGTTAAGTCTAACTTCTTGGTACAGGAATGGTGATTGTAATTCTTACATTAAAAATTGTCATTTAAGTTTAAAAATTTTAATGTGTGTCTGTTTTAAAACAAACAGCCAAAAAACAATAAGTGACCCTTGGCCTCAAGATTTTAAAGGATTTTTTTAAATGTAACTAAAACCTAAAATATAATATAATAAGAGATTAATAGGAGGGTTAAAAATTAGAAATGGATTTCTGGATATAAAGTTTAAAAGTCAAATTGTTCTTCCTCAAAGTGGAAAAATAACAATTACCAAAATAATTGCTTAATTGATATTCCAGTTTACTCATATAGCTTTATTAAGTTTCCAGCAAGCCCAAAACCAAACAAAAAAAAATTCTTACTAGTTTGTCTGATGTAACTTTGGCTCTTAATATGTTTCAGGTAAGAGCATGCTTAAAAGCTAATTCTATGTTGACCACCTTATTGCTTTTAATTGGAGTAAAGTGGCCTTTTATAAGACTCATTGATCTACAAACTTGTTCAAAGCCATCCCGGGCAGAAAAAGGTCCCTGTGAGACTGTCACCTATACTCAGCCAGCAGAGTGCTAAAAGTGCAAGCAGAATTGCTTTGGGACTCAAAGTGACAGAGTGCTAGCCTTGAGCTGTAGAGCTGATGGTCAGCACTCAGGCCCCAAGTTTGAGTCCAGCAACCAGCTAAGGGAAATGCAAATAAGACATTTATCCCAGTGTAGAGAAGACATTCCTTGGACAAAAACAATGGAAGAGCATCCAGAGGCAGTAAGCCACTGCTTGGATGGCAAATATGTCAGATCCTAGAGTCATTTGTGCATGGCCCTTCAAAAATTGGTCAGAGCCAGGAGGTCATGGGAAGATAGTTTGTAAGCATGCCTAATGTCCATGACTATCTACCTTGTAGGGACAGGAACTTGTCAGTAATCTGTGATAGTACTAAAAAGCTAAAATTATAAAATCTGGAGGATGGCTTCAAACCCAACTCCTGTATGTGCCAAAAACCCTAATTGGCAATAACATTTGAGCTAACACCAGCTACATAAAATTTATCTGTTCAAAAAAAAAAGTTTGTAAGCCTGAAAGTGTGTTTCTATTAACATATGTGCAAAGGCTTGCACAGGTGACTTAGACATTTTTAGGGTCACTAGAGGTCACATTCCTAAAGATGCTTTTACAAATCATAGTGCTAAACAAGCTACATTGCTGTAGCCGGAAAAAAAAAGTCTGTGCATTAGTCAAATGTTAAAATATTGTTCTTCATGACATCTAACGCTGGTAACCTCTTTGTAAAATAGACTAAGATTATAGGTTTCTGGTTAGGTAGGATCAACACCTCTAAGTCGGCTTTAAAATGTTACAAAAGATAAATCTTCGCCCATCATCCCTTTTTAAACCAAGGGACCAGAGTTATTAAAAAAAATGTGGCAAAATCGACAGAAGATAAAGGCATGGAAAATAGTAGTACAGGCCTGAGCCCTCTATATCTGCCTAAAAAATCAGCTTATTAAAAAAAAACTATCTAGTTAAAAAGGTTGTCACCTTGGTAAATTGTCCTGGGCTATTTTCTAAATAGTCTTAAAATCTAGTGGGGCCACAGCCTGCCAAGCCTATGTATTACTTGTATCCTTAACAGTCTGTGTAGAAATTTAGACCTCGGCAAGTGTTGTGACAGTCCCTTGGAGCCACTGAGAGAACCTGCTGCTGCTGCTGCTACAGCCTGACAATCACCTAAAACAAATCTACATCGGTACCCTGACCACCTCCACCATGAAGAAAGTAGACTAAACTCCTGCCTGATTCCTTCTTTTGGCTGTCTTCGCTTTGTCCATGTTACCATATACCTACTCTAATTTTATTATGGCTACTCCTCTTGCCGGGGAGACTAGCAAACATTGTATTTCTCATTCCCTACACTGCTTTGCCACTATGGGACTTCCTAAACATATTAAACTGATAATGGTGCGAGATATGTTGGACAAGCTTTTCATAAATCTTACCAGATTTTTCACTCTACAGGTATTCTCTATATTCCTCAAGGACAAGAAATAGTTAAACAAGCCAATGGGCTGTTAAAACACCAAATTTTTTAATCAAAAGGGGGAAATTATACCACTTCTTTCCTGTTAATATTCTTCTAATGCTTTATTTGTACTAAATTTTTTAAGTTTGGATTATAATGGCCTTTCCACAGCATAGCGGTTTTGGGGGGGAAAAAAAGAGAGCAAAGAGCTTTTGTCCAAATTTAGTGGAAGGATCCTTTAAGAGGTGATTGGCATGGGGCCATATGTGGTTTTAACATGGGGTGAAGGACATGTTTGTGTTTTTTTTGCAGGAAGAAAATAAATCCCGCTGGTTGCCTGAGCATTGATTTAGGATTGTGGAGTTTCATTCAGATGACACAAACGCTGACACATTGGGCTTACATGCCTTATCCCCTGATTGTGGGAGGGAGTTGAGGTACTCATTCACATCAATAGATCAGCATACAGTACAGCCCCGATCCCTTCATCCAGCACACCAAGATCAGAAATATCTCAGCTTCAGGAATTGGAACTCCTTTATGCTTTACCACCAGCTCTAAAGGCTCCATTCCAGGCTGTATTATAATGCCAGCCAGGACTCAAAAAATTTGGATCCCAGACAAAAATCAAATATACAATATACACATGACATCTTTACCAACTGGGCACCCAGTTCATGCAAATTCTACTCCATCCTATATGATACTGCATTGCATTAATTCTTCACAAATAGTAGTATCTATAGGAGAGCCTCATCCAATAAAGTGCAGACATATACAGCCATTTGTTACTAATATTTCTGGAACTAACTCTCAATTAATGAACTGGTCTGGAGCTAATCTTACTAATAAGTACAATCTTGGACTGTGGTGGACGAATGGGCATCCTCAACATCATGTTTGGATGCTGGTGGCTACACTCAACAAAATAACCTGACCCAATTCATCCTTTAAAAAAGTTATGAGTTGTATATCACCACCCTATGTCATTATGTATGGACTGTTTAAAATTTCTGTTGGATCTAATTATTTTAATGTTTCCTGCTATTAATTGTTCTTTTACTGATTGCTCATATAGCGGCATAACTAAATCCATACTTATTGTTAGACAACCATCTTTTGTTATGCTTCCTGTAATTATTTCTAAAACTTGGTATAAAGATTCTGGCATTCAGGTGTTAAGACAATTAAAAGAACTAATGCGCCCTCATCGATTTGTTGGGCTACTTGTAGCTGATGTTTTGGCCTTTATATTTGTTAGCTGCCTCCACAGCGGCAGCTGCTGTGGCAGTAACACAAAATGTACAAAATGCACATTATCTTAATTAGCTTGCTCATAATACTACATAAGCCCTACCTCTGGACTCTAAAGTGACAAAAACTGCTAAAAAAATTGTTTAAATAAGTTCAACACTATATCCCTTCCCTGACTTATGTTAAAGGATTGCTAATATCATCGCTTGGCCTGGAAATGCTTTTGCTAATGGTTTGTCTATGCTTTCCTTGTATTATACATACACTGCAAAATTCTTATATGAGTTTAGCCACCCAGCTACATAAGATCAAGCTCCATATAAAAAAATTCCCCCTGAGAGGAGTTACAGCCAGAGAGAGGTAAGAGGGGGTGCCAGTCTAACCAACCTAAGACAGGGCCTACAGCTTCACTCTAAAGAAGTTCCCTAAGTGGGGTAATACAGACAAGGCAATCCACCCAACCTAAGAAAGGCAGGTTAGCTTCTTTAAACAAAATGGGGGAGATGTTGGGAGCCGACAATAAAGTTTAAAGGTCATCTTGACCCTGGTGCTCACTTGAAGACATGTACAAGGAACTGGCTTACTTAAAAAACACCAGGAGCCAGGGATTGTTTTGCTATGTCTGTAGAATTTGTTGACCTTGTCTTGGTTTTACTACACTGTGTTTTCATTAAAATTTTTCTTGTTTTTTGGGACTATTGTAACCTTATGTTACCTCTTGACTTTTAATAGTATATATTAAAAAAAGTTAAAAATAAACGGTGCTGCAGTCTTGAGCTGCAGACCTCCCCACCCCATCCTTTGTCTTATGTCTTTATTTTTCCCCATCCTCACCCCCTAGTTCAGGATTCCCTTTCATTGCTGGCAGGCTCTGGAACATTGTCATTAAATATTTTTATACATCATTTAAATGTAAAGGAGTGTTTGGCTTGGGACCATATTCACGGTTGGTAGTTGTTTATAGTTGTCATATATGGTGTACTAGTCATCATATATCATATAGTCATATAATATGTTAGTTGTCATATATCATGCCAGGCTCTCCTTTTTACCATATCAGCTAAGAAATCTGTATTTATTCTGACTGTATATCCTTTATAAATAATCTTTTCTCTATGGAAGCTTTAAGCATCCATTATTGGTATTTAATGATCTTCTAATGGATTATGATATGGTAGTGGATTTTCAGTTCTAGAATTATCTGTTCAGTGTTCTAAAGGCTTCTCTTCTCTGAATGAGCCTTTTTGGATGTTTGGCATGTTCTCTGCTAGAATTCTGTAATATGTTTCCCTTCCATGTAGTTTCCTGCTCTTCTCTCGTTCTTTATAACTATCTCCCCGAAATTTGATCTTCTAAGTGAGTCTTGAAGTTCTGGCAAGATCATTTCTTATTTCTTTGATTTATCCTAAATGATTATTTACTCTTTTGTATTAGACCTATTCTGTCTTTGACCCTGAGATTATCTTCTTTGTCATCTATTTGCTGGGGAGACTTTCTATTTTGTTTTTGATTTCCCTGTCTTCTAATTGTTCATTTTTTAGGGCTTCTATCTCTTTATTAAAGCTTTATTTTAGGCCTTGTATGTACTTTCTTTATATTTTTTCTTTGGATGGGGTGGTTGCAAGGGTTTTCTTAGTTGTGTCTTCTCTCATATCTTTTAACTAGGCATCCATTTTTTCCTTGGACTCGTTGCCTTCTCAGAATTTATTTACCTTTCTTTTTGCAGTCTCCATTAATTAATTTGCTAATCTTTGGTTGGTCTCATATTATTCACAAATTTCCTTATAAAGGTTTCTATCTTTCCATTAGTCACATTTTCAGCAGTGTTTTTAATGTATTTTGATAACTATCTTCTAGTTCCTTGATTGTCTGTTCTAATGCCTGGTTACTTACTGTGTGAATTATACTACCTTGACATAACTTCTTTTGTATTTTTCTAATTTGTTCTGTCCATTTGGAGGTTTTCTTTTGAGGGATCTATTATCTTAATAGGTGACTCTCTATATTCTTGGTTGATTTGCCAGGTGTTTGTTTGGTCTTTTGTTTTGATTTGTTTTTCTGGAATTAGGGTTTTGTCTAGACAATTAAATGTGGGAGTAGAAATCCGTTGTGGTGAGATGTTGTGATGTTAATACTTGTGGTTCCAGTGACAGTTTGGACTGTCCAGTGGTATGGTGAACTGTCTCTGTGTATTGATGTGTAACTTTCTCTAATGTACAGTTCTGTTCTTGCTTTTTTCCATGTAGCCCTTTTATTTCCACACTGCAATTATGCTTTTGAATATGTTGGCCAACACAGTCACAGCAGTCACCTGTCTGGCTGGGAAACTTTCTCATAAATTTCTGTTTTATTGTGAAGATAGTATAATAGTCTTATGAATTGTATGTCTATAATTATATCTATATTTATAGCTGTATATCTATAATTATAGCTGACTTGGTGTGACCCTCTAGATGTGGTGTACCTTCTAGGACTCCAAATCTCTGTTTCATTAGAGATTGCTAGGGTAATTTTCTGTTGTTATTCTGCCACGGTTTTTCCTCTTCCTCAAATTTATTTTTTATATTGTGGATTTGTTCACATAATTTAGGATTTGTGAGGGTTGTGGAAGTTATTTTTGTTTTTCTGCTTGTGTTACTTATGTAGTGATTTCAGGATTGTATGAAGAAACACAAAGGGACAGAAATGTATGTTATTATATTGAGAGAAATAGAGAAGATATTTTAACCTATTTGCTACATGTAAATTAATATTAAGCAAAGCTAATTAAAATAATTATTTACACTTTAGAGGATGAGTATAGTACTCTTGGATATCTTGGGGGAAAAGACTTTAGACTCATTACAACTGATGCCTTATGTTGAAATTACTGGCAAAACGTCTTTTTGAGAAAGAAAAAAGTTCCATTTCTTTCATATTAGTATTATAAAATCAAAATATCTGCATGTTGAATTGTTTTCCTCTGCTATTTTCAATTCCATTCTTCATCCATTAGCTATTTAGGGCCTTGAATGACCACTTCCTTAAAATACCTATATTGCTTGTATTGTGATGTAAAGCTCAGTATTATTAATATGTATTTATATCTGAGTCAACTTTTAAGCTACATTGCTATGAAATTTATGCATTCTCAAGCATGAGACCTGATTATTTTACTCTATTCTATGTTTTAATCAATAAATCATTCTCTTTAGAAATATTTTCCCATCTTTTATATTGCTCCTGTAAACATCATGTGTTTCTAGTAATTTTATTGAAGTTAATATAATGTTTGGAACAAGAAGGCAATTATCCCCATTATCACTTTAAAGTAAACCCTTGGGAACTATTTTATATAAATAAAAATAAAAAAGTGCAATGCACATGTTTATACATGAATAATATATTAGTTAATTCAATTAGACACAACTACCACAGCCATTCTCAATTGACTTAAAGGCAACAAAATATTTTGTTCATGAATATCACTCATTTTTAGAAAATGACTAGTCAATACAAAATCTATATTATATTTGAAAGTTAAAAAGATGAAAATTACACCCAGATTTGCTGTCAATATCCTGTTTCCATGAATACATTTATTCAGCAAACAGGGAAACAAAAAATAAGTCTTTGTCACATAGAATGAAAGATGTAGAAGCAGACTGTCTTTCCTTAAAGTGAGAAGTACCTGCAAATCCTGTGATTTATTCAAAGAAACTATGAAAATTCATAAGAGGATTTGTGATCAGAAGTGATAGGTAAGCAAAGTAGCTGGAAAACTTTATATGTGAATTGAGCTTTCAATATAAGATTACAAGCTTTCAATAAATGAGCCTATAGAAAATGATTCTGTATCTCTAACACACATAGTGTTCTACATTTTCCCACAAACTCCCGATCTCTTACCTCAGTTCTTCATCAACATTCTTCTGTTTCATGATGTCAATTCTTACTAAAATAACAAGTTGGGTGTTTTTCTGGTCTCTATATCCAATACATTTTAGTATTTTGGAATAGTAGTATGAATTCATGGTGTTTGACTTAATGTCAAGTTTGAAGATATTGTATTCAGGGTACTGTTAATTGGCCTGAAGCATACAAAAACACAGTACACTAAGAACAAGGGACTTGATCTGAGGGAACCATACAGGCCCAGCCAATATCATGAAGCAAAGAAAAACCAATGGAGCAAATATCAATCAACTATAATTACAACGGAATGGAACTGAACTGATCTCTGATGTGTCTGGGTGGCAGCTGTGTGTGTGTGTGTGTGTGTGTGTGTGTGTGTGTGTGTGTGTGTGAGAGAGAGAGAGAGAGAGAGAGAGAGAGAGAGAGAGAGAGAGAGAGAGAGAGAATTTTAGTGTGGCTTCCATATTTACAGTCCATAGAGGATTACTTGTTAGGGAGGAGTTGCTCATATCAGAGCTCTGATACCACTGTCATCACTTTTTACTGTGAAAAACACTTGCTTAATCTCTAATTAAATAGGGAAAATAAACTAACATCTAACGCGATTGTTTTGACAATTAATTAGTATATTGAAGCCTAAAGGGAGGAATTGGAGATCAATATATTTTTTTTCCTCTCTTCTGAATATTACACAGCAATAGCTCTGATTTCAATAGTCTCCTGCAATGTACTGACAGCTGACTTGCTAATATACTTAATAACATGAAACATATGATAGAGAAATAGATAAGCCAGCAAGCACAAAGAGCTAGTGATAAGATAGAACTTAGCAGGGTTGCCCCATCTTTTAGGAATGTAATTCCTTCATATGAACTTCAAATTTTGTGGCTTTCCCTGTGTGATTAAATGGTAAGAAAGTACTGTAGAAACAAGAATTCCTGTTCAGCCAAGTAGAAAGTGCTCATGATCCCATCCTCATGTTGCAAATTTACATTCCACACAGACTCTCTTTTAGAATGCTTTCATTTAATATACATAGGCACCTCATCCTTACCTGTGGGAGACAGGAAAAAAATTAATTTTCTTTGTGTATTAAATTACATAAATTAATGTGTACAGTTATGATTTGTATAATTACAGAAGTTTGTAATAAATGAAATTAGGGATCATGTCACAACTAAAAAATATAAATAAAATAACATATACAAGACTAGAAATAACAGCATTTTGTGCACAAAAACATACATTAGATTAGTTGCAGAATTTCTAGTTTGAGATAAAATTTATATTAAAGTATAATGCACTTTACTAAGGGTTGAAACATTTTATTGAAAAATATATTTACTAGAGATACTTTACTGCATAATTTTAGGGATACAGGTGGACTCATTGCAACAATGAAATGTACAAGACATTATGTCGAAGGATTAACTTTACAACTTTGGCCAGGGGTGGGGAGGTGGAGATTTTTCCATCTCCACCCTTCCTGGATGGGAAAGGGAAATAAAGAGGAGGCAAAAATACTTGATGAGAAATTTACTCATTACCTTGCAAAAGTAATTTAACTCCTCAGTACGGTATTTTCACAATAAAAAAAAAAGAAAAAAATTAAGAAAAAAATTATCCCAAAGTAATCATTTTTCTTATTATTTTCCTATTTCCATGTGATTTACCTCCAATTTAGAAATCCAGATATAGAATTTAATTTAATTTAACCAAAAGTATTATTGAGTGTAAGGCTCTTATACTCTCTACATTCTTCACACTAAGATCTTCAAATATGGTGAGTTTGAAATGATTAGTCTCTGTGTGAACTATGATAATATTATTTACAATGTGAGTGAAATGTTTAAAAAGTAGCATTTATTTTCGTTGAATTGCTCTGAAGACACAATAATTGATGTAATCAAAGGCTAAAAATGATTAGGTTTAAAATTTAGAATTCAGGAAATGTTTTTGACCACACTTGTTACTGGAACCTTCACAGCAACCTCGTGAGAAAATTTATATTGATGAAGCAAAAATCCCAGAGGATAGATATTTATGAATAGGAAAATCATGTCATTCTGAATATGTAGAGCTACATATATCAATCATAGAAAATTTAGCTTTTAAATACCTAATTGCAGGGTAAGTACTTGTTCGGAAAGAAGATAAAATTGTATTTATTTTAAAAAGTAAACCAAAGTATTCATTTGAATACAAGACAATGTTTAAATATCCCTCATCCAAGACACGATATACAGTTGTTTTTCATGCCAATTATGTTCTCTAAACATACTACAAATACTAGATTAGTAAACCTAAATCATTGCTTTGTAAGGAAATAAAAATTTAGTTTCCTAAAACTCATGACTATAACTTTTTCTCAAACAATTAAGAAGTAACTGTTTTATGTTTTTTGTCATGGAATATTATTTGATAAACTTTTATTAATTAAGTTAATTAATTGGCCAATAACAATATAAATTATGCATGAACAAAGTTTATCTAATACAAGTATTTCTTTCACAAGACATATCATGGCTCTCTTAAAGAATATTGGAAGGCAGTGTGTTATTTATTTATTAATTTTTAGTTATTTTGTTAATGGTTATTAAGTTTCAGAAGTGGCAGTTTCATTATGCTCTTTCCAAAATATATTTAAAACATTTGATTATACTCCTACTATTTCCTTTTTATTACTCCTTCCTCCAAAGATCGTCTGTTTTTCACATCAAATTACATCTTTATATATGCACATGTAATCTAATTTGGAAAATTTAAGGTGAACTGCAAATTAATTCAATATGTACCGTGGATTAACAAGATGAAAAAGAACGAGTATTTTTTGCTAACTTCTGAATTGAGCTATTATTATTATTATGGTTAGGGTTAGGATCGCAGACAGATTTTAGAGTTAGGGTTAGAGAAACAGAAAATTAGGTTCAACACAGGATGACCCATTGCAACAATGATACTCACAACACACCATATTGAAAAAGAACTTTTCATCATGGAGAAGGAAGAGTGAGGGGAGAGGGAATGGATAGTGGGACAACAACATTGAAGGGGGTAACACTGCTCAACAAGAAATGTACTCATTACCTTAATCCCTCTGTAAGCCTCATTACAATAAAATAAAATTTTAAAAAATAATGAGAAATAAAACTTGACAGGAAATAGAAAAGCACTTTTAAAAATTTAGTTTCAAAACGCAAGTAAAATTTAGACCTACAAGCTGAGCAAGAGATAGGATAAATTTGAAATAGAGGCTAGCTATTAACATTACGATTCGGTTATACGTAGGCTTAGGATTAGGCAAGGTGTTCCAGTTAGAGCTGGGGTTATGATGAGAAAAAAGATGTAAGATATTGTGTAAAACTGCAACATATTTTAAGAAGAATGAATGGCCTCAAAGTTAGAATGAATGAAAACCAGTGTTGGCGTTATTTTAAACATTCAGGTATAATTTGGTTTAAAGTGTGAGTTGCTGTTTTAGTTCTTCTTAGGGATAGGGAAGGATAAGCTTTAGGGTAAAATTTAGTTTTCCAATAAGAAGTAGAAGCAAAACATGTGATTGAATAGAGTCTGGACAATTTTCCTTACATTAACCATTTGGTGTTGTCAGATTGTGATTAGGATTAGGTTTCTGGTTAAAGGGGTTGAGGATTGAGTAAAGAAATGGATTAAACTGGAGGCTCACGCCTATTATCCTAGCTACTCGGGAAACTGATTTATGAGGATTACAGTTCAGAGCCAGCCTGGGAAGGAAAGTCTCTGAGAATTTTATCTCCAATTAAGCACCAGAAAATCAGAAAGCGGTGTTGTGGCTCAAGTGGTAAAGTGCACACCTTAAACTAAAGATCTCAGGGGTCGGGTCCATGCCTAGAACTCAGGGAGAGTGCCCAGGCCCAGACATCAAGCCCCATAACCAACAAAAAAAATGTAATGGGAAAAATGTTAAGTAAATCTGAAATTATTTTAGGTTCTAGGAATTCAGGAAAGGCTGGGATAATGTAAGTACAATATATTTCATAATATGAGGATTTGAGATCAATGGGGATAGGATTCCTCTTATGGAATAAGATAGATTCAGACATAAGAGTTAGAAAATCTGTAGGGTTTAGGAAAACCTGCAATTTATTTCAAGAATTACAAGTGGAATTTTGGTTAGGATGACACAAAATGAGCATTTTTCATAAATTTTAGAATTGGGATACCCTTAGTGTTAATGTTATGGTTAGGATTCCAGCCATGGGTAGGGTTAGAGTGAAGGAGAAAAAAATTGAAGCTCAAATTTAAGGTAAATTTTAGAATAAGCCTGGTAAGATTTAGAATGAATGTGCATTAGAATATTGCTATTAATATTATAATTTACTTGCAGTTAGGCTTATATTTATTTTCAATGTTCCTGCTAAGATTAAGTTTAGGGTTAGAAAATGACTAAGATATTAGAAAAAATGGTAACCTTTGTTTGGAAGGCTTATTTGAATCAAGTTAGGATGAATCAAAACTAGTGTACGTGTGTTAGTATTAGTGTTGACATATAATTTGGATTAAGATCAGGGTCAGTACTTTGTTCTAATTATGATTCATGTTATGAATAGGAAAGTTTTAGTATAAAATTGAGTTTTCACTAACAAGTAGAATAAAAAATGTGAGACTGAATAGTAACTAGAGCATTATAATTATATTTATTTGTCAGTGATCGTTCTTATAATGATTTAATGAGAGTTTTCCAGCCAGGTTTAGGTTGAGAGTTAGCATTAAATAAGATGATAAGTTAATCTGAAATTGTTTTAGGATACAGTGGTTCAGGAAAAGGTAGGATCAATGGAACCTACAGTATTTTTCCGGATAAGAGAATTTGAAGTCAAGTAATATAATTGCTCATGTTAGGGAACAAGATAACTTCAGAGGTAGAGTCAAGAAATTGGGAATTAGGGAAAATTGAAACACATTTCCAGAGTGCAAACTGGAGTTTTCATTAGAATGAATAAAAACTAGAGTATTTTTCTTAAACATTAATTTTGGACTATCATTAGGTTGAAAGTTAGGTTTCACTTCCAGCTGGGCTTAGTGTTAGCATTGGGGAAATGGAAAATTTAAGGTCACACTGAAAGTAAATCTTCTAATAACAAGTCAAGTTAGAATTAGGAAGACTATGAAATAGGACACTGCTATTAATATTAGGATTAGGGTATGATTAGTGTCAGGGTTAGCCTGAATGTTCCAGTTAGGGTTCGGGTTAAGAAAATTGCAAGATATTGAGTAAAACTACAAACTATTTTTAAGAAAGATGAGTTGGATCAAATATAGGATGAATAAATCTAATGTATTTTTGTGATTTTTAGAATCCAACAGCAGTTGGTTCTAGGGTGAGGGTTACTTTTCTAATTTATGAACTAATGAATTAAATGCACAATTATTTCATTCTTACAAACCAAGACAGTCACGATTTGGGGAAAAACCTCAATTTTCTACATGAATTTGTGTCAAACTATTTTCCAACCAGGATTAAATAATAGTGAACAGGTTGTCATTTATTAAAATTAGGTATCTTGATAAAACAGCTTTCAAAAATATCCAAACACATAGGATATGAATTCAGACATGTTATTGGGAAAACAGATATTGTACTTACTGTACCAGGGAAATTGTGTGTGTGTGTGTGTGTGTGTGTGTGTGTGTGTGTGTGTGTGTGTGTGTGTGTGTGTGTGCATCCACCACAGGTCTTCAGGTCAGGCCTGTGTCCTGTTGTCAGCTTATACTGTGCAACTATGGCACTAAACCACATAGGCACAGGTTTTCTTCTGGCTTTCTAGTAGTTAATTTAAGATATGTATCTCATGGACTTTCCTGTCTTGATTTAATATTCCGATCCCCAGCAATCCTTGGGTTAGTGTTACTGTGGGTGGTACCACAAAAACACAGTTCAATAAACTGGGAGCAATATGGAAGTACTTGTGCAAGATACAAAGTAACCAGTTCATTAATGTGGGAGTAACAATATCTCATTAGATTGCCTTCAAACACACTGTTTCTGATGTGTTTAACTGAAGCCCAAAGCATAATCAAAACCTATTAGCCACAATGTATGAAGTAGCACATATTTATGGTGTAGCAATGAACTAAATCCGGAAACAAAAGTCTTTGCTGGGTTTGCAGCAAAGAAATAGAAATGAAGTCTAGACTGGAGGCCTGTAGCAAGCAGCAGAGCATCTGTTTAATGTGAGTCCAACCCCCAGAACCATAAAGAAGTAGAAGAAAGTGAAAGTGTAGGAGAAAGAAGAAAGGAAAGGAGGAGTGAGGGGCAAGAGAGGAGGAAGGGTATAGTAGGAGGGAGAAGAGGAGGGAACAGGTAGAAAGTAGAGGGGAGGAAAGAAGGAAGAAGGTAACAGGACCCTGGGGAAGATGAGCAGGAGAGGAGGCAGGAGAAGGAAGATAAATGCAATATAACAAAAGAATTGTTGGAAAATATTTTGCATAAGTGATCTGGATGTGAATGGCAGGATTATTTTCTAATCAGAGAGACTGCTAGCATAGTGACAATATGGGTCATACCTGTTGTTTGGTCTTTTTATTCTCTTTCTTCAGTGAGGAGTTCAGAAGAAGTCCTGAGTTTGGTGTTTTACAGATATACTTCAGGATTTCTTTTTCATGAATCAAGCATGGGAAAGAACTAAATGCAACCTCCCTTAATTAAAAAATAATAGAAGCTGTATTTATTTGTATTCCTGTGCATGAAGAAATCCTGGAGATTTCTGGTTAATTCAGAGGGCCCCATGCAAAAATACAGGACAAGAGGAAAGTAAAACTCTTTTTAAAGTATAATAGGTTATTATTCATGAAAAGTTTTAGTGGACGTTTTTCGGGTTTTTTTTTTTTTTGCCACTTGTTCAGTGCTCCAAGGATGTGCCCTGAAGCCATTTCCAAGTCACCACTTGAACATCCATTTCTGTAGTTCCTGTGGGCCTGGGTGCCTCCTCAGTTCAACCGTCGAAAAGTGGTGCCCCCTCCCTTGTGGTGAATGTGCAGTAAGTGGATGTGTGTGCTTGCTCCCAAGCATTGCCATATGAGCCGGGCCCACCCTGTCCACATAACTGACCAGTCTCAGTTGCTCCATTTCTCGCAGGAGCTGGCAGCCATGGGGCTGCAGTTGATGCCACTGCTGCCCTCTCCTCCTCCAGCTGTCTGGTACTGGTCTGCAGTGGTCTTGAGTGGGTGTGCCATCCCAGGAAGACTCTGTTCTGGGGTCACTGGCTGACCCATGGGTGTGGGGTGGGCGGACAACATGTTTTTACACTGCAGAGTCCATGGGAGAAGGAAGGCTGGGGATGCATTCTGCCCCCTTGGGGCCAGGCAGCCTAGGCTTGGTTCACCTCATCAGTCTTTAAGGAGGTCTCGTGACTGGAGCCATGTGCTGGCCCCTCTGCCAGCAGGTTTGTGACAGCTGCAGCACTCAGCAAAGTGAAGCTCCTTCAACATTTCTGCGGACCTCCATTTTCTGGTCTCTGTGGACTCGTCTACAGGTCCAACCATGCATATGCCATCAGTGCCAGAGGAGCCTGGATTTGCAGTGCACCAGCTGCAGCGCTGGGGGTCCCAAAGCCCCATTGACTTTGCTTTGAAGCCTCCTCCATCGTCCTTCTGGGCCACATGGGCCCAGCTCTGGGTGCCATACCGGGTATGCTCCATTTGGAGGCAATGAGCTCACCCCCTACCCAGGTTGTTCTCCAAAGCAAGGGAATGGGTTTGGCCTTCGCAGGATTTGGGGTCTGCCCTGACTTCTCCCCTGGTTTTGGCACCTGAGTCTGGGTTGCTTGGTGTGGTCACTGATGGAGCCTTGTTGGCTGTAACCCACCACAACAAGTGCTGCACCTACTGCAGCAGCAATGTGGTGTCATGGACCCCCTAAGGGTCACCACACAGACCTCTGATGTGTCTACGTGGGCTAGGTGTGGGTTTCATTCCAGGACACCCATTAGGAAGTGTCACTCCCCTTCATGGTACTGCAAGCAAGAGGTGCCACATATAATTTCTACTTTCTAACATTTTCCTTCACTGAGATAAACAGAACTGGGAGATATAAATAAGTTTTATAAAAATTAAATATATAACCTATATCACTTCACCCTGTTAAAACATTGTAATATTTTTTATCCAGTAGGAATTCTGTCTGTAATTACTTATTTTACTTTTGAATATAACTAATGTAATATATTTTGTGTGTACTTTACCATTCTAGTATAACTTCATTTGCACTACTTACATACATTTTTTTCAATTTCTGAGATTTAATCATGTGTTTATGGATAAGAGTTTTGTTGTACTTTTATTTCAGTTTGCCATTATGGCTTTATAAATACAACCAATAAAATCCATTCTTGTTAGTATCAAGTTCAATGATTTTGGACTAGAGACTCAAGGAAATACCATTATATATCATACAGTAATGTGTTTCACTCCACTTCATCTAGCATGCTGGTCCCTCTGGTGAATTAGGATCCTAGTGGCAGCCTGCCTAAATCAATTCCTTGCGGGCACCTCACCTGGGACTGTGGGAGAAGATCAAGGTGTGCCTGCTGTTGTGCTAGGGAAGCAACAATGAGGCTGCTGAGTGAATGACATTGTGCCACTGATTCACATGTAGCGTCTGCCTGTACCGTGGACCTGGGCTCTGAGGATCTGCCACTGGGAACATACACACTGGGAGACAGGGGCCGCCACCTAGGAAGGAGTACAGACCGAACAGAAGCCACTCTGTGGATCAGCTTGTACAGTATTTATCCTTCGTGGAACAGGGGTGATCCTGCTTGCTATGGGGAGAACACAAGTAAGACAGGCCCAGGACTCGTGATGCCAACTTTGTGCTAAGGCTGACAAGGAAACTTTCCTCCACACACTCTCCAGCAGGCCCAGGGTTCGCGATGCCAACTTTGTGCTAATGCTGGCAAGGAAACTTTCCTCCAGGCACTCTCCAGCAGGCTTAGAAAGCACTTCCATGTTCCTTGTCCATTAATTAGCAGCCAGGGACACTCACATCCAGTACTCCTGGCTTCTCTTTTGTGTTTGTTTGTTAATTTACACAGAGAGCCCCTCCCTCAGACAGCAGAGTTATATTCTGGGTTTTGTAAAATGTTCTGCAGCTGAGCATTCCCAGTGTTTGGTTTTGTAGTGTTTCTTGTCAATGCATTGTGAAATTTGTGTTTTAGGTGTTGATGTGCAGGAGGAGGAGCCAGATTATGAACATTGTTTCCTACAACCCTTTCATCTAAAATGAAAACAGATTCTCTC
Organism: Dipodomys spectabilis; assembly: GCF_019054845.1. Lineage (NCBI taxonomy): Eukaryota > Metazoa > Chordata > Mammalia > Rodentia > Heteromyidae > Dipodomys > Dipodomys spectabilis. Next base: position 1,951,755 of record NW_024870763.1, on the reverse strand, counting down.
TAAAAATGCCTTTCCAGAAATAAATTTGAGAGGGGAAAAGGCTATTTTCTCATGAGATCAAAGTGTGCTATTTTTATATGCATGTTTTATGCGTTCAAAATACAATTAAGTAATTCACTATCTAGGAACAATTGTTCAGACCTAAGAATTAAGTGTCTTGGAAGCTAGAGGCAGGGTGTTTGTGAGCTTTATCCAAAGGGAGGGAAGAAAGTTAAAATCCATAGATTACTTTGTAGAATCAAAATGGTAATATAAAATGAGAATCACAAAAAAAACCCTCTGGGCTCTTCGGGGTCTTTTATTGTTCCATATGAACTTTTGGACAGCTTCTTCTATTTCATTGAAGAGTGACATTGGGATATTGATAGATATCAAATTGAATTTGGATATATCCTTTGGCAGTATTGCCATTTTCATGATGTTAATCCTCCCAATCCATGAGCTTGGGAGGTTTCCCACTTCCTTGTTTCTGCTTTAATTTTCTTTTTCAGGTTTTTAAAGTTTCCATCATAGAGGACCTTCAACGTGTAAGTTAACTCCTAGGTATTTTACTTTTTGTGCGGCCATTAAAATGGGGTTGCTTTCCTATTTTCAGCTACACTCTTATCTTGATTAGAATACAGGAAAGCCATTGATTTCTGAGGGATAATTTTATACTCTGATAGTTTGCCAAAGTTTCTGATCAGCACAAGTAACTTGGGAGTGCAGTCCATGGGGTTCTTTAAATACCAGACAATGTCATCTGAAAAGAGGGAGATTTTTACTTCATCTTTCCCTATTTGGATCCCCTTAAATTTGCACCTTGTCTTATTGCCCCAGCTTGAATTCTAATACTACGGTGAATAGGAATAGAGAGAGCAGACATTTTTATTTCATTCTTGAATTTATAAGAAATGGCTTTAACATTTCACCATTAAGTATAATGCTGGCTGTAGGTTTGTCAATCCTTAGCAGAAAGAACAGTACTGGAACAATATCAGTTCCAAATTTCAAACTCTACTAAAAAGCCATAGTAAAAGAAAAGCTTGGTACTGGCACAAGAACAGATTTGACGACCAATGGAATTGGACAGAAGATTCAGACGTGAACCCACTGACCTATAGCCACCTAATCTTTCACAAGTGAGCTAAAATAGAGAATAGATGAAAGACAGTCTTTTGAGTAATTGCTGTGGGCAAAATAGGTTAGACACCTGTAGAAAACAAAAGCTCGATCTGTATATATCACCTTGCACAAGAATCAACTCCAAATGGATCAAAGACCTCAAAATAAAAGAAGACACCATGAAAACATTACATGAAGGAATGTGAGAAACTCAGGGATTTTTAGCACAGGCCAAATTTTCTTAATAGAGATCCAGAAACAAAAGAAATAAAAGAAAGGTTGGACAACTGGGATTGCATGAAACATCAGAGCTACTGCAAGGCAAAGGTCATAGCTAGCAAGATCAAAAGAAGGCCCACGTTTGGCAGAAGATCTTCATGAGTCATAAAACAGACAAGGACTTATATCTAAAATATATTTAGGACTCAAAAAATTCAATTCCCCAACAACAAATCCTCAAAGAAACAACTGCTCAATAACTAAGTGGGCTAAAGACTTAGAGAGACTTCTCTGAAGAGGAAATAAAAATGGCCATTAGACACATGAAGAAATGGTCAACTTTTCTAGCATACAAGACATGCAAATCAAGACAACAGAGAGATTGCACCTCAATCCAGTTAGGATGGTTGTAATCAAGAAATGTAGGAGAAACTGGATGCTTAACAAGCTCTCCAATAGAAAGCAGTTTTAGTGTTCCAGTGAACAGTCCTAAGCCAGAGAATCACACGAAGTGTGCCATCATAGTACAGAGTTAGACCAGAGAAGGAAAATCCAGGCAAGGAGACAGATCTGAGCACTTGCCGGCAGCTGCAACAGTAGCGGCGGCCATAGCCACCATACTTCCAACACAGAGAGTCCGAGACAAAGGTGCCAGAGGTGGCGGATGAGCAGATTCTACTCAACACCAGCAAGAACTGACAAGGAGCAGACGTCTTCATCCTGCGGTTCGCAGACCAGAGACTACCCAGGAACCAAGACTTGGCATGAGTATAAGCCTGACATCCTCACTCCTTCTCAGAGAACAGAGGACGAAGACTACCCTTCCCCCTCCACTACCAGAGATCTCCATCTTTGATACTGACAAAGGCCTGGCTGAGCTGTTAACTCCAACTCAGGCCTTGGAAGAAAACTAGAGGCATTTAACAGGTCACAGGAACTTAACCTGACCTGCCAGGCTCAGCTCCACCCAGGGAAAAATCTACCAGCCTGAGCCACCAGACCCAGGAGTGGCTTTCTTCACTGGATAAAGAGCCAGAGGCTGCCCCTCCCTACAGCAGCCTTAACAATCAATTGAAATTCAGTAAACATAAACCCTGAAAATGGATCTAGGCTGGGCTCTGTGAGTGTCTCAGAAGCTAGCCCCTCAGGGAAAAGATACTGTTTATTGAAAGGCTTCAACTCTACCCAGAACCTAGCCTCAGAACAGCATCTCCAAACTAGAGGAAACAGCCATCTCCCTCTTTTTGATACTCAAAACAGATCTCCCTCCCATTGAACTAAGCTGGGAGGAGGATAACAAAATCCTGGGTAAAGTAGAGCATTTTTCTGCCTGCTAAAACAAACTGATTTAAGAAACCAAACAGGAAAATCAAACACCACAAGCAGACCAGAGACTCCATCAAGAGACTGGTTAGGGAAACAAGGGAGATACAGGATCTTTCTGTACCCCCCCCCAAAAAAATCAAAGAACTTTTTTTTGTACCTTTTATAAATAATTTTTTTTCTAAAACTTTTTTTTTATTTTTAAATTTTTTTTAAAAAAATTGTTTTCTATTAATCTTTTTTCTTCCTCTTATATTTTTTATTTTAGGGGTATATATGTGTGTGCTTTTTTTCTTTTTTAATTTTTTTTTTGTTTAGCTCTACTAACCTTTTGTTCCTTTCTTTTTTTGTTTCTCATCCTTTTCACCTTTCTTCTCTTTGTTATTCTTTGCTTGACTTAATTGCTGTTCTGCTCATCTTCAGGTATACCCATAGTCGATTATTAGACCTTATCCCCCATTGTGTACATACTTAATCCAGAAATTTATTACTCAAATCAAAACCTCTTAGAATTAAATTCCTTAAGAGCAGTACTACTTCTTTTACCTATATAGTATTTTAAGCATTTTTATTTTTATGTTTTTCACATCTCCTTTATATCCCTCCCTTCTCTCATTTTATCCACATTGTTCTCTGAATATTTCATTTTTTAATTGCATAACTTTTAACTGTTGTACTCTTTAATTTTTGCTTTTCTATTTTTGCTTTTCTCTTTTTTTCTTTTTCTTTCTTTTTTTTCTCTCTCTCTACTATCATTCTATCAAACCTATTTCCTACTTTGAGATTAGGACTTAGTTAAGTGAACTCTCCCTCTGCCTTTCCACATCCCTCTATTCCTATATTTATGCACATCTCTCCCTAAACCTAATTATTTCTGGTTTGCCAAATTCTTCTTGGCCGTTCATAGTCAATTAATACAGAGTAGTTTGATGTTGAATAGATATATCTGTTGAACTAGATAGTATCTGCAGACTTTTCACTGTGCAACTACAGACGTTGGTTGATGCTTGCCTCAAGATAGTGTTCTAGCACAAAACTGGTGTTACTTTCATCCCAAATGGGCAGAGCAAGACAGAAAAACACAAGAAAAATGGCAAGTCCGGGTATCTCAACTCCCACTCATGATAATAAGGGGACAGAACAAATAATAAATAATACAGAGGAGAGTTTCCAAAAAGCTCTACAAACACTACTGGTAAACATGGTAAATGTAAAGATTGAAAGCTTGCAATGGACTCTGTATGAGCATGATAGGGAGAGAGAGGAGGCAAACCAAAGGTCAATACAGGAATATCATGAGTGCGAGGAAGCTACTCAAAAATTGATACAGGAATTGCATCAGCAGCTTGAGAACACACAAAAAGAAATAATGGAGAAGGCTGAGATCAGTCAATTAGAAAGTCAGGAATGGCATGAGCAGGCTGAGAACACTCAAAGAGAAATACAGGAATTGCCTGATTGTGAGGAAGCTAATCAAACAGTAATACAGGAATTGAGAGAGCAAGATGAGAACACAAAGATCACTAAAGGCATTCATGGAATCCATAAACAGAGAACTGAAAGAAGTCAGGGGTACAAAAAAGGAATGTTGAATGGAACCCAACAGAAGGAATGGGAGTCCAGGAAAACAATAACCATCCAACTACGTGATTGGAGAATAAACACTGAACACCAAATTAAGGAAGTAAAGAAGTTCATAGAAGATCTAAAACAAAGCTCCAATAAAGAATTTGAAGCCATCAAAGCTGACCAACTAGAAGGGAAAAAAATAAAAAACAAAATAGAAAATCTTAATAGAAGGTTAGACCATGCAGAAGATCGAATCCTATAGACTCCACTCCCAAATTACTCAAGCTGATTAAAAACTTTGTACAAGTAGCAGGGTATAAAATTAACCCTCAAAAATCAATGGCTTTTCTGTATGCCAACAATGAGAAAAGTGGCTGAAAGTAAGAAAGCAACTCCATTCGTAATAGCCAAAGAAAAAATAAAATACATAGGAATTAACGTAACCAAAGAAGTGAAGGACCTCTAAGATAAAAACTTTACAAACTTGAAAAAAGAAATCAAAACAGAAAGTGGCAATAACTCCCATGCTCGTGGATTGGAAAGATCAACATCGTGAAAATGTCAATACGTTCCAAGGCTATCTGAAAATTCAATGCGATACCTATCCATATTCCAACCTCATTCTTCAAGGAAATAGAAGAGGCAATCCAAAAATTCATATGAAACAATAAAAGACCCCGAATAGCAAAAATCATCCTCAACAGAAAGAACAGTACTGGAGGAATATCAATACCAAATTTCAAACTCTACTATAAATCCATAATAATCAAAAGAGCTTGGTACTGTCACAATCCAATAGAATAAAATTGACAACCCAGAAATGAACCTACAAAACTATAGCCATCAAATCTTTGATAAGGGAGCTAAAACAATAGAATGGAAGAAAGACAGCCTCTTCAGTAAATGGTGCTGGCAAAATTGATTAATTATTTGTAGAAAACTAAAGCTAGATCCTTATATATCACCCTTACCAGAATCAACTCCAAATGGATAAAAACCTTGGAGTCAAAGCAGACAGTCTGAAAACATAACAGGATGGAGTAGGAAAAACCTTAAGTCTCCTTGGCACAGGCCGAAATTTTCTTAATAGAGACCCTGAAACACAACAAATCAAAGAAAGGTTGGACAAATGTGTCTGCATGAAAATGCAGAGCTTCTGCAGGGCAAAGGACATAGCTAGCAATATCAGTAGAAAGCCCACAGATTGGGAGAAAATTTTCACTAGCCATTCAACAGGCAAAGGTCTCATATCTAAAATATACCTGGAACTCAAAAAAATAAATCCCCCATCAACAAATCCTCAAAGAAACAACTGCCTGATAAATTAAGTGGGCTAAAGACTGAAAGAGAAACTTCTCTGAAGTGGAAAGAAGGATGGCCAATAGACACATGAAGAAATGCTCAACCTCCATAGCCATAAAAGAAATACAAATCAAAACAACATTGAGATACCACCTCACCCCAGTTAGAATGGCTAAAATCAAGAACTCTAATAACAACAGATGCTGGAAGGGATATGGAAAGAAGGGAACCTTACTGCATTGTTGGTGGGAATGTAAACTTGCTCAACCAAAAGACTCCACATTGTGCTCCCCTATGACCAGCAATCCCACTTTTGGACATTTGCCCAAATGTTCACAAACAAGACCACACTGAAGCTACCAGCACGACTATGTTTATTGCAGCATTATTTACTATAGCTAAGATATAGAACCAACCCAAAACACATTATATTATTCTAAGATTCCATGGTGAAGAATTTCTCTTTTATCAGAACCCTTACCACTGACCCCCTCCCTTCAAACTTGTAGCTTATTCAGTTTTCTTGTTCCAGCTTTCATTTATGTAGTAGCATATGTAATCAAATTGACAATGAAATTCCATTTGTTGTTAGAGAGCCCAATTCATATTGCCAAAGGCAGACTCATTAGCATATTATAGAACATAAAATATTGAATATCATTAACGTGATCTTATGCAACTATTCCATCAATTAATATAAGTAAGACATAAATGTGCATCTTCATATAACTTTTAAAATGCAAAGTAGTTACATATCTATGTCATAAAACAATTCAGACCACTTGTAGGACATACTAAGGTAAGCCTTTTGCATCATGCCCAATATTCTTTGTAAAATTTTCAGTTCTCATTAACTTTCACCTTAGGGCCTTCTTTTCCCAGCAACAAGATATAAGTGATGTCCATGGATTTTAGTCACCTCTGAGTAACTTCTTTTCTTTCCACTGCCAGTTAGTCCCTCGTGTTAAATACCTGAGGAATAACTTGTCTCAATGTGCCTGCAAGAGGAATACCCAAGTCGACTGTCTGTGCCCACTCTTCCCTTGCTTTGTTTGGGAATGGGATATCAGAGACAGGGGTGTCAGTGATCATGGTGTTATGAATTATGGGTAGCAGAAAAGAGTAGTTGAGACTAGGATACCAGGGAAAGGGTAAATGTGACTGTAATTGGTGAGGTGCAATGTCAGGAAATTGGGTAGCAGCAACAGCTTTCAGAACTGTTTAGCAGGGACAAGGAAGCATAGACAAAGTGAAAGAGTAAAAATTGTAATGGATTGGGGGCACAATCAGGGTAACAAGGACATGGGTGTCCAAACTGGGTAGCCAGTACTAGGATGGAAGCAATTGGCATGGTGGACTGATGTGGTACAGAGCTCTGGGTTTGCCTGTCCAGTTTTGTTTGTTAGATCTTTAGGGAAACTACCTCTAACAGCTCATTATCAGCTTGTTGTGTTCAGGTACGTGCCATCTATAAATGTCTACTCCAAGTAGATTACATTCTTTGACACCAGCTATAGGACCTTTGCCCTAAGTATCCTGAGAGAGAACACTCCACATTGCAGCAGAATAGGCTCCAAATAGCAAGCTGCAATCATCTCATACAACTTTTGCTACTCCTCTCCAATATCAATTATCATGATACCAAGGTATCTGAAATGTGCTCAGCAGCAGTACTCTGGGAAGCTACCAAATCTTACTCTGACATTCTGGGAGCTCCTTAAACATGGGCAAGAGCATTGCTGATGCTCTTCCAACTTCTTTCTGTGGCTGGGGAGAGCCAGACTTTTGGACCTCAGCTGGGTTACTTTGATGTCCAGATGGTTTCAACTTGCTCTATATTCACTCTCTAGGTGTTCATCAGCTTTAGCTGCCTCTCCTTCATCTCCACATCCTTTGAATTCTGCTTCATATCAACCTGTGACTTTCACACCAAGCCCTTCCACTTTCTCATCTGCCTCTCTAGCTGTGGATCTGCCACAACAAGCTACATGTAACTTCTGTATCTGTTTATCAAGATTTGAGCTGGAATCCAAGGTGGTACTAGCTAACTGAGAACACGGGGAGCACCTTAAATACTCCCCTGCCATTCACTGTTCATTGAGAAAGATGCAAATGTGTTCTGGTCAGTCTCTCCTTCTCCATTTCTGGTTCAGCAGAATACAGTGAAGTCACAATGGAGCTATGTCAGCCAGTGACCCAACCAAAGATAATTTAGTGAGGGGATACTTATCAAGTGTAGTAGGATGAATGCACATTATTTGTAGGACACTACTAAGGTCTTTCATCAAACTGGTTATTTTATGTACAAAATGGCAGACAAATCTTAGGCTCTCTCCTAGATCTTCCTGTTCTGAAGGCCCTGTGGACTCTACATACAACTCATACCTAATGACATGGGTGAATAGAAAAGTAGGTGAGTATGGATTAATATTCTGAAGGTGAGCTAAGGTGTTGTTTTGTCATTCCTACCATTAAATCAATGTCCTTTCTCTGACCTTCACCATATCTCTTTATTTCACAAAATTGGCAGGTTTCTTAGTGGTTCATTTTTTTCTTGTTAGTTCAATGCACAGGTTTAAACATTAAACATGCAAAACCATGGGTTTCTGTTGTCCTAGTAGGCGTTTTGCCTTCTAGGAGCTTCCTTCCAGGTAACTCTCTTGTTGGGCCCTCATATGCATATGCTCACAGAATTAAATATCTCACAAACCATGGAATATCATTGCTCAATGATGATTAGCTCACACAGAGACTCAAGCAGTTTGGGTCTGGAACCTTTCTGAGAGGCCTTTTACTATATACTGTGGGCAATATTGACAGTAATTCCTCAGAGCAGTACCACTGGTAGCAAGTGAGCCCTGACTACTACTTAGCACTTACTAGTCCTACCTAGGGTATGAACACATGAACACACCATGTTTAGCTTATTACACAGTGCCCTCATCAATGAAATCATTTTGAGCCTAGGAGAAAATCTCCATTTGTAAAGCAGTACACATAAGAAGCAGATGATGCCCCACACTCAAATGTTCCAGAACAGTGTAAGGGTGTCCACACAGTTGGGAAATAAGATTCTGAGGGGTGGGAAGGGATGAGTTTAGGTAGCAAACTTACAAGCAATTATAAGTTTCTGAATTCCTAACCTAACTTCCCTCAGCCCCTCAGATCCAATTCAAGAAGTGGATCACAAAATGGAGTTTTTAATCCCAGGCCCAAACTCTAGGTGTTCTTGTTACATCTTCCCACCTGCCCCTGATGTAAAGAGTCAGAAGTACAAAGGGGAAGGGAGCCACATGTTCAGGAATATAAATGGAGCTTACAAGCCACTGCAGTCTCTGATTTTCTTTGTTGAAGATAAGATAAAAGACAGCTTGAGTTTCTAAGAACTCAGTGTCTAGGCTATATATGGATTCTTCTGAACTTCTTTCCTTCCTCCTGTGTTTCGAGAGTAACAGTTAGTACAGTGCTTCTGTCTCTTAGAGGCAATCTTTCTCTTCACATAATGCTTAAAGTAGACAATAGGTGGAAGCTGCCATTAAATCAAAAAAGTATGAAATAGCACACATTGAGTGCATTCTCTCAATTCCTGGACCTAACAAGTTCCCCATTCTGAAGACAAAGTGATTACGGTTGAGTACTAACAAATACCACTGAATGGTGAACTTAGAACACTTTTCCCAAGGCAGGTTCTGTCCAGGTTATTAGGATGGCTGAGATCTACTGGATCAATGAACTTACAGACAATACAAGACAGAAAAGTCTAAGAGATTGAGTCCCAAAAGAAGAAACTGGACTAGGAAGAGAAACCTTATCATTGCTGGAAAAGGAGGAATACTGATTTAGGAGAATTTTTCTCTGAATACAGACATGGGTAGCATTGTAACATAATTCTAAGTTGTGGCTCATCAGTAGAAACTATCCAGTCAAACCTCACTAAAACTAAAAATAAAACTTATAAAAATAAAAAAACTATTTGAATTAGAGTACTATTTTAATATGTGTGTGGGGGGTCTGTGATTATGTATGGGACAGCATTGGTTCTTAAAAATCATGATATTGACAGTATCCTTCAGGTTTCTCATTCAAGTCTGGTGGTGTTCTAGCTCTACCACTTGAAACACACAATTCTCACATTCTTCTGGTTAACTGGGGATAAACATGTAATGGATATGTCAACCTTTGTTGGTTTCCAACTGTGATCTTCAAATCTTACTCTCTGTAGGAGGTAAGCCATAAGAATGAGCCATTATGCTCAGCCCAGTATTTCCAGTAAGTTACTTAATCTTTCTGAATCTCAGCTTCTTCCTGTGTGGAAAGTGAAAAGAATTCCTTTGTGGACCTTAGAATCCAGTGGGAGTTATGACGGTACAGGAAGTATAAGTGTTCAGTATGTGTGTACACAGCCTGACACTCTCATAAAACTACTGATGTTTATATTGAAATGAATTCCAGGAATTGGAAAAAAGAGGGATTTTTCTGTTCTTGTTTATCCATTTATGAGCATTGAGGACATTTATGAGACATTCAAGGAAACAGGGGAACAGATGCAGCATGTATACTCTGTAGGTATTATGTTCACAATGAGCTATACCACTGTGGACAGGGAGAGAAGGGAAAATAAGAGACAGAGAGCAAAGGAAGGGATGGGATTGTCAAACAAGAAATGAACTCATTACCTGACTTAGAAAATGGTGATCCGTATGTAACTACCTTAACAATAACAATTTTAAAAATCCGGGTTGATGATTCTCTGCTCCAGTTTTTGGAGGTGCCCTTAAGACTCAGGCCCACCATAGAGTTTTTGAAGGTCAATTTATATGAAAATTAATGTAGAGCAAAAATCTCTTAAGAAATGGTATAAAAAAAAGGATTTCATTCTTTAGTACTTGTCAGGATTCTCAAATCCCACCTAAAGAGATAATGAGAAATGAGACAACCAGGGGCTCAAGAATTTCAAGAACAAAGGCAGGGACTTTTAGGTAAAGTCTGGGGACTGGGAGGGCAGCAGTGCTGGTGTGGTGATGGCCATGCCTCTCTGGAGGTCCTTTTAAGTGAGTGAGGGCCAGCTTTGCTGTGGGCTAGGCCTCAGTCTCCCCTTGAAGCAGGTACCAGGAATCGCTGGCATAGCCTTGGCCTGCCCCATGGAGCTGACCTAGCATGGGTGCTGTGGACCAGGCAGCTGCTGGGAGACTATGTGAAGCAGGGAAGAGGAAGAATGGCTGGTGGGCACTGCTCCACTCCAGCCAGACCCAGGGCCAATGGGGAAATTCTTGCTCTGGATCAGGACCTGGGACTGTCCCCTAGACCAATGGCCTCTTGGTACCTGTGTGGTGGCCGCCATGTGTGGGCTGGGAACTTCCTTAGCACGGCTAAGGAGTCTCCGTGGAGAGGCCCATTTGGTCCTGTGCCTCTCCCATCTTCTGGATTCCCCCTGTCCTCCTGCCTCATGCCATGTCCAACTAAAGGAGTCAACTTCTCCAGGCCTCTGAGAGGCCATCCTGGAGATGCTCATAGTGCTTCCCACTTTGGTTCACCATGCATGCAGGGCTCACATGGTGCCATCCTCCAGGCAAAGCATACCCCCATTTCAGCTTGGCCACTCCTGCTTAGGGGACCACAAACTGCATTCTTACACAGAAAGCCAGGGGTAACCAAGGCTGTCCTGCAGCCTAAGGCATCCTTTGACTCCTCCTGTTCAGGTTTGTGGTGGCTGTGGATCCAACTGCACATTCACTTTTGATTATTTTAAAGTAAGATGAAAAAGCTTCATTGTCCCAGATGAAACTGTCCTTGGGGTTCTCTGTGTACAATAGTCTTGTGCTGAGATAGGGATCCCCAAAGACCACCAAGGAGCCAATTCCCATGCAAGTACGTGAGAGTCATTTATTACAGGCTCGAGCCTGGTCTCACAACCATTACAGTTGCAGCAGGTCAGAGTTGAGAGTCTTGACCCTTCAGTTAAGAGGTTTTTTATAGGGTATAAGGTTGAGGTAAGGGGTCCCCTATCTTGGCAGTTACATTATTGGTTGGCATTTAGTAAGTCAATATTGTCACAATCTTATTGGATAGCATGCACACTCTAAGCAGTACTCAGCAAACTATGTTAAATATGCTATCTGAAAAAACATCTGTAAATTTAGGTACCTCCCTGTCATCCGCTGATGGCTATTGCTAGGGAAGTTATGGGCAGAACGTTATTGGGACATTTCAGTTTTTCCAGATACCTAAATTCTAACTTTCAGTAAAATCTTTACAATGGGTACTTTCAGTAAAGGCCTTCACAATGGATACTTTCCGTAAAGGACTTTAAAATGAAGTCTAAGTCCAGAATGACTGTATTTTGGCTAAAGTTTCTCACTAGGTTTGTGTGTGTGTGTGTGTGTGTGTGTGTGTGTGTGTGTGTGTGTGTGTGTGTGTGTGTGTGTTTGGTGTGAAAGAGTCAGACACAGCTGAGGTTTGGGGTAGAACATTTCTTCCCTTTAGCATAGAGTTTTGGTATCTAGTGGTTGTTCCCTTTTCTGAATTCTGAGTTCTAAAATTGTCCTCCTATATATTTTTATCCTTTGTTCTTCTTGATATTCAGATTCCTAAGGTCTGCTTGTGAACTTCAGCATTTGCTTCCTGAAAGTCGTGTCTTTCTTCTAACTTTTATGAAGCCCTTTGCTCTCTTTAAATGCAATTTGTGCTGTGTTATTGGTTTTACTTAGCTGAGACTGTTGTGGCCCAGGCTGTGACTGTTAATTCTGAGATTATTTTAAGCTAATATGAGATACTATCCTTTCAGTCTATTTAGCAAAAGTAGTTCAGCATCTTTATTGTAACAATTTCCTGGCTTTAAAAACAAACAAAAACATCCAGTGGTATAAATGTACAATCATTTGTTTTTAGTTAATTGTGCACTACTGTAATGAAAAAAATCTTTTTACTAAAGTGAGTATTTAGAATGGGAAAAAATTAAATATTATAGAACTTAAAAATTGATCAAATACCAAAAGAAAAAGAAAGACACTGAGCACGAATGAAGTACAACTGTTAAGTGTTTAATAAATAAATGAAATGTTTGATATTCTTATCCACATAGGAAATACATAGGAAAATAAATAAGAAAGTTACTGAGATCCCATCTTAAACACCAAAATAGCTATCACCACTCAGATAAATAAAATGCTGGAGAGGTTGAAATAAATCAGGAACTGTATTTGGTTTTGTGGCATTGTAAACTAGGGCAACCCATATGGAGATCATAATGGAAATTTACACAATACCGAAAAGACACATATATTGATGAACTTAACGGCAACTTGGATACATATTTTTTGTTTTGTTTTGTTTTTGGGTCCGGTCGTGGGGCCTGAAATCTGGGCCTGGGAGCTGTGCCTCAGCTCTTCAGCTCAAGGCTAGAGCTCTACCACTTGAGCCACAGCGCCAATTCCGGCTTTTTTGTTTTTGCTTACGTGTTGCTGAAGAATCAAACCCAGGGCCTCAGGCATGCAAGACAAGCGCTCTACCACTGAGCCACCTTCCCAGCCCCTTGGATACATACTGAAGGAATATAAATCAACATGAACATCCATGATAATGGCAGCAATATTCATAGCAACCAATCTGTGTAATCTACCTAGATGCACAAAAAAGATGGAATAAAGAAAATGTGCTATTCTGGTATATAAGAGAAGTGAATGATTCTACTGTATAATTGCTAAATATTTTTGGATATATAAATAACCCTAATTTCATAGGGTTTTGTGGCATTCTATTTTGCTTTAATGAGGGACCTCTATATAGACTTTCAGAGCAGTTACAAGAGGTTGAAGATATACTGTAATATGTGGATATTAGATAAAAATGTAAATATAGCAATGAACACATACAAGGCCATCATATATAGTTTATATGAAGCAATTTATTATTATTGAAGCAATTTAAGAAGGCAACAGTTGGTGGAAAAGACAATGTTAGAAGCTTAATAACAAATACACAGACATAGTAAAATACAAAAATATGTGCAACTAATTAGTGCTAATAGTACCAAAACATTTTCCTCATGTTTAAAAACTGAAACTATTAAAATAATAACATCACAGAAACATGTCATAGAAGAAAATGTACTATAGACATATGTTTCCCCATAATTTGTTTATAACAAATGGATTAAAAGAAAATGTGATTACATGTCTGAAGATTATAACACATTCAAGTCTCATTGATTGAATCCAGCAAAGGAAAGTAACAGAGAAGTCGTGAGTAAGAACAACGTGGGGTACAAAATGTCATGTCAAAACCAGCTTTACAATGTCGGTGTGGGGGGGGAGGGGGGTATGATTGGGTGGGGGGGAGGGGAGAGGTTGGGAAGGGAGGTGAAGGGTAAACAAAGGAGGAGGCTGCAATGCTTGGTAAGAAATGTATGCATTATCCTGCCCATGTAATTGTAACCCCTCTGTACAGTATGTTCTCAAATAAAATAAAATAAAATTTAAAAAAAAATAGATGAAGATACTCAGTAGAACTTTTTGAGAAAAAAGTCTGTTTTCCTCATCAAAATAGAGCTAGGACAGCTACCTTTTGACAGAACACTTGTAATGTGGAGCAGTGGAGTTACTAATTTAGGTAGCAATTTATTACTGTTAGTCCCTAATGTTATGATGTGATTCCCAAATGATATGAGTGATCCTATATTTTCTGAGCACTTTTTGTACCCAAAGTTTCTAATTCCTCCCCCTAACAATGATTCTTCTGCTATTCTCATTTCTCTTTGCTTCTGAATTCCACTCCTTTGACCTTTTTATTCCTGAGAAATTGCTGGAGGATGGCCTGGAGTCTGAGCTAACATCCACTCCAGTTTGGAGGATTTGGTGAAGGACCTCCACCTGGGCCTCAGTATCAGATAGTAATTGACCTCTTTGGAAATGGAGAAATTCACTCCCTCAGACAGAATCTGTTATTCCTTGACTTTCTCTGAAGAGATTTGATACTAAGGCACAATTCAGAGAATGAGCTTTCCCACCAGCCACCACAGCCTTGTAAGGAGGAACAGGTTCAAAACTAAAAGTGGCCTCGGTTTCCAAAGGGCCAGTCAAAAGCCAAGAGATCACACTTTCCTCCACATCAGGGACCTTATGGTAGGAATAGAGTCTGGGCAAAGTCTAAGATGGAGATAAAGTGAGATTGGGCCTAAGGAGTACTCAAAAGAGTGGCCCTCTCTTTGACTACAAGTGAGTTGTGTAGTGACACATGAAATCTTCCTTCACATATGAAAATTCACTAGGTGAGTAATCTCACTGCCACTTTGTGGGAGGTCAGTTTGTCCAAAGGAGAAGTTGTTAAGTGTTCTGACTAGGGGCTGGGAAGGTGGCTCAGTGGTAGAGTGCTTGCCTTGCATGCATGAGACCTTGGGTTCAATTCCTCAGCACCACGTAAGCAAAAAAATAACCCACAAATGGCTCAAGTGGTGGAGTGCTAGCCTTGAGCTGAAGAGCTGAGGGACAGTGCCCAGGCCCAGAGTTCAGGACCCATGACCTGTCCCCCCAAAAATTGTTGTGACTGCCAGTTTGCTCTGTAGAATGTTGTCTCTCCAACCCCTTCCCATGCCAGGAATGCATTGCTTCTTTCAGGCATTCAACTACTTATCATGACTCCTAGGCAGGAATACTGTTGGCTATTCTTTGGCTAAGCTCTTGCATTTGAGGTAGAATAGGCCCAGGCTCTGCTCATGCCAAGAGGTAGATTCAAGGTGAGTATAAGCTCAGATTTGTACTGAAAAACCCTCATATTGGAAAAAATTAAATGAAATTAATAGTTGAGTGATTCAGGGTTTATAGCCACTAAATTTAAGTAATTATTAGTAACACACCTAGAACCATGGATTAGGAAGGGAACATTGAAGTAGGGTCAAGATAAGATGGAAAAGACACATAGTAGTCATAACAGGAGATGAGAGTGTGAAGGAACTATTGGCATAGTTCCATTTACTATCTTAGAAGTGACCTTGGATAGGAGGCTTTTAGAATAATATCTAAAAGAGAGGGACTTTCTGGCACCGGTAGCTCACACCTGTTATCCTAGCTATCTAGGAGGATAAGATCTGAGTATTATGATTCAAAACAAGCCCAGGCAGAAAAAGCCAGAAGTAGTTCTGTGGCTCAAGTGGTAGAGCACTAGCCTGGAGGTCAGGGACACTACCTAGGCCGTGAGTTCAAGCTTCAGGATCAGCAAAACAACAACAACAAAACAATAATGGTAAAAAGAAATAAAAGAAGGACTTAAAGATATGTGATGGAATGATGATCCTGTGTAACTGTTTAGGGAACATAAAAGGAGGCAAAATTTGGAGCATAATGATACATATTCATTACTAATAAAGGATACAAGGCAAATGCCAAATTCCTCTTCTTGAAAACTTCTAAACATGGGCTGGGAAGTTGGTTCAGTGGTTATAGTGCTTGCTTTGCATTCATGAGACCCTGGGTTTGATTCCTCAGCCAGAAGAGGCAGTATGGCTCAAGTGGTAGAGCACTAACCTTGAGGTGAAGAGGTGAGGGACAGCACCCAGGCACAGAGTTCAGACCCCTTGACCGGCCATAAAAAACCCACAAAAAACAAAAAAAAAAATCTTCCAAACTTATCTTTTCTCATAATAGAGGAGAGGCTCCTTTTACAAGAATTCTCCTTATCTAGCTCAAGGTCATCAGAACTTCAATAGAATTTTCCTGTTGAGATGTAATGTCCCTATCTCTACTGAACTTAATCATGGCTAGGAAAGTGTGGACATTGATACGTTTATTGTATTTTTCCTTATCAATGTATAACACTGTCAGGTATTATATATAATACATATTGTAATATACAATATATATTATACATTATGTACAATATATTAAATATTTTATAAGACAACATAAATTATACAATAACAGACCCTAGTTTTAGAGTTAGGAGCAAGCAACATATTGAAAGACAAATGCTTGAATCTCTGAGTAATTTCTCTACCACTGGACAATTCCAGGTTACATTCTTATTAACCAAAGAGCAACATAGGAAAGCGTTGCCCATAGAAGGGGTTCTCTGGATTTTGGAAACTGTGATCTGCATATCTATATTATATATATATATATGTATAATATATATATGTATATTATATATATATGAAATATTGTTTTATATTAGTGAATGTGTAAAACTATAGCAACAGATAAATAAGTGAACACCTACGTACATACACACTTAATCACTTTCAAGTATAAGAATTTCTTTTCTATGCTTCCTATTCACCTACATAGGGAGTACATGAGTTGCCCTTGAATTGTCCTGGAAGTTCTTTATCTGGCTACAGTAGCTTCACATCTTTTGTTCTCTAAGTAGTCAGATGTTATGTGTTCAACAATAATACTTGTTACAGGCAAAAGTATCCACCCTGACACACAGAGGAACTTGGATTTCAGAAATGCCACAAATAAGTGGGAGGTACTGCAGTAATTTTCAAAATTGAATAGATTACATATTTATTAGAAAGTTTGTAAGAAAAGAAAACTTCAACGTAGGATGAAACACTTGAAGAAAACTACAGATTAAATTACATATAGCCAGGTGTTGGTAGCTCATGCCTGTAATCTTGGCTACAAAGGTAATGCAATAAACATCCATTTCACAGTCTAGTAACATCATAGGGTATAAAGAATCTGATTAACTGATTCATAAAATTCAATATAATGCAGTTAAAACATCCAATATCTCAGGTGTCAACTTAGCAGAATGATGGCTATTTTGTATATTATCCAGCCCTATCCATCCCACAATGGCAGAACGTTCTTCCTGAGAAAGTCCAGAGACCCGTCTACTGACTGCTCAATATAGACAGGTTCCCATTCTCTATTATTTGGGCATGTGAATATCTGATAACTTGCCAAAGGCACAACTTGGGACTGGCTTCCAGTAATGATATCTTAGTTCTCAGGAAAAAAGGAAATTGAAGACAGTGGGAAAATCTACCAGATTCCTGAAAGATTTCTATCATTGTGCTAAAACTGTTCCCTTCTACTGACACTTGAACAAACTGCAGTAATTGTCACTCCAACCACATGTCCAAAAAACGGCTTTCCAAATATTTATCTGTTTTCACTTTGTCATATCAAGACACACTATTGTAGTCCCTTTTTACTTAAATGATCAGCTGTGGTTTGCCCAAGGGATTGTTGACCTTACCAATTTCGTAAATTTTAGGTTATCAAACAATCACTTCATAGCCCTTAAACATTAAAAATACCTATCCATATATGTCTGCATTACATCCTTACTACTGTTTTTCTTCATTTGTCATCTTTTACATATTTTTGTATCCCAGGGCTTAGTTCTGTAATCTTCCTTCTCATGATTGTTGCTACTGAGTGCATGTAATTATTTCAGTTTGTTTTCTCCAGCTCTGTTCTTTCTTTAATTGAAGTCCTTAATAGCATCTTGTCTACTGACAACTGGTAGCTATTGATTTTAACAAACTCCAAAGATCCCAAAGTGAGCTTTGATCTTTATCTTTAAACCTATCCCTCATTACTATTTGATTAAGTGATAACTCTTCCAGTAGTCTTGTCAAAATACTTTGGGGTCATTTCAGACTTACATACTTTTTCACACCTCATATGTTATATATGACCAGGGTTTTACAAATTAACTCACATAATATTTTAGTATACATATATAGATATATATAGTATATGAGTGCTAATACTATGACTTAAATTAATGGCCTAGGTTCTTTTACTTTTCTTTTTTGCTCAGGCTGTCTGTCTTCCATTTGAGCCACAGCTCCACTTTTAAATTTTTGGTTCTTAGTTGAAGAAAAGTGTCTAATGGTCCATTTACCTGGTCTAGCTTAAAACTATGATACTCTGTTTTCAGACTTTTAAATAGCTAGATTTAAAGGCATGCACCACTAAAACCACCCCTATCATATTTTAATTAAATATAAATTTAAAAAATGAATATTTGTGATATTTTCAAATCAGTATGTTTTCATTTACACCTAAACACATTGCCTTAAATGTTTTTCGTTATTCCAGTTCACTTACCAAGAAAAGAAAGGAAAAATTCACAACCAAAGAATCTCTGAATGTACCGGTGCTCAAGTCTGCTAGCCACAATTTCTTTGCTGGGAAATAACAAAGGATGATATCATCTACAGGCAAAGCAGAGAAAATGCCCTTCACTGAAGTTGCTGAAAGGTTGATAAGTATGAGGACAAGCAACATTACCCAGAAAGTATCACAAAGTGTTTTCTGTGGATAAGTGGGGCCAATCTTAGAGGATGTTCATAGCGATGAGAATATTTGAAGGTAAATAGGAAATTACAGAAGTGTGCTTTCTTGAAGATATATGTTTATAGCATAGTTTATATACTGTTGAAAATGAGACAGTTAAGATAGGGATGTGGTCATTCGTTGTATCCCTCACAGTATAATATTACAATCAGTTCTATAATACATTATTTATAGTAATTATAGAATATCCCTAATTATGTACATACTATAAATATATCATTTACATGTTATGTAATATAGTATATTACATATATTATGCACACATAATTTAATTTTTCTATTGTCTGTCTAGGAATTAAACTACAATATCTTTGAAAATTGATAGTAGAGTCCTCACAATTTTGATTGCAACCTATAGTTTTACCCAATAAGTAATCATTTATTCTGAATTGGTTTAGAAGTGGAATATCATAATATAATTGAACATTCAAAAATAATTATGTCAGAACATGCCAAGGATGGAATTCAAAAAATATAACATGACTCATGTCTGTAATCCCAGCTACTTAGGGGCTGAGATCTGAACATAGCTATATCAAGCCATTCTGAGACTAATGGCTCAGGGACAACACCCTTACCATAGTTCAAGTCTCAGTACTGGCACAAAAATAAATTATGTGACTAAAACATAAAAATATATTTATTTAAATAAAGTTGTCATTCCTTGTATCCTTCACAGTATAATACTAAAACCAGTTTTATACATATATTATTTATAGTAGTTATAGAATATCAGTAATTATACATATATTATGAATATATCATTTATGTTATGTAATAGAATACATTACATATATTATGCACACCTAATTTATACTGATAACACTAATATCCATTAAACTGATATATGTTTTAGAATAGGGAATAGATTTGCTTTGGTACAAGGAAATATATAGTCACAAAATTATTTCTTTTGGATTATATATCCATAACAAACTATTCCCTGTGTATTCAAGGTACTTCATGATAAAAGCATGTACAAGTGTCTTTGACATGGATTTGTTCTCCTTAAGCAATTATTCCAGGAATAATAAACAGTGGAAGCTGAATGGTGTTCATTCAGATATTTCTTAAATTAAACCGATCTTTATTTGGTATAAAGATCACTTACACTGTCATTATCCACACCCTTTTCATTTAAAAAATAGCATTGTTATTGCCATTATAACCATAATTAGGAAGATAAAGTGGGTTCATCTGCTCCATAGGTATTGAAAGGTAATAATGTGACACAATATCCTCAGATATGCCTGGTGGAAACCTGGATTTGAATTATGGGTTCACAACTGATCAGTCTTAGGTACTTAGGAAATTTGACCTTATTGCCTAACTTCTGTTTTTAATGAAATACTTAATTCATTTCCTAACTTGAAAAACAATCATGAGCACTAAAATTACCCTAATGCAGGTGCAGTGCTTGGAATGGTGTCTGTGCATTGTGTAGTAGGTCCCGGAGAAGTCAGCTTCCATTAACATGGTCACAGCATGCTTCCTAAAGGCCTTAAGAAATATATACCCAATTGATATTAATATCTGTGAAAAATTTGTCTTTACTACAAAAAAGGTCTTTTCTTCATATGAACAATGAAAGTAATGTTGGGGCTGTCCTGTGGCTTTTACTGTGAAGGAGTTTTGCCTAAATTTCATTCTTACTCTATTAGTGTTAGCAGTAGCATTCCTTAGTGCTACCCTTCATGTTCCTTATTCTGTGTTCCATTTGGAATACTATTGTAACTTACTTTATAATCTTTGTTATCAGGATAAATAAACTAAAACTGCTGAAGTTTTCAATAAATAGTCAATGCATTACATTTTATGTGCTTAATACTTTCCTGAAATTATGACTTCTGGATTATATATGCCTAATCGAGTATTTTTTATGATTTCTTATATGATTCATATAGATTTCTTATGTTATTTTTATATGATTTCTTAGAGATCTAGAAATAAACCAACTCAGAACAAGAAAAGAGTAGGTAAGTAGTCATAAACAATACTTTTATGGTTGTCTTAATGGCTGTTCTCTCCCACTTCTTTGTAGAAAGGTTCTCACTATGAAGTGCCAAATAGTCTGGAACTTTCTAGCCTTGTCTCGGTGACAGAAGTGATGAATTAGGACATGTGCTCCCATGACTGGCTTTTAGGAAGTTCACAATATAGCAAAACAAATACACATAAAGAAACTTTTGTAGGTGATGTGTATATACTTCCTCAATTGACAAAATTAAATTCATATGTCAAAACATCAAATTACTTACACTTATAATATATGCAGTTTAACTGGCATCACTAGCACCTCCATAAATCAAATGCAAACTAAAAGCTCTACTTCAAAGACCAACATTTAAAGCAGTGTTGGAAATACAAGAAGATACACAATAAATCTAAATGAGTGAGATCTTTAACTCTGGCAATGAGCAATGATAGCTGAATTTTTAACCAGGTTTGAAAAGTTAAGGTGTCCACTAACTATGTGATTAGAGTTGCAGTGTTGGCCTTGGTATCAAGATTGGAGGTAAAATTCAAATGCAGCTAAGGTTGCTTCAGTATTGCAGCTTGATACAGTGTGACCCTGCCTGATAATGATAAAACACAGAAGAGAAGCTAAGTCAGTAAATTGTATAGGAAGGGTTCTCCACTAGAATAATTGCAGGGGGTGATCATCACTCTTGCATTGAAAATGTATAGCCCATCATTCTACTTTAAACTCGAGCGTTTTTCTGATCCGAAGACAATTATATACACCAATGTGCCATGAGTGCTGAGCATGTAGGTGTACATTATTCTAAAATAAGTGAAAATCCCAACAGGTATGGAATGGCCTGACCCCGACACTTCATTCTGTGTTGTTGAGTTTCATGGAGAAATGTTCATAATTAGGCAATTCACACTCACCTAAGTCTGAACCAGGCAACTGAGTTAAGACATTAGGATCATCACTCCAGTGACCTGGTCTGTGATCTATGAAATATATAAAATTATTTCACAATGTATATGTCTTTCTGAAAGTTTATGCAATACCAAATACCAAATATACAAAAGGGACAATTATCTATCTCTTATATTATCAGAAGTAAAGATACTTCTGAATTGTACTTCCTTGCTAGAGGATCACAGAGTGACTGCTGATGTTTGGTATCTTTCCAGGTTCACCTATATATTTGTCAATATTCTTTTTTTTGGGGGGGGGGGTGTCCGGTCGTAAGTTCTGAACTCTGAGCCTGGGCGCTGTCCCTCAGCTCTTCAGCTCAAGGCTAGCGCTCTACCACTTGAGCCACAGCGCCACTTCCAGCTTTTTACTTTTTGCTTATGTGGTGCTGAATAATCGAACCCAGGGCCTCAGGCGTGCAAGGCAAGCGTTCTACCACTGAGCCAACTTCTCAGCCCCCATTTGTCATTCTTCTTTGAGGAAGTGTTTTTCCATGGTGTGTTTTGAGGTGTTCAGCATATCAGTACTGTCAGTAACCGCAACCATGGGATAGCAAAGATGATGGGAAACCTGGCCAAAGAACTGAGAAATCATAGGAAGTGATAGGAAAGAAAACACCAAAGGACCCAAAGCCTCATTGCCAGCTTCTGGATCCCCAAATCCTGCTTAACATGCTTTATATTCATTCTACTACAAGGAGGGGGGGGGGTCAGTGGCTACAGATATGCCGACAAATTAAGGCACCAATCTAGCTTGTGTTTACAACTATTAACATGAGGTATTTTTTGTATACATAGGGATAATTGAATCCCTTACTGTTAGGGAGCAGAAGGGCGCAATAGTCATTACAACCATAGCACAGACATCCATCTTGTCTCCAAACTCTTAATTTTTTAGTGTCCAATAGCTCTTACTTAAATACTCTTGAGGTCATAACTCATACCTCTGCCTTCATTTGACTGTTTGACCTTTCCAGAGCACAACTCTCAGCCTTTTGATCGCTGTTTGAAATGGCTTGCCAATATATCCCTTTTCAGGTCTAACAACTAGACTCTAGAATCCCTCACAAGCACTGTGACAGATGTATTATTTTGAAAATGATACTTTTTTAGGATAGATTCAATTTTTAAATTTTATTTGATTTCAAAAATACTGTAGAGAGTGGTTTCAGTTACATGAGTAAGGTACATTCATTATTGTTACCCAATCCATTGTTGTTCTCATATCCCTTCCCACCCCCTGCACCTCCCCACCCCAGCCCAAAGTTGTCGAGTTCATTTCTGATAGAGTGTGTTGTGTATATCATTGTTGCAATGGGTCACTCTTATTACTTCTTTCATCACTATGTTTTTTCCCTTTCCTTGTCCAAATCAGATAAATGTATATACAACATGGAAGGTACCAGATTCAAAACAGAGATTGCCAGGCATAAACCAATGGCAAAAGACAAATGAAATAAAATAAAATCTAGATACACTACTTTACAGAACTTAATGTTGACATCTGAAAAGAAATACTTATTGTGGCTTGGAAGGTGGCTCAGTGGTAGAATGCTTGCCTTGCATGCATGAGGACCTGGGTTCGATTCCTCAGCACCACATAAGCAAAAAGAAGAAAAGACGGAAATGGTGCTTTGGCTCAAGTGGTAGAGTGCTATCCTTGAGCTGAAGAGCTGAGGGACAGCGCCCAGGCCCAGATTTCAGGCTCCATGACCAGACCCCCCACCCCAAAAAAAAGACGTGTTTTTCCATGCCTTGGAGTTCATTTCAATTAGAATCATTTTGTAAGTTCAAATGTACGTAGCTCTGGAACCAGCAATCCAGCTCCTGGGCATTTGTGGAAACGATCTCAAGCTAAAACACACTAAATCTACAACTATGTTTTTGGCAGCATTATTAGGATAGTTAAGATATGGAACAAATCAAGATGCCCCTCAATAGATGTGGATCATGAAAATGGGGTATATATACATAATGGAATTTTATGCTTCTATCAGAAAGAATGACACAGCACCTTCTTTCTTTTTTCAAATCTTTATTGTGATTAAGAGGTTACATAACATCCCAAATTTCACAGTATTGTGGGATAGTGAAGCTTAAAGTCACAATCACATTCTAACATTAGTAGGACAAATTGTCTATCGTGGTGTATAACATTTATGAGCTTTGCAATACAGTTATTTCTTCTACATTGGGTGATATGTATATTTATTTTGTTTTGCATAGCATCAGCTGTTCCTTCTTTCCCACTTGTCCCTCCCTCCCATGGCTGCCATTGTGTTGCTTACTTCATTTTGGTCAATGTCCAGTGCAGTTGATGGGTTCTGCTGTTGTGTATTTCCCTGATTCCATCTAGTTCTGTGTCGTCCTCCTGGTTTTCTTCTGGTGTGCACATATATACCATACATGTAATCAGTAGCATGAGGGTTATTTAGTAGTGATTCGACCAGGTGAATGGAAGTCCTTTGTTTCTTAAGTCCTGTTAATTTTGTCGAATCACCTAACATTTTGGATTTAACATCTACTTATCAGGGAGACTATATGCTGTTTGTCTCTGCATTTCACTTACTTCACTCATCATGATTTCTTCTAGCTCCATCCATTTCCCTGCAAATGCCATTATTTTGTCGTTTCTAATGGATGCATAATATTCCATTGTGTATATATACAAGAGTTTGTGGATCCATTCATCTGTGGTGGGACATCTGGGTTGTTTCCATATCTTGGTTATTGTGAACAGTGCTACAATAAACATGGAGGTGCATGTGCCCTTGTATATTGGTTCCTGTTTTTCAGGATAGATGCCTAGAAGTGGTATGACTGGGTCATAAGGGAGGTCAATATTTAGCTTTCTGAGGACCCTCCAGAGTGCTTTCCAAAGTGGTTGTATAAGTGACCATTCCCACCAGCAGTGCAATAGGGTTCCTCTTTCTCCACATCCCCCTCCCACAGCATTTGTCATTGGTTGACTTGAGGATGAGGGACATTCTCACTAGGGTAAAGTGATATATTAGGGCTGTCTTTACTTGCATTTCCCTTACAACCAGGGATGGTGAACATTTCCTCAAGTGTTTCTTTGCCATTTTTATCTCTTCTTCTCAGAAGTCTTTCTTTAGTTCCCTTGCCCATTTTGTAGCCCGACTCTTCACTAAGTCTTACGCCTTACTATTTCCCCTTCCCATAAAGCTTGACTGGATCCACTGGAAACCCACTTCCAGTCATTCTCCTCCTTAAAAAGTCCAACCTTAACTAACCTACCCCCTGGTAGCTCTGCTATAAACTTTCAAAGGCTTGACTGCAACCAGACTCCTTCTTGAAAGCCCTCCTCTGCAATAGGGAAATTCCTCTTCCACTCCACCCCTCCCTGTAATCCCTGTCCTGCACCAACAGAAACCAGGCCATATCATTATCTCCTTCTCTGTCATGCCTTGCTGTAACAAGAACCGTGCCTACATCAGGCTTCTCCCTCGAATCCACCAGATACCCGCCCCTAACTACTCCATTACCTCATAGTCCCATTGCTCCCATGTCCTTGTTTCTCCAAGCTCTCCCTTCCCTTTCATACCGACCCCCAACCAGCCTTCTCCCTCGAGCCCCTTCTGGTTTTATCAGAAACTCGGCCCATAACTAGCCTATTGCTAACTAGCCTAATCTCTCAAACACAGCCCTGAACCTACCTCTTCCCACAAAGCCCATCATGCTATACCAAAAACCCTTCACCTCTCTATAACTACCCTTGAAGCCCCACCTTCCTCGGCCAGAAGATTCTCACACAGCCCATATCCTGCCTGGAAATCCAGCCCTGCTCCACCACAAGCCTCTCCACCTCCGACATCTACTCTCTCAATGCCCTGCTGTGCTCGCCAGATAAACCCACCCCCTATTGGTTCTCCCCTAAGATCCACACCCTACTCCACCAGATACCCTGCTCATAATTATCCTACACCATTGTAGCCCTTCTACTCCTTCTCAAAGCCATTATTTCAAATAGCCCCATAGCTCCAAGCACTTCCCTGGTCCAGAAAAACCCTACTAGAAAACCCCCACCACACGATCCCATCTCTCGACATTCACATTGCTTCACTGGAAACCACTGCACCAATTGGCCTCCCTCTGGAAGCCTCATCAGGCTCAACTGTAAATCCCTGTCCCTCCATAATCCTTCTTGAAGGTTGCTTTGCCCTACTGGAAACCCTGTCCAAAGTCAATGTCCTGCTTTGCAACACTGAGATCCCCACCTAACCTTACTTCTCTTTTTGAAGTTGTGACTGGCTACTCCAGAAACCACATCCTAACTAGTAGAGCACTGGATCCTATCACTGCTCTCACGAAGCCCAGGTCCTGGAAAACTCCTACATACATTGTAACTAAATCCTGCTCTGCAGGAAACCCCACCTCCACCCTAACACAGTTCCCAAAGGCCTGCCATTGTCCACCAAAACCCTGCCCTTTACAAGCCCATCTCTTCCTAGTACCATCCTGTCCTCTCAAATCCAGAACCTGAAAAGCCTCTCCCTCATAGTTCCTCATTTCTGCACCAGAATCTCCAACTTCTGTCGGCCTCTTGCCTCCATTCCCTGCTCTGCCTTATGGAATCCTCACCCTACATATCCCACAAGGGCTCACAGTGCTCTACCAGCACCCCTCCTCCAAGTAACCTCCTCTTTTGTAGACTTGTTCTGCCCCAAACAGCCTCCTCCCCAGTGACCCCGCCTTCTTCCAATGAAAACCTTTCCATCTGCCAGCCTCAATCAAAAATCCTGCCTACTCCACAAGAGACCACATCCCTAACAAGTGTAGTCCTTCCTGACCCCTCCCTGCTATCTCAAAGCCCTACACAGACTGTTCTTCATCCTCAAAGCTCTGCCCCGCTCCACCATAGAGGCTGTGCCAATACCAACTCATCCTTTGAACCAGACAATGCACCACCAGAAACCAAACATCATCTCATCCATGAAAATCCCATCCAGTAACTATTATTACAAATGTGATTTTATACTGGACATAGAATACATACTAATCAATAAGAGAAGAAAGCAGTATTGTAAAAAGGCAACAAAAATTAGATATCTATTATATGTCGTAATCAAGTTTGGGGTTCTGTAATCAGGCAGATACACATTGTGTGAAAATTTGGGAAGGTGATTCCTCTTATTGGAAAGCATTCTTTGAAGTATCAGTAAGGTTTCATTAGTGAGCATTTTATTTCTAGAAAATTCGTGCACATTTGTACCCATTAACCTCAAAAATATTAGTTATTTTAAATCCTCTGGCTTCATTGAGGAAAGAGTATCAGTGTGTAAAAAGATGACTTTCAACTCCTCTCTCTAATGAATAATTTTGGAGTTGTTTACCTTACTGTGTACCAGAGTTTTTAGTAGCAGAAATTCACTACCAGAATCCACTTTGAATTTCCTCCTTCCACTTAAATGACCTTTGGAAAAGATTGAAGTGAGATTATACAAGTAAAATGCTAGAAATAAAAATGTATTGAGATCATAACAAAATTATGATGAAGACCCCACCCAATTGCATTTAAACTTCTAACAAAAGGAACTTAAGCCTATTTAACTGCAGACTTTCTGAAGACTAGAAGACAAAAATATAAGAAATGCCCTGTTATACCATGGTTCTGAAAACAAAAACAAAACAAAGAAAGCTAACATAATGAAACAGAAGGGAATGAGGAAGTTGTACATGTGATATAGAGTGTAAAATATACACTGAATCAGGTAAAAATAATTTTAGTCACAATGTCTGGTTGTTCAATATATTTCCTTGTAAATATTGTTCTTTGTTAAGCTGTGACTTAATATAGGTCTCAGCAGGCATCTGCCCAGCTACTTGTGTAGTTAGTCAATTTCATCATTGTAGATCATCAGGATGAAAAACTCCACACACCTTAAGACACACCTGCAACAGCAGTAGACATACACTCTTATTGGTCCAACAATGTAAGCCAGACCTGTGTTTTACCAAAGCTTTGTATGTGGTATGCTATGGTTTATTCAGGCTGAAGAGCCAAAGTAACTCCAATTTGAGCTTAACCCCACCATCTTGTGTAGGCTGCCCTCAGATTAACCCCAAAAGAGAGAAAAAAAAACACAGGTTGCCACCAACCTGCCCACTCTTAAGAAAGCAGACCAGTTGCCCAAGTGTCCCAGGAATAGATCATACCAATAGTTAATAAAAAGGGCAGTGCAGTCAGGGTGGCCTCAAACCAATCATGTAACTGCTTATGTAGAAATTCCCTAAACTTCTTTTTTCAATACTATAAAAGCTGTGCTGATTTTGTGCTTGGTGTCTCTTACTGTTACAGGTTACCGAGTGCACGGAGGAACAAACTTGAGCTTGCAAATAAAGGACTCTTTTGCTGTTCACATTGGTCGTGGTCCCTGGTGGTCTTTCCAGGCTTCCAAGTCCATACAGCATTTCTGGGGCCTCACCTGCAATTCCCCTTATGAGACCTTCCAGATGCCCTACCACAGAGTCCCCAAAAAACCAGCTGTTAAGTCAAGGCATTTCTGTTCTGTATATTTGGTTTCCTGCAGGTTCTGTATCTGTAATTCTGGTTTCCCACGGGTTCTGTATTCTGGTTGGCAAGGAGTCTTGGCAGATGCGCTATAAGATTGCTAACGTGGTCTGTGAGGAGACATCCCCAGACCCCTCTAGGAAGATTGCTGTTTAGTACGGACATATTTTGGGGGGGAAATGTTCCATTGGAGTCTCACACTTTCATGCAGACATATTTTGGGAAGTTTTCTGTCTGTATTGGGAAGTTTTCCGTTTTTGGGGAAACTCTCCATCAGTAGCCTGGCACTTTCTGGTTGGCAATTTACTGTGTTTCAGCATGCCTTTGTAAGGTGTGTGTTAGTGTTGAGTATTTTGTTTGTCATTTGGGGTTTATCTTAGCCTTAAGCCTTGCCCAGGGACGTCTGAATATGGGGGAGAATCTGCCAGTCTAATGGGATGGCCTCTAGGGACTTATTTCCTTTTCTCCAAAGTGTCGGGGACTTCCCTTCCACCTTGGAAGGCCCCTGGGTCAACAAATGTTGGTGAGATGTCACCCAATTCACTGAGACCTGATTGTTCTCTGTTCTATGTTTCCTGAGATAGGGAAGTTCTCGGTGAGAGTGGCAGGCTCACTAAGCAGACTCTGAATTCAGATTGCTGAGTGAGAATGGCACAGAGTTCTGGTAGAGACAAACTCAGCCTTTTGTTGTTGTCTTGTCTAGTTCTGTTTCAGAATTGGTATTATTTTTAAGTGTGGGTTTTTGGTTTTGGTGTTTGTGTAATTTATTTGAACATCTCTGGGGAAATAAAAGTTCCAACCTCCAGCTGGGCTCAGTCACAGAGAAGGCTGTGTGCTGGTTTTGACTTTTCAGCTAGTCCCGAAAATGTAATGTGCTCTTATCTAAAATTAGATAAAAATCAGGCCAGTTCAGATTAAGGTGACCCCCGCAACACCACCCCCAGCCATCCTCTAACAGAAGGGATTCAAAAGACCAATTGGTGAAATTCCTTACTAAACAAGCAAGAACTGGGAAAATGAATCTCAGCAAAGTTGCTTAGTTTGACAGAAATATTGTCTTAAATTTTTGTTTGAAAACTTCAGAAAATGTACATACAACTGATCCTTATTTTTGCATGCTTAAAGATCTGCGTGAGTGTATTTTGTATGTGTTTGTGAACATGTTCAAGATAGAAAGTGTCAGCATGCTCTAACAATTGAGTGGGTTTAAGTTTAAAATTCAAAGATTATGAGGTTTGAACATTACCAAAAATTTTTTAAAGAATTTACACATTGTTTTAAATGGCTTGTTAAGGATTCTGTAACTTGAAAATTACAAAATCTGGTATTTTAGAATGTGTAAGGCTGTTTACACTGTAATCAAGATATTTGGCTTAGCAAAAAGGAGAAACTTACAAGCCAACAGAAGACCTAGCTTTAGGAATGAAGGGTGAACAGGCAGAAGTGCAGTTCAGCTGGTCATGCATGGTGGAACAGGCCCTGGGAGGAGTCCATGCATGGTAAAAGAGGGCAAGCTGGCACAAATGCAGTTCATCTAACCCTAAAGAGTCGGATTGGGTGCATGCCCATTCCAAAGAAAGGGCCAAGTGGTCCATCTTTATTCTATCACTTTCCCCTGCAGATAGACACTGGAAACTGGTGGTAAAAATGACTGATGTGAAGATCTGATTAGCATTGCTAAAACTGCTCCTTGGACATGTTAAAATTAAAATTAAGAAGGCCTTAAAAAGAGGGTTAAAAAGTTTATTTGTATAATGTGATTTGCTCTTAATGATATTCTGCCATTGGATATGTATTTTTTAAGACATAAAGGTGTAAAGTCTAGCTTCTTGATACAGTAATGGTGATTATAATTTTTGCATTAAGAAAAGATTCTTATTTGAGTTTAAAAGTTTTAATGTGTATCTGTTATAAAACAAGCATCCAAGAGGGAATGAGTGACAAAGAGGGAATGAGTGACACCTAGCCTCGAGAGGTCAAGAGATTTTTTTCATAATGCAACCAAAAACTGAAGTATAGAATATTAAAACAGAGATTAATAGGAGGCTTTCAAATTAGGAATGGATTTCTGTATATAAAGTTTAAAATATAATTGTTCTAAACATTTTCCTCAAAGTGCAAAAAGTAAAAATTAGGATTTCCAAAATAATTGCTTAATTCCTATTTCAGTTTGCTCCCATAGGTTTTTTTTTTGTTTTGTTTTTTTTGTAACAGTTCCAAGCAGGCCCAAAGAAAGGAGTGAGGTTTCTTGTTAAGTTTGTTACATGTAACTTTGGCTCTTAATAAGTTACAGGTAAGAACATGCTTAAAAGTTACTTCTATCTATGTTGACCACCTTTTAATTGTAGTAAAGGGGCCTTTTATGAGACTCATTGATCTGCAAACGTGCAAAGCCAGCCCGAGTAGAAAAAGGTCCAATTGAGACTGTCACCTCTACTCAGCCAGCAGAAGGCTGAAAGAGCAAGCAGAGTTGTTATAGGATTCAAACTAGCAGAGTGCTAGCCTTGAGCTGTATAGCTAAGGAACAACACTCAGGCCCTGAGTACAAGTCCAGCAACCAACTAAGAGAAATGCCAATGAGGCATTTTTCCCAGTGTGGAGAAGAATCTCCTGGGACGAAAGAAATGGAGGAGCATCCAGAGACCGTAAATCACTGCTTGGATGGCAGCAATAATGTCAGATCTAGAGTCATTTGTGCTTGGCCTTTGAAAAATTGCTGAAGGCCAAATAAAATCTTCCATAGCAAAAAAAAAAAAAAATTGAAACAATACATCTCCAGCAAATCAGCCCTACAAAAGATTCTTAAAGATTTCCTACACATAGAAAACCAACAAGACCACATTAAAGGCCAAGAAACTGAACCCAAACTGAGAATCCAAGAACCACAGGAAGAACCCAGTTTTCACGGTCCCCAAGAAGGTGAATAACATGGCAGGAACTCCCAAATACCTCGCAGTCCTATCTCTCAACATTAATGGACTTAACTCTCCAATTAAGCGACATAGACTGTCTAGTTGGATTAAAAAACAAGACCCTTCTATCGGCTGCCTTCAGGAGTCACATCTTGCCCCATAAACAAGCTGGAGTTAAAATCCTAATATCAGATAAAATAGACTTCAAATTAAAATTAGTTAGAAGAGATAAAGAAGGTTGCTAAAAACTTATTAAGGGATCTCTCCTTCAGGAGGATATTACAATTCTAAATATCTATTTGCCAAACAATGGAGCACCTAAATTCATCCAAGAAACACTACTTTCCCTCAAATCCCACATAGATCCAAAGACATTAATTGTAGGAGATTTTGACACACCACTCTCCCCACTAGAGAGATCAGCTCGGCAACAGACAAACTTGTCAACAGACAAACTGCACATGTAAACAGCTGCGTACATCAACTAGATTTAACACACATCTATTGAATATTTCACCCAGCAGTATCAGAATACACGTTAATTCCAGGAGCACATGGAACATTTTCTAAAATAGACCATATTTTAGGCCACAAACTTATCCAAATGCAGAAACTTTGAATTTATACCTTGCATTCTCTCAGACCACAAGGGAATAAAATTTGAACTCAACACCAAAAGCCACCAAAGAAAGTCTGGTAACACATGGAGGTTGAACAACACTCTGCTGAATCACGAGTGAGTCATGGAAGAGATTAGAAAGGAAATTCATATATTCATGCTATTCAACAAAAATGAGGACACCAATAAGGAGCTTCTCTGGGACAAAGCAAAGGCAGTACTCAGACGCAAATTTATAGCTCTGAATTCCTACATCAACATATTGGAGAGATCTGAAACCAACAATTTAATGAGACATCTGAACCCCCTTGAAAATGAGCGGCAAATAAACCCCAAAACAGTAGACGAAAAGAAATAATTAAAATTAAATCAGAATTAAATGAATTAGAATCCAAAAAAAATATAGAAAGAAGCAACAAAACAAAGAGTTGGTTCTTCCAAAAATAATAACAAAATTGACAGATGCTTAGCAAATCTTATCAGAAAAAGAAGAGAACACGGCCAAATAAATAAACTCACAGATAAGAATGGAAACATCACCACAGAAACAACCAAGATTCAGAACATTATAAGGGAATACTTCTCAAAACATTATGCTAATAAGTTTGAGAACTTGGCAGAAATGGACATTTTCCTAGCAAACATTGACATGCCAAAACTAAACCAAGATGAGTTATACCATCTTAACAGGCCCATATCAAGCATTGAAATAGAAACAGCAGTAAGAGACCTCCTATCTAAGAAAAGTCCAGGACCAGATGGTTTTACCACGGAATTCTACATGGACTTCAAAGCAGAGCTCACACCAATACTCCTCCAACTCTTCAATGAAATTTAAAGAGAAAGTTCACTAATGAAGTCAATCTATGAAGCCATCATAACTCTCATCCCAAAACCAGGGAGGGACTCATCAAAGAAAGAGCACTATGGACATATTACTTTGATGAATATTGATGCAAAACTTCTCAACAAAATTTTGGCCAATCAACTTCAACAATTCATCCAAAAAATTACACACCACAATCAAACAGGATTCATTTCAGGGATACAAATCTGGTTCAATATATGCAAATCAATTAATATTATTCATCACATCAACAGGAGGAAGGATAAGAACCACATGATTATCTCAATAATGTAGAAAAAGCGTTCCACAAGATCCAACACCCCTTTATGATGAAGGTTTTGGCAAAATTAAGAATCCATGGGACATTCCTCAATACGATAAAAGCTGATTATGACAAACCTACAGCCAGCAATATGCTTAATGGTGATAAAATAAAGCCATTTCCTCTTAACTCAGGAACAAGACAAGGATGTCTAATCTCTCCCCTTCTCTTCAATCTAGTATTAGAATACCTACCTACAGCAATAAGACAAGATGCAAACATAAAGGGGATCCAAATAGGGAAAGAAGAAATGAAACTCTCCCTCTATGCAGATGACATGATCTTGTATTTCAAGAACCCAATAGACTCTACTCCCAAATTACTCAAGCTGATTGAAAACTTTGGCAAATAACAGAGTATAAATTTAATCCCCCCAAAATCAATGACTTTTCTGTATGCCAACAATGAGAAAAGCGTGGCTGAAATTAGGAAAGCAACTCCATTTGTAATAGCCCCACAAAAAATAAAATACCTAGGAATTAACCAAAGAAGCGAAGGACCTCTATGATCAAAACTTTAAAAACTTGAAAAAGCATATTAAAACAGAAGTTAGAAAATGGCAAAAACTCCCGTGCTCCTGGATTGGAAAGAGTAACATCATGAAAAATGGCAATAATTCCCAAGGCTATCTACAAATTCAATGTGAAACCTATCAAAATTCCAACCTCATTCTTCAAGGAAATAGAAGAGGCAATCCAAAAATACATATGGAACAATAAAAGACCCTGAATAGCAAAAACGCTCCTCAACGGAAAGAACAATGCTGGAGGAATGTCAATACCAAATTTCAAACTCAACTATAAAGCCATAGTAATCAAAACAGCTTGGTACTGGCACAAGAACAGAACTCAGGACCAATGGAATAGAATTGAAAACCCAGAAATGAAGCTACAGATCTATAGCAATCTGATCTTCAATAAGGGATCTCAAAAAAATAGAATGGAAGAAAGACAGCTCCTTCAGTAAATGATGCTGGCAAAATAGGTTAACTGCTTGTAGAAAACTAAAGCTAGATCCTTATCTATCACCCTGCACCAGAATCAATTCCAAATGGATCAAAGACCTTGGAGTCATAGCAGACACTCTGAAAACATTACAGGTTGGAATAGGAGAAACCCTATGTCTCCTTGGAGCAGGTCGAAATTTTCTTAATAGCGACCCTGAAACAACAAACCAAAGAAAGGTTGGACAAAGGGGATTGCATGAAGTATCAGAGCTTCTGCATGGCAAAGGACATAGCTAGCAAGATCAATAGAAAGCCTACGGATTTGGAGAAGATCTACTCTAGCCATACAATGGACAAGTGTCTCATATCTACAATATACTTGGAACTCAAAATATTAAATCTCCCAACAACACATCCTCAAAGAAACAACTGCCCAATAAATAAGTGGGCTAAAGACTTAAAGAGAAACTTCTCTGAAGAAGAAAGGAGGATGGCCAATAGACACATGAAGAAATGCTCAACCTCCCTAGCCATAAAATAAATGCAAATCAAAACAACAATGAGATACCACCTCACCCCAGTTAGAATGGCTAGAATCAAGAACTCTAATAACAACAGATGCTGGAGGGCATGTAAACAGAAGGGAACCTTACTTCATTGTTGGTGGGAGTGTAAACTTGTTCAACCACTTTGGAAAGCAGTATGGAGGTTCCTCAAAAGACTCCACATACAGTTCCCCTATGACCCAGCAATCCCACTTTGGGGCATTTACCCAAATGCTTACAAACAAGACCACACTAAAGCTACCAGCACAACTATGTTTATTGCAGCATTATTTACCATAGCTAAGATATGGAACCAACCCAGATGCCCTTCAGTAGATGAATGGATCAATAAAATATCGTATATATACCCAATGGAATTCTATGCCTCCATTAGAAAAAATGACATTTCTCCTTTTGTTAGGAAATTGAAAGTCTTGGAAAAAATTATATTAAGTGAAGTAAGCCAAGCCCAAAGAAACATAGGTCCCATGGTTTCCCTTTTTTGCAATATCTAGTACATGTATGAGTAAAGCAGAAAAGGTCAGATCAGGTGAAGTTAGGAAAATGAATCCTAAGATATGTATTTAAATGTGTTTTTTTCATGCATTTGTTTCTAATGCATTTATAAGATTATTTCT
This sequence comes from Dipodomys spectabilis, assembly GCF_019054845.1. Taxonomy (NCBI): domain Eukaryota; kingdom Metazoa; phylum Chordata; class Mammalia; order Rodentia; family Heteromyidae; genus Dipodomys; species Dipodomys spectabilis. Next base: position 1,916,642 of record NW_024870763.1, on the reverse strand, counting down.
TTGTTGCTTTGTATGTCCCTCTCCCACAGTATAACCCCTGCTTTCGCTATATTTGATGTCGGTATAATTTGTGGAAGGGAAGGGGAAAAATAAGTTGTTTAAATAATGACACAGGTGGACCTTTGCAGCAATGAGAATTACAAGTTTTCATGTCGAAAAGGAACTTTACAACTTTGGTGGGGGTGGGAGGGTGTTTGGGTGGGAGGCAGGGGGGAGGCTGGGAAGGGATATGAAGGGTAAACAAAGGAGGATGCTACAATGTTTGATAGAAATTTACTCATTATCTTGCCCATGTATTTGTAACCCCTCTGTACAGTATGTTCACAATAAAAAAATAACAAAATAAAATAATTTTTCAAAAAAGAAAAAAAATACACACACATAGAAACCCAAAATAAAAATTATGAGTAAGAAAAAAAGTTAATAGAAAACAAAAATTATTAAGTTAAAAATTAATTTAAAAAAGGTTAAGAAAAAAAAGTATAAAAGGTCCAAAAAAAGAGATCTTTGATTTTTTTGGGGGATGGGACGATCTTGTATCTCCCTTGTGTCCATAACAAGTCTCTTGTTGGATTATCTGGTCTGCTTTTGGTGTTTGATTTTCCTGTGGCTTGGTTGGTTTCTTTAGTCAATTTGTTTGAGCATGCAGAAAAATGCTCTGCTTTACCAAGGATTTTGTGATCCTCCTCCCAGGCTAGTTCAATTGGACCCAGATCTACTTTGAGTTTCACAAAAGAGGGAGATGGCTGTTTCCTCTAGTTAGGAGATGCTGTGATGAGGCTAGGTTCTGGGTAAAGTTGAGGCCTTTCAGCAAACAGCAGCTCTTCCCTGAGGTATTAGCTTCTGAAAAACTCACAGAGCCCAGCCTGGAGCCATTCTCAGGGTTTATGTTTACTGAATTTCAATTGATTGTCAAGGCTGCTGTAGGGAGGATCAGCCTCTAGCTTTGTTTACCCAGTGAAGAAAGCCCACTCCTGGGACTGACTGCCCAAGCGGGGTGACTTTTCCGAGGGAGGAGCTGAGCCTGGCAGGTCAGGTTAGGATCCTGTGACCTGCTAAATGACTTGTTTTTTTCCAAGGCCTGAGTTGGAGCTAGCTGCACAGCCTGGCTTTGTCAGTATCCAAGATGGAGATCTCCTGTCATGGAGGGGGGGGAGAGTTGGCCTTCCCTCCTCTGCTCCCTGAGAAGGAGTGAGGATGTCAGGCTTCTACTCACGCCAGAGTCTTGGTTTCTGGCTCATCTCTGGTCTGCGAACTTCAGGGTGAAGATGTGTGCTCCTTGTCAGTTCTTGCTGGTGTTGAGTAGAAACCGTTCACTTGTCGCATCTGGCACTTAAGTCCTGGACTCTCTGTGTTGCAGGTATGGCGGCTATTGCTGCCGCCCCTGCCGCCACATCTGTGGCTACTGGCAAGTGCTCATATCTGTCTCCTTGCCTGGATTTTCCCTCTCTGGCCGAACTCTCTGTCCTGTGATGGCACACTTGGTGTGATTCTCTGGCTTAGGACTGTTTATTGGAACACTAAAATTGTTTTGTATGGGAGAGCTTGTTTAACCTCCAGCTTTTCCTCTGCCATCTTCCCAGAACTCATCAGAAAATAACATTTAAAGGCAAGCCCATGCAGGAAAGTACATGGGACATTTTTTCTGTGTGTGCCAGTCATGGGGGTTGAATTTGTTCTACTTTATTCAAGGCTGGTGTTCTATTACTTTCAGCTAATCGGTGGGATGACTACCAGCTAATTGGAGATAAAGAGTCTCATGGAATTCTCTGTGCAGGCTGACTTCAAACTGATAATCAGATTTCAGCTTCCTGAGACATTCTGTGCTTTGCATGAGACACTTATCTCCAATGAACCACCAAAAAGAAGAAGAAAAACAAAACACCTGGTTTTGAGATGTGGCTCAAATGGCAGAAATGTGACAATGATTTCTGGGACAGCACCCACACCTTGAGATCAAGCTCCAGGACCAGCACACAAAAGAATAAAATAAATAAATGAAAAGAAAAGTGGAAGAAGAAAAGGGACAGCCGATTTCAGAGGTTAAAATGAGCAAAATTGAGTTAGCTTACACTTGTTATTGGGCTTACTCAAGGGTCTCACATCTGAGGATCAGTACTCAAGGCCAGCCAAGGCAGGGGAGACCAAGAACTCTACTCTAATTAGCCAACTACAGTTATTTTTTAAAAGCTCTTAATTGTGGTGTGGCTCACATATTAGAGGGTTAGTATTAAAAATGTACTGGGAGGGGGCTGGGAAGGTGACTCAGTGGGAGAGTTCTTGCCTTGCATGCATCAGGCCCTGGGCTCAATTCCTCACCAACACATAAGCAGGAAAAATCAGAAGTGGCTCAGTAGCACAGTGGAGCTGAGGGACAGCGCCCAGGCCCAGAGCTCAGGCTCCATGACAGGCAAAAAAAAAAAAAGGAACTAGAAAAATACCTAGACTCTGATTGATAGCTCTAAGCCCAGCATACATATGGAAATAAAAAGTAGAAATTAAAAAATGTATAAGAAAATCCAATTAAATTTTCAAAATGAGTCATGAGTTTTTGGTTTTTGTGTGTAATCCTCTTTTTTTGGTCGGTTGTAAGGCTTGAACTATGGGCCTGAGCGCTGTTCCTCAGCTCATCAGTTCAAGGCTAGTGCTATACCACTTGAGCTACAGTGCCACATCCTTTTGCGTGTAATCCTAAATACTAAGATAGATTAAATCTGAGGGCTACGGTCTCTCATCTTCAAATCACCAGCAAAACAAATAAACAAGAAAACAGTAGTGAATCAGTGATGGATTTGTAAAGCACCAGGCTTGAGTGAGAAAGCTATGAAACAGTGCCCTTGCTCAGAGACCCAGCCTCAGGATCACAAAAATGTAAATAAGAAGAGAACCTGGGGCTGGTGACTCATGTCTGTAATTCTCCAGGAGGCAGAAATATGGGTATCCAGTGTAAAGGCCAATTCTAGTAGGAAAGTCCAGAAGACAGTTGCTTGTGGGCCATCCTGGGGCTAGAAATGTAGTACTCCCAGATTTTTGGCAGTTAATTGGAGGTAAGGATCTGAGACTTTCCTGCTCAGCCTGGCTTTGAACCATGATGGTCAGATTTCAGCCTCCTGAAACAGGCCAGTCCTTGCATGAGTTCTGGCTCCAGCACTAGCACACTCACAAAAAATGAAATGAATACACGCAAAGAAGACTAGAAGAGAAAGAACCAATAACTGAGGCTGCAATGAGCCAATCAGCTCATCACTGGTGGCTCATAACTGTAATTGTTTACTCAAGAGGCTAAAACGTGTGGATAATATTTAAAGGCCAGACCGAGTAGGAAAGTCCATAAGACTTGTGTTTGTGTAAGTATGTCTGTGTGTGAGTCCTGTTGCTTGAGCTTGTACTGTTTTGCTCAAAGCTCTACTAATCTCAGCTTTTTAGTGGTTATAATTGGAGGTATCATGTACTTTCCTGCCCAGGCTGGCACCAACTTTGATTCTCAGATTTCAGCCTCATAAATCTGGTCTGGCTCTACATTATATTCATTCTAATTAAACACCAAAACAGAAAAAAAATCCTGGAGTTTAGCTGTGGTTCAACTCTCAGAACTGGGAAAATTTCTGGGACACCACCCAGACCCTGAGTTCAAGCTGGAGGACAAACACAGAAGAAATAAAAAGAGTATAGAAGTACAAAAGGAAGAGTCAGTGACAGAGGTTGAAATGAATCAAACAAATCAATCAAATTGGTTTCTCACACATGTTGTACAAGGTACTCAGGAGAATTAAATCTAAGATTCACGATTCCTGGTCAGCCCAGGCAGGAGGGTCCATGAGACTCATATATCTAATTTTCCACCAAAAATAAGCTACAATTTGTACTTTGGCTCATTTGGTTGAGTGCTAGTCTCAAATAAAAACTTTGGGACAAAACGTAGGCTTTGATTTGAAGTCCTAGACATACATTTCAAAACAAACAAATACCCCCACGACTTAAAAAATGATGGGAAAAGAAAACTAAGGTTTGAGTTGGTTCATGTATGTATTCCTATCCATTCTAGGTTCAAAGCTAGACTGGGCAGGAAAGTACATGAAACTGTTAACCCCAACTACCCAGCCGAAAGCTGGAAGTGCAGATATGACTGTAGATGTAAAGCACTGTATTTGGTGCAAAAGATAATTAAAAAAAACTGCTTACCCAGAGTTCAATTCTTAGTGCTAAAAAATTGTAGGAGAAGTGAAGAAAGGCCAATTGTAAATTTAAATATAAGCCTGGTGTTTGTTGATCATGGCTGTAGTTGATTCTTGGCTGCAAAAATCTTGGGATCAAGTTTCAAGGTCAACCCAAAAAACAAAGTCAAGGAGACTTTATGTGTGTATGTGTGAATGTGTGTGTGTGTGTGTGTGTGTGTGTGTGTGTGTGTGTGTGTGTTTCTATGTGTGATGTGTGTGTTTCTGTAGAATCCTTTGCTTAGTGCCCTAGCATTCCCAGCTTTTGGGTGGTGAATTGGAGATAAGAATGTCATGGACTTACCTGCCCAGGCTGGCTTTGAAACATGGTCCTCAGATTTTAGCTACCTTATTTAGTTGGAAGTTGAGCTGTGGCTTAAGTGGCAAACTGGGCAAATATTTTCTGGAACTGCAGGCAGACCCTGAGTTCAAGCCCCAGGACATGCACAGAAGAAAGAAAGAAGAGTACATGTAACCAAGGAAGAGCGAGTGACAAAGGCTTAAATCAATGAAGCATCAGTGGCTCATACATGTTTTACTAGCAATTCAAGAGCCTGAAATCTGAGGATGATGGTTCATGGCCAGCCTAGGCAGGAGAGTCCATGACTCTCATCTCTAATTAATCAACCCCCCCAAAAAGTGCCAAAAAGTTATGATGTTTCTCATGTAATAGAGGATATCCTTGAATAAAAACTTTTAGGACAGAATATGAGCCCCAAATTGTAGACCCTGGAACAGCACACACATACAAAAAATAGAAAGTAAACAAAAGAAGGAAGTGGCAAGTACATATTAAAGTTTTAAAATGACACAAGGGTTGTTGGTCATGTGGATAATCCTAACTACCCAAGAGCCTGACATCTGAGGATTGTGGTATCAAGTTAGCCTGGGTAGGAAAGTGCTTGAGATGCTTATCCCAGCTACCTGGCACAAAGCCCTGAGCTGGAGCTGAGGTGGTAAAGCAACAGCCTTCAGTTAAAAAGCTAAGAAACAGTCCCCAGAGCCAGAGGTCAAGCTGCAGGGCCACTAAAAATTACAAATAACAAACAATCAATACAAAGGAGAGAGGAAGAACAGAGACTGAAATCTGAGGATGCACAATTCAAAGTTAATGCATGGAAGAATATCCATGAGACATTCTGGTATGTGTGCATCTGTGTGCCATCTTGCAGCTTGTGTGTGCCTCCTTGAACTTGTGATGGTTTGTTCAAGGACATAGCTCTACCACTCCAAGATTTTCAGTGGTTAATTGGAGTTCATGGTCTCATGGATTTTCCTTCTCAGCCTGGCTTGATTCATGGTAGGCTTTCCTCAGACTCTTATCTCCAATTAATTGTCAAAAAGAAAAAAAAAAAGCCTGGGAATTGAGTTATGGCTCAAGTGGCAGGATTGGGCAATCAGTTTCTGGGACAGCAACCAGGCCCTGAGTTCAAGCCCCAGGACAATCACAGAAGGATTAAAGAAAGAGAGACTAGTAGTGCAGAAGGAAGATCCAATGACTGAGGTTTAAATAAATCAAGCATTGGTAGCTCACCGATGTTCTATCAGCTACTCAGGAGGATGAAATGGATCACCATTGATGGCCAGCCCAGGTAGGAGAATCCATGAGACCCTTATGTGTCATTTCTCACCAAAAATATGGCACTAGCTGTGTTCTGGTTCATGTGGTATACAAAAACAAAGAAAAAAGAACACAAATTTTGAAAGATGAGAGAAAGAGAAAATTATCATTTAAAAATAAGCCATGGGTTGTTGGTTTATTTGTGTATTCCTAGCTACTGAGGAAGTTGAAATATGAGGATCACAACTCAAAGCCAGCCTGGGTAGGAAAGTGATTGAAATTCTTATCTTCAACACCCAGCAAAAGCTGGAAATGAAGGTGTGATAGTAGTTGTAAAGTACTGAAATATGGCGAAAATCTGGGAAACGGATTCCTGGTCCATAATTCAGCCCATAGTCGACCAAAAACAAAACTGATAGAAGAGAAGAAATGACCATTTGAGATTTAAAAATAAGCCTGGCGCTATTGGTTCATGCTTATAATTTTAGATTTCAGGAGGCTGAAGTTTGAAGACAGTATTGAAAGGCCAGTCCAAACAGGAAAGGCCATGGGGCTTTTTTTCTTTGTGCCAACCTAGGGCTTGAATTTTTGTAGGAGCTCTACCACTCCCAGCATCTTGGTAGTTGATGAAAAGAATCTCATGAACTTTCCTGTTCAGGCTGGCTCCAAACTGTGATACTCAGATTTCAGCCTCCTGAGTCTTGCAGGGCTTTACATGTGACTCATCTCCAAAAGAAAGAAAAATAAAACCTGGCGATTGAGCTATGGCTCCAATGGCAGAAATGAGAAAATAATTTCTGAAACAGCACCCAGACCTTGATATTAACTTCAGTGCCAACACACACACAAAGAATAAAATAAATGTGGAGAAGGGTGGGAGAAGAAAGAGCCAATTTCACAGTTTAAAATGAGCCAAGCATAGGTGGCAAACACCTGAGATGGTAGCTACTCAGGAGGCTCAAATCTGAGGCTCACAGTTGAAAGCCAGCCCAGATAGGAGAATTCATATACTCAACTCTAAGTAGCTACTTAAAACCAAACAACATCAAAAAATAGCCACAAGTTGTGTGTTGGCTCATGTCTTAATTTGCTAGTCTTGAGTAAACCCCTCGGGGATAGCACCTGGGCTGATTTGTAGACCCAGGACCGCATACACAAGGAAATAAAAATACAAAAAAAGGTGTAAGGATTGCAGGAAATATGGCTTAGTGATAGAGTGCTTGCCTAGCATGTTTGAATTCCTGGGTCTGTTTCCTCAGTACCTCATGAATAGAAAAGGCTGGTAGTGGCATTGTGGCTCAAGTAATAGAATCCTCACCTTCAGTAAAAGAAGCTCAGGAACAGTGCCCAAGCCCTGATTTCAAGTCTCAAGACTAGGGGAAAAAAGGTGTGAGAAAATCCAATTAAAGTTTCAAAATTATCCATGAATTTTTGATTGGTGTGTTTAATCCTAGTGATTCAGAAGGCTAAAATCTAAAGGTTGTTGTTCATACCCAACCTGGGCAGGGAAGTGCCTAAGTCTCCAAATAATCAGCAACAAAATCCAGAAATGAGGATGTGCTTGTAGTTGGAAAGCACCAGCCCTGAGGAAAAAACTGAAACAGTGCCCTGGCTCAGAGATCCAGCCTCAGGATCACAATAAGAGAATTAAATGATTGAAGAAGAGAAACTTGGACTGTTGGCTCATGTCTGAAATTCTAGAAAAGCAGGAGGCTGAAATATAAGATCCAGTGTAAAGGCAAACCCAGTCAAGAAATTCCAGGAAACCATGGGACCTATGTTTCTTTGAGCCTGGCTTATTTGCTGAATATAATTTTGTCCAAGTCTTTCCATTTCCTAACAAATGGGGCAATGTCATTCTTTCTGCTGGAGGCATAGAATTCCATGGTGTACTGAGTCAAGCAGAAAAGGTCAGATAAGTTGATGTTAGGGAAATGAACCCTAAGGTATGTATTCAAATGTTTTTTTTTCTTTCATGCGATTGTTTCTATCACATTTATAAGATTATTTCTTTGTTGCTTTATATGTTCCTCCCCTACAGTATAACCCCTGCTTACACTGTATTTGATGTCGGTATAATTTGTGGAGGGGAAGGGGAAAAACAAATCGTTTAAACAGGGATACACGTGGACCCATTACAACCATGAGATGTACAAGTCATTATGTCGAAAACGAACTTTACAACTTTGGTGGAGGCAGGGGAGGTGGAGCAGGGACGACTGGGTGGGGGGGGAGGGGGATGATGGGAAGGGATGGAAAGAGGAAACAAAGGAGGAGGCTACAATTATTGATAAGAAATATACTCATTATCTAGCCCATGTAATTGTAACCCCTATGTACAGTATTTTCACAATAAAAAAAGGAAAAAAAGAAATTCCAGGGGACTGTTTTGTGTGTGTTAGCCACACTGGAGATAGGATTTTTTTGATTGAATGGAAATAAGAGTTTCATGGACTTTCTTGCTCAAGCTGCTTTCAAACTATGATGGGCAGATTTCAGCCTCATGTATCAGGCCAGGCCTTGCAAGAGTTCAAGCTCCAGGACCAACAAACATAAAAATAATGAAATAAATGAAAAGAAGGGTAGAAGAAGAGAAGAAAGAGGCAATACCAGAGGTTTCAATGAACCAATCATTGGTGGCTCATATCTGTGATTCTAGCTACTCAGGCTGGAATTTGAGGATACTGTTTAAAGCTCAGCTCAGTTATATGAGTTCATAAGTTCTCTGTATCTCTCTCTCTCTCTCTCTCTCTCTCTCTCTCTCTCTCTCTCTCGTGCCAATCCTTGTGTTTGAACTTGCACTCTTTTCTTCAATGACCTACTTACTTTCTGATTTTTAGTGGTTAATTGGAGAAAAGAGTGTTAAGGACTTTCCTCAATTTTCAGCTTCCCGAATCTGGCCTACCTCTACATGAGTCTCTTGTCTCCAATTAACTTCCCCCCAAAAGCCAAATATAATGGTTAGTCCCATATATGCACTGAGACAGCATCTGAGCTTCAATTTCTACTCCTAGGACAAGCAAAAATGAAGAAAATAAGAAAAGAAAGTGGAAGCAAGCACATATTATTGTTTTAAAAGGACCCAAATGTTGCTGGTCATGTATGTAATCCTTACTATACAAGAGGATGACTTCTGAGGATTGCAATGTCAAATCAGCCTGGGCAGGAATGTGCTTGAGACTCATCTTCATCTACACAGCCCAAAACCTTGAGCTGTGGCTAAGGTTGTAAAAGCATCAGCCTTGAATGTAAAAGTTAAGATATAGGCCCCAGAGTTAGAGATCAAGCCACAGGACCAATAAAATTTTCAAAGAAGAGAATATGAAGAGAGGCTGAAATCTGAGGATCATGGTTCTAAGCTAGCCCATGCAAGAAAGTCCATGAGGCTTTCTCTGTGTGTGCATCAGTGTGCTGTCCTATGGCTTGAATTTGTGCTGTTTTGTTCAAGGATAGAGCTCCACCACTCCCAGCTTTTCATTGATTAATGGGAGCTAAGATTCTCATGGACTTTCCTGCCTTGGTTGGCTTTGAACCATGATCCTCAGATTTCAGAAAACTGATCCATGCTGGGCTTTGCATAAGACTCTTATCTCCTATTAGTACCAAGAATTAAAAAAACTGGAGTTGAGCTGTGAGTCAAGTGGCAAACTGGGCAATCACTTTCTAGGACAGCACTCAGGGCCTTATTTCAAGCACCAAGACAAAACAAGCATAGCCACAAGTTATATTTTGGCTTATGTGGTAAGGCCACTAGTCTTGAAGAAAAAGCTCTGGTATTGTATCCTGGCCCTGATTTGTAGCCCCAGGAATAGCACATAAACAAAAATAACAAACAAGGAAAATTTTAAAAAGAAAAATTGGAAAAAATAACATTAACGTTTTTAAATGTACAATCGGTGTGTGGTTCATGTGTATAATCAGAGCACTTCAGGAAGCTGAAATCTGAGGATCATGGTTTGAAGCCAGACTATCCAGAAAAGTACAATAAAATCTTATATTCAATAAGCCAGCAAAAAGCTAGGAGTGTAGTTATGGTTGAGTTGTAAAACATAATCCTTGAGTCCAAAAACTAGTAAACGTAAGGTCACTGAGTCTCTAGCCTGTAATCTTAGATATTCAGGGGTTTGAGATATGAAAATCATGGCTCAAAACCAACCTGCGAAGGAAAGTTAATGAGAACTTATCTCCAAATAACCACCAGAAAACCTGAAAAAAAGTGGCTCTGTGGCTGAAATGGTAGAGCATTCACCTTAAGCTGAAGGGCTCAAAGACAGCACTCAGGCCGAGGGTTCAACTCCACCCTCCTTAAAAATAGGTAAAAAACAGCAATGAGACCCAGAGATCAGGTCTACTGACAGCAATTAAAAAGCATTGAGGTTGAAGTCAAGAAAGAGCTGAGTAAATATATTAAAATGTCAGAGGCTGGTTGCTCATGCCTGTAGATTCTAGCTACCCATGCCACAGTTCAAAGCCAGCACTAGCAAGAAAGTCCATGAGATTTGTGTATGTAATTACCAGTACTAGGGGTTGAACTTGCCCTGTTTTACTCAAGTCTAGAGTACTACAACCCCCAGCTTTTTGGAGATTAATTGGAGATAAGAAACTGAGACTTCTGGGAAGTTGGCTCAGTGGTAGGTGCTAGCCTTGCATGTATGAGGACCTGGGTTTGAGTCCTCAGAACCACATAAGCAGGAAAAGCCAAAAATGTTTTTGCAGCTCAGTTGATAGAGCACTAACCTTAAGCTACAATGTTGATGGACAGCGCCAAAGCCTAGTTTTCAGGCCCATAACCAATGACAAAATAACAATAAAAAAAAACCCTCAGACTTTGCTGCTCAGACTGGCTTCAAACCAAGATCCTCAGATTTCAGCCTCCTTAGTAGTGCTGGGGTTTGCATGAGACTTCAAAAAGAAAGAAGCTGGAAGTTGAGCTGTGGCTCCATTGGCAGAACTGAGCAAAATCTCTGAGACAGTGGCCAGTCCCTAGATGGAGAAAAAAAAACATAAAACATTTTCAAAAATAAATAATAAATTGTAATACAGAAAAAATCATGTTTAATATGATACAAAGGAAAACTGTTGTTTTTTTTAAGTGCAGCAAACAAAAACTACTACAAAGTTTCAAAATGACATACTGAGAGTAATGGGAAAAGGAAAATTTTTTATGTTTATGTAAATATTAAATCCAAACTGACATGGACACAACCTAATATGAGCAGAACCTTATCTCTCACTTGTAATTTCTTACAAACAATTGTCCCTCCAGTTTCAGCACTAGCATCGAGATTTAGGAAGGACCTCTCTATGCAGCCTTGACTGAATAGGGATCTTCCTGCTTTAGCCTCTTGAGTTAGAAATACAGGCTTTGCCCTTATTTTAATACACAAATTACACTTTACAAATCAACATCAATATTCAAATAATGGATTATGTGTAAAAGCATGAATAAACATCCACCAGAGAACCTCTGAGCAATACAATCATAACAGTAGAAAATTAGCTACCACTTAAGGTAGGTAACAGAAGGAAGATTTAGCATTTTTTTTTGGAGGTGCAGGGGTCTGAACACAGGGCCTCATGCTTGCTAGGTATAAAATTCAGTGACATTAATTACATCCACACTACTTTTTAAACATTACCTCTGCTTGTGAACTTTCTTTTCAATACTGATGGAATCCACAGAATGACCTGCACCAGAAATTTTTGTTTTGTTTTGTTTTTGATCGGTCATGGGGCTTGACCTCTGGGTTGGGCACTGTCTCTGTGCTCTTCAGCTCAAGGCAAGTTGTCTACCACTTGAGCTACAGCACCACTTCCGGTTTTCTAGTGTTTTATTGGAGATAATAGTTTCACATACTTTTCTGCCTGGGCTGGCTTTCAACTGTGATCCTCAGATCTCAGCTTCCTGGGTAGTTAGGATTACAGGTGTGAGCCACCATCCCCCAGCCACAGAAACTTTTAATCTTCCCTTTTTCCATTATGAAATTGCTTAGTCAATATATTTCACATAAATAGATTATTTTGTGTCCATCCATGACAGACATATATTAATTGCAGCCTTTTGTGCATGAGTCATAATTTATGCACACCTCACATTTTATAAACCTATTCATCAGGGCCCACATTCAGCAGCTTGTTCTGAGAAGAATGGTAGCTATTTTGCTCGCCACCGCTGTCCTCTGCCGTTTCCTACTCAGATTAGTCTTTTGTATCCGTATGAGTCTGCTCAGAGGGTAGAGTCATAAGGGCTGGCTTTGAACCATGATCCTCACATCTCGGTCTCCTAAATAGCTAGGATTACAGGTGTGAGACAACTGCACCAGCCCATCATTTCTTCCTAGAACATTTCAGGGGGATGGAATAGTACTGTACCACATATATTCATTAGCAACTGCCCCAGGGTGAGCCAGATACTCAGACCAAATCCACAGACCTTGATACTGTCTTTGGTGTCCAAAAGGATATTGTTGGTCTTAAGGTCCTCGTGTATTATTTTGTTTGGTGTAAGTAGTGAACAGCACTTACATGTGTGACAAGCTTCCTGGCTTCATCCTCATATAGGCGGCAGAATTTTCAGATACACCCGAGGAGGTACCACCTAGTGGCCAGTTCCATGATGAGATACACATACTCTTCCTTCTCCATTACCTGGTACAAACTGATGATTTGTTTGTGCCATACCTTCTTTAAAATGTCCACCTCATTCTTTATCCAATGATGAGTACTCTCACTTTCAGAGTATTTTAAATCCCATGTCCTTATCTGTAAGGAGGGAATAATGGGCCAGCTTCACTTTTCCATAGGTACCTGTGTCGAAGAGCTCTTTTTTCTGGTATTGTTTGATGATCTCCTCCATCAAGCAGCTTTAGATTGATTCTTTCTGTTCTTCCATCCTTCCGCTACAATGGCAGGTAGCAAATCTACCTAAATAAATTAAATTAAATAAAGGAAAACCCAGAGGGAGTAGAAAGAAATACCAAAATCCAAATAACAGCCCGTCCCCACTACCAAAAAATCATTTAACTTTGATTCAGTCCAGCGAGTCATCAAGCAAGAGCTCCAAGCTCTGTTAACTGACATAGGTTGGAGCACAGTGGCTTCCTATATATCCTTCATGACCTCACACAATGGAGCAATCACAACCAGGCATAGTGATGTCATAGAAGAAATGGACCAATCAGAGTCTGGGCCAGTGAAGTCAGAGAAATAGCGGACCAATCACAGCCTGCCAGCATTGATACTCTAGCTCTTAGACCTCAAAGACTGTTGCTAAGGAATACATGTGACTTGAGGTTGCTCTGGTCATTCTCGTGGCATTTCTGAAACCACTAGGAGAGTGGTCAAAATCCTCTTATTTTCTAGAGGACTACTGAATCTTATAAATTGCTTCTCTGTAGACACTAGCTAATAGACTCTATTCTTGATGGCCACCTTATCCAATGTCTTTTTCCAGCAATAGCACTGCACAAAGGCCTCCATCCTTCTCAAGGACAGCTGTGTCCTACAACTTCCTCCTGAGGGGACAAGTTCCAGGGTGGCTTTGAGCCACCACCCTCACAATTCACCTTCCTGAGTAGTTAGGATTATATGTGTGAGCCATCAGTAGGTACTTAGCTCTGACATTTGGAGCACGTATATTTGTTAGAAAGGTGGTATTTAGATCTCTCCTTTTAACACTTTAAATTTGCTGCCCTTGCTGTCTAATAGTGAATCTAGTTTCTGATGAGAAATTTGTCTTAATATCATTGAATATTACTTGTGTGTGATGAGTTGTGTCTTTGTGCTTTGGGAGGTTTTCTGTTTTGTTTAATTAGAATGTGTCTTAATGTGGGCCTGTGTAATTAAGTTAATTGACATTTTTGAGCTGATAGATTCCTGCATGGAAGGGTTCATGCTTTCAATCAAAATTGGAAGTTATTGGTTTTTATTCCTTCAAATACTATGTATTTCTATTTTTCCCTCTGTATACATATATATTATACATTATATATTCACATTGTATATGTGAATATACATACATATGCCTACATGTTTATATTATATATACATTTATATACATATATAGTTTCTCATAGCTTCCACTTTTGTGATTGTTTATGGTAGGAAGTTTAGATTGATCCTAGCTACTCAATCAGAGTTAGAGTTTGAAGTTTTCCTCTTTATTTCTTGATAAAAATATGCATTACTCATCAAGGATATTGAAATAGGTATTAAACACAGATAGCCTCTCTCTCTCTCTCTCTCGTTCTCTCTCTCTCTCATTTCCTGCCTTGGTTTGGTCTCTGAGCACAGGGCCATTGCTTGTCAGGTTCTTCTAGTGTGGTGTGAAATTTTGCAGTGTCATATTCTGCTTCAAAGCCCACCATGCAGGCCTGCACTTGGAAGAGGAACTTCTCAAAGGCAGCCTGCATAGGTGCACCTGCCTGCCCCTGTCTTGATGTCAGAGCCCCATAGCTACTTGGGGTGGCCTTAGCAAATGCCCTTTTGCCTAGACTGCTGACTGGTGACTGTGCCAGCACAAGCACAGCCTCTTTTTATTACACATCAGAGGTCTGCGGTGGAACCTGGGGGTGTTCCCTTGTTGGTGGCTATGCTTGGAGCAAGGGTGGGGGCTGCAGAAGCCTCACTGTGGCCTGACTTCTGGGGTACAACAAATGCCAAGGGTTTCTCTGGGCTCTTTACAGAATACGTGGGCAGGTTCAGGAGCAGAAGCTGAGCTTAGGGGGCCCCTAAACACCAGGTGGGCTTTAGAGCAGGGCATCACAGATTGATCTTTTTGAAGGGCTGCGGACAGCATCTGAAAGCTGTTGGACCTTTAGGAGGTCTGAGTACATCATGCAATTAGGTGTGGACCTCTGAGCTTCATCCATTGTTTGCAATAGGGCTGAGGCCTCCCTCCCGTATTGTCCTGGTGCCCTCTGAGTGTGTGCTGGTTTCCAGCAGTGATTAAAGTTTAATGTGTGTTTTTTTCACTGAGCCTCACTAGGAAGTTCTATTGTTGGCAGGGATAATTCTGTCATTGGGAGTTCTTTGTGTTCTCTGATTAAGGGAATCTACAGACCTCAGAGCACATGTTGGCTTTCTCTCTGAAAGGTCTAAGTGTTTAAGGCTTCAGATGCTTTATAGGTTTCCAGACATATCCAGGGCTTTTTCTTTTTGATCTTTCAATGACAGCTTTAATTTCCTTCCTTAGTCATGGTCTATTGACCGCTTTGACTCTGGCATAAATGAGGGAACACAGACAGGGCTGTTGTGTTGCTAAGGAAAGCAGACAGGGCTGCCTTGTTGCTGAGAAAAAGCAGCCAGGCCTGTCTTGTTACATAGTTTCATTTTATTCCCTGATGTTGGTAAGCAAAACCTCCAGGTTGGACTTCAGGAGCTGCCCATGATCATTTTTCCATTCCTTTTCCCTGCTCTTACCATACTGCCTTTCTATTCAAATTCATTTTTACTTTTAATTTTTGTCAGAAACAAAGAAGCAATTAAAAAATCTATATGTAATGTTAATTTTTATTCTTTAATTACTAAAATACATGAAGAACATGTCAAAGCAGCATAAAATGGCAGGTGGTATGAGCTTGATCACTGTGCCTCTACTCTGTCTCTCTTGGACTACCCTGGGGTGACCACTGCGACTACTTAGTTATGTATCCCTGCATCTAAAGCACATGTGCACAAAGAACAGGCTATTAAAAAGAGACTTTCCCACACCTATGCAAGTCCCTAAAACTGCTATCTAAGTAGGAGGCCAAATTTCCATTCACACTATGGAGATTCAAACGTCTACACTCATGTTCACAGACCTGAGCCAAGTCTGTGCTGTAACCAGGACTGAAGGTGGTAACTCATTGTTCACTAAGGGAGAAGAAGTCTGCAATAGCTAGAAATCTGCCCTTTGCCTTTCCCAGTAAGTCACAGTATCACGTATGAGGATCAAGGAGTGACACAGACCTTTTAGAGGTTACTTGACTTTGGGTTTTAACTTTTGTAATTCCAAGTTTCTCTTCAGATCAAATATTGGGCCTGCACAACAGCAGCCCATGAGGAAGTGATGTCCAGAACTTGTGTAACTGTCTCAGACTCTTTGAACTTTTTTACTGAATTGTCTCTTTTTTTTTACAATCCACACCAATGGCCAAATAGGGTGTAGAAAAAAAAGGCCACTTCCATCAAACCAGATTGTTGGTGTTCAAGACCTAAATTGAGTCCACTCCATTTGATGCAATACTGTTCAAAGGAACATTCATTCAGTGAGGAGTAAAACATTGTACATCTGTCAGAGATAGATGTTAACAGATATCCTTGACTTTTAACGTTATAGGTGGTATTTGAGCCAGATGCTGGTGGCATATACCTGTAATCTTGGCTACTCAGCATTCTAGTTTGAAGCCACCCAGGTACAGAATGTCTGTGAGACTTTTATCTCCAACTGACCACCAATGAGCCTGAAGTAGAGTTGTGGTTCAAGTGGTAGAAAAATAGTCTTGGACATAAAAGTGCAAGAACAGCACCCAGGCCTTCAGTTCAAGTTCCAGGGCTAGCAAACACATACCAAAAATATGGTATTTGCAACCAAAGAATACATTTTAATTTGATCTTTTTTTAGCTAATTTAATGTCCGAGCTCTTGATCTGAAAGCGTCTTGGCCACTCTACTCCTGGAGAATAACAATTATTCAAGTGGAAAAGAAGGATTTAGAATGATTCTCCATTAGAGAAGCTGATGTTTGAAAGACTATGTGAAAAAAAATTCTTCAGTCTCTAAAAGAATATAGCACTCACAGTGGAACCTCTGAATTTGTAAATTGATGGTCAGTATATAGGCTTGAACTCAGAACCTCAAGGCTAGCACTCTACCACTTGAGACACATCTCCACCTCTAGTCTTTTTGGAAGTCAATTGGAGTAAGAGTCCCATGGATTTTCCTATCCGAGCTGGCTTTGAATAACGATCCTCAGGTCTCAGCCTTCTGAGTAGCTAGGATTACAGGCTTGAGCCTGTGATGGCTAATTTAAATTTAATGGTACCAACTACCAGAGATGGTAGTTAAGACATTTACATCCACCACAAAAGTCCAAGTTAATTTCAGCTTTGGTTTCTCCAACACACTTAAGAGAAAGATCAGTAGAGATCTATCATTAAACCTTAATAGTAGAATTCAAATACTCTTGGCTTATTTTTTTTAATTGTGAGAATACCACACAAAGGAGTTACAAATACATGGGCAAGATCTTGGTTTATTTTGAGTCATGCTAAATCCCAGATTTGCAGGGACAAATCCCAAAATACATGTTTTAGGAGGTCAGAGACAGGAGAGTTTCCTGAAATTGCATTAAAATTAATATTAACATTAATATCATTGGTTTAACTAACAATCTAAAAAGTACACTTATTATAATTTTTCCAAGCCTTTTCATTTCCTAACAAATGGAGCAATGTCATTATTTTTGATGGAGGCATAGATCCATTGTGTATATATACCACATTTTTTGATCCATTCATCTACTGAGAGGCATCAGGGTTGGTTCCATATCTTACTTATGGTAAATAATGCTGCAATAAACATAGTCGTGCTGGCAGCTTTAGTGTGGTCTTGTTTGTGATCATTTGGGTAAATGCCCAAAAGTGGGATTGCTGGGAAATAGGGGAGCTCTATGTGGAGTATTTTGAGGAACCTCCATATTGCGTTCCAAAGGGGCTGAACAAGTTTACACTCCTACCAACAATGTAGTAATGTTCACTTCTCTCTGCATTCCCTCAAGCATCTGTTGTTATTAGAGTTCTTGATTATTGCCATTCTAACTGTGGTGAGGTTGTATCTCTATGGTTTGATTTGCATTTCTTTTATGGCTAGAGAGGTTAAGCATTTCTTCATGTGTCTATTGGCAATCCTTCTTTCCTCTTCAGAGAAGTTTCTCTGTAAGTATTTAGCCCACTTATTTATTGGGCAGTTGTTTCTTTGGAGACTTGTTATTGGGGGATTTAATTTTTTGAGTTCCAGGTATATTTTAGATATGAGACCCTTATCGGTTGTATGGCTAGTGAAGAACTTATCCCAATCTGTGGGCTTTCTATTGATCTTGCTAGCTATGTGCATGGCCATGCAATAGCTCTTCAATTTTGTTCAATCCCATTTATTCAACCTTTCTTTGATTTGTTGTGTTTCTGGGTCTCTATTAAGAAATTTTTGGTCTGCTCCAAGGAGACCTAGGGTTTCTCCTATTCCATCCTGTAATGTTTTCAGAGTGTCTGCTTTGACTCTGAGGTCTTTTATCAATTTGGAGTGATTCTGGTGCAGAATGATATATAAGAATCTAGCTTTCATTTTCTACAAGGAGTTAACCCATTTTGCCAGCACCATTTACTGAAGAGGCTGTCTTTCTTCCATTCTATTTTTGAGCTCCTTTCTTGAACATTAGTTGGTTATAGGTCTGTAGGTTCATTTCTGGGTTTTCAATTCTATCCATTGGTCATGAGGTCTGTTCTTATGCAGGTACAATGTCGTTTTGATTACTATGGCTTTGTAGTAGAGTTTAAAATTTGTTATTGATATTCCTCCAGCCCTGTTCTTTCTTTTGAGGATTGTTTTTGCTATTTGGCGTCTTTTACTGTACCATAAGTATTTTTGGATTGCCTCTTCTAATTCCTTGAAGAATGAAGTTGGAATATTGATTGGTATTGCATTGAATTTGGAGATAGCCTTTGGAAGTATTGTCATTTTCATGATGTTAACCTTTCAAATCCAGGAGCATGGGAGTTGTTGCCACTTTCTAAGTTCTGTTTTGATTTCCTATTTCATGTTTTCAAAGCTTTCTTCATAGATGTCATTAACTTCTTTGATTAAGTTAATTCCTAGGATTTTATTTTTTGTGGGGCTATTACTAATGGAGTTGCTTTCCTAATTTCAGCCACACTTTTTTCATTGTTGGCATACAGATAAGCCATTGAATTTTGAGGGTTAATTTTATACCCTGATACTTTGCCAAAGTTTTGAATCAGCTTGAGTAATTTGGGAGTGGGGTCTGTGGGATTCTTTAAACACAATATCATTTCATCTGCAACGGGGGAGAGTTTTACTTCTTCTTTCCCTATTTTGATTCCCTTTATGTCTGCATCTAGTCTTATTTATAGCTCGGCATTCTAATACTAGATTGAAGAGAAGTGGAGAGAGTGTACGTCCTTGTCTCGTTCCTGAGTTAAGAGGAAATAGCTTTAGTTTTTCACCATTAACTGTAATGCTGGCTGTAGGTTTGTCATATACAGCCTTTATTGTATTGAGAATGTTCCATGGATTCCTAATTTTTCCAGAACCTTCATCATAAAGGGGTGTTGGATCTTGTCAAACGCTTTTTCTGCATCTATTGATATAACCATGTGGATCTTATCCCTACTCTTGTTGATGTGATGAATTTTACTAATTGATTTGTGTATATTGAACCAGCTTTGCATCCCTGAAATGAATCCTGTTTGATCTTGGTATATGATTTTTTGGATGAATTGTTGAAGTCGATTGGCCAAAATATTGTTGATAAGTTTTTCATGAATGTTCATCCAAGAAATGGGTCTATGGTTCTCTTTCTTTGATAAGACCCTGCCTGGTTTTGTGATGAGGGTTATGATGGCTTCATAGAATGAGTTCCATAGTGAACTTTCTCTTTCAATTTCATTGAAGAGTTGGAGGGGTATTAATGTGAGCTCTGCTTTGAAGACCTTGTTGAATTCCGCTGTGAAACCATCTGGACCTGGGCTTTTCTTAGATGAGAAATCTTTTATTACTGTTTATATTTCAGTGCTTGATATGGGCATGTTAATGTGATTTAACTAATCTTGGTTTAGTTTTGGCTACTCAGCATTTGCTAGGAAAAGATCCATTTCAGCCAAGTTCTCAAACTTATTAGCAAAAATTTTGAGAAGTATTTCCTTATAATGTAGTGAATCTTGGTTGTTTCTCTGGTGATCTTTCCATTCTCATCACTGAGTTCATTTATTTGGGTATGTTCTTTTCTTTTTCTCATAAGACTGGCTAAGGGCCTGTCAATTTTGTTATTTTTTTCGAAGAACCAACTCTTTGTTTTGTTGATTCTTTATATGGCTTTTTTGACATCTAATTCATTTAATTCTGATTTAATTTTAATTATTTCTTTCTGTCCATTGGGTTGGGGTTTATCCTGCTGCTCTTTTTCAAGGAGTCTCAGATGTCTCATTAAATTGTTGGTTTCAGATTTCTCCAATATGTTGGTGTAGGAACTCAGAACTATAAACATGCCTCTGAGTACTACCTTTGCTGTGTCCCAGAGGAGTTGGTAATTTGTGTGCTCATTTTTGTTGAATATCATGAACATTTGAATTTCATTTCTAATATCTTCCATGATGCACTCGTGATTCAGCTGTGTGTTGTTCAGCCTCCATTTATTAAAGGACTTTCTTTAGTGGCTTTTGGTGTGGAGTCCTACTTTTAATCCCTTGTGGTCTGAGAGAATGCAAAGTATAACTTCAATGTTTCTGATTTTGGACAAGTTTGCTTTGTGGCCTGAAATGTGGTCTATTTTGGAAAATGCTCCATATGCTGCTGAAAAAAACGTGTATTCTGATGCTGCTTTGTGAAATCTTTGGAAGATGTCTGTTAAATCTAGTTGATCTATGCAGTTGTTTAGATATGCAGGTTCTTTGTTGAGTTTTTGCCAAGTTGATCTCTCTAGTGGGGATAGTGGTGTGTAAAAGTCCTAAACAATTAATGTCTTTGGATCTATGTGGGATTTGAGGGAAAGTTGGGTTTCTTGGATAAATTTGGGTGTTCCGTTTGGTGAATAGATATTTAGAATTGTAATATCCTCCTGAAGGAGTGATACATTAATTAATATGTAGCAACCTCCTTTAACTCTTCTCACTTATTTTAAATTGAATTCTATTTTATCTGATATTAGGATTGCAACTCCTGCCTGTTTATGGGGGACGTTTGCTTGGTATATTTTGTTCCAACCTTTAACATTGAAAATGTGTTTGTTTTTATGGGCAAGGTTTGACCACTGAAGGCAGCAGATAGAAGGTTCTTGCTTTCTAATCCAACTAGACAGTCTGTCTCTTAATTGGAGAGTTAAGTTCGTTAATGTTGAGAGATAGAACTGAGAAATATTTGGGAGTTTCTGCCATTTTATCCACCTTTTTGGGGGCTGTGGCAACTGGGTTCTTTCTATGGTTCTTGGATTCTCATTTGGCTGCGGTTTCTTGGCCTTTTTGTGGTCTTGTTGGTTTTCTCTATGTAGGTCAGCTTTAAGAATCTTTTGTAGGACTGGTTTGGTGGGGATATATTGTTTCATTTTTTCTTTGCTGTGGAAGGTTTTTATTTGACCTTCGTTTATGAAGGAGAGTTTAGCTGAGTACAGTTTTCTTGGTTGATTGTTGTTTGTCTTTACGGCATGTCATACATCATTCCAGGCTCTTCTTGCTTTGATTGTCACTGCTGATAAATCTGAGGTGGTTCTAACTTGTTTCCCTTTATAGGTGATTGATCTTTTCTTCTTGGCATTTTAAGGTTCTTTTCTTGGTCTGAATTGATCCTGTGAAAATTATAATGTGATGCTATGTTGTCCTGTTCTGGTTCCGGTCTATTTAGAGTTCTAAAAGCTTCTTGTATCTGAATAGGCCTATCTTTTTGCATGTTTGGGAAGGTCTCTACTAGGATCCTGTTAAACAAATTTCCTAGACCATTAACTTCTGTTCGTAGGTGCTCCTCTACACTCATTATCCTCAGATTAGGCCTTCTGATGGTGTCTTCCAAATGTTGAATAGATCTATCATATTTCTTGGACTTTTCTTGGATGGTTGTATGTCCTTTCTCCATAATACCTAGGCTGTCTCAATGCCTAAGACTTAGTAAGAACATAGTAAATATCCTTGAATACTAGATATACGGTTCTGGCACTCTCTACTAATACGCATTTATTGGCATACTACCACCTGCCTATCCATGTATGGCTATTTTGGCCACCTCTAGGGTTGATCTCAGAGGCTGCCAAGAATTTCATCCTCGAGTAAGAAGCTAAGTGTGACACGTTTTCATTTTCTAGGATAGTGCTGTGTGTGAAGCATGATGGAGAACAAGTCTACAAATCTAGATGCAATATGATAGTATGTAAACAATGTCATATATGTTTAGGTGTCCTCACAGTTGTTAAAATAAACGGTAAACAAATGAATAAAACAACAAATACAATGAATAAACACAACAAACATGATATAGACTGAACATGTATATGGAAGCTCAATCCTATCTTTAAAATCTATATAAGGAGTATGACTGAAGCATGAATTCAGGCTTAGGGAACAGGCCTGAATTTCTAGTCTTCAAACATAGTGAGCTTCCCCTTCCCCCACAGTCGTAGTTCCCTAAATTCAAATCCCAGGCCTTGCAGATAAAAAAATTACACATTCTAAGCCAAGGAGTTTCATTAACATTTTTAATATTTTTTTAAAGTTTACTTTGACTTTATTTGAAATATTTTGATTTTATAACAAGACAGTTTTTCAAAAAAGGGGTTTAAACTTTTGCATTTCAGCATAACACATTGGTGTTTTTGACCATCTGCCATGAAGAGTGAGAATGAAAATGAGGATATCATTTCTCCCTAGAAGTCTGGGACAGTTGATGTTATTTCTTATTTTTTCAATTTTTTTTTTATTGTCTGTCGTGGGGCTGGAACTCTGGGCTTGGGTGCTGTCCCTGTGCTCAAGGCAAACGCTCAAGCACTTGAGCCACAGCACCACTTCCAGTTTTCTAGAGGTTTATTGGAGATAAGAGTCTCACAGACTTTCCTCCCTGGCTGGCCTTGAGTCGCCTTCCTCAAATCTCAGCCTCTTGAGTAGTTAGGATTATAAGCATGAGCCACCCGTGCCAGGCAGTTGATGTTATTTCTATTTAGAGTTATTTTTATAATTATAAAATGTCTGTAATTGTGTCCTGTGAGTTTTCCTCAGTGCCTACCACGAAATAGACTAGGGGAGTCCTCATACCACCAAAGGTTGAGTTTCTGAATAAACACTCACTTCTGGGAGGAGAGTAGGTACTTGTAAGCATTTTGGGAATAAACTAGATTCTAAAATGAAAAACAAAAACATTGGTACTAAGATGTAGCTCAGTTTTGGAATAGTTGACTAAAGAGCATAAGACCCTGGAAGAAAAGTTTCCTAAGGCTCAGAATGTTAGAATTTTGTATGAACAAACTTCTTTCCTTTTTTTTTTTTGTCGGTGGTGGGGCTTGAACTCTGGGATTGGGCATTATCCCTGCGCTCTTCAGCTCTTTGCGAGCACTCTACAGCTTGAGCCACATAGCCACTTCCGGTTTTCTACTGGTTTTCTACGGGTTCCGGTTTTCTCCTGGGGCTTGCCTTGAATGCCATCCTCACCTCTCAGCCTCCTGAATAATTAGGATTATAGGTGTGAGCCACTGACGCCTGGTACATGAATAAACATTTTAAGATTGATTCTAAAGAAAGAAACCTCGAACGTACTTTTTGTACAAATAATTTATAATGCCATGATTAAGGCACTAATTCAGAAGTATTTTTTCATTGGCTGGTTTCTTAGTTTATATATATATATACACACATTATTAATTTATATATACACATATTATTAAAAACATAGCTTTGAAGTGTACCTAAGAACATATGGGCTCATGTAAAATTATACAAATGCACAAGCTTGATATTTTTTCAGTTTATTGGTACCATAAATTAGATGGGATTTGTGTACTGTTGTTTTGTTCTCTGTTTTTGGAGGATTAGTTTCCCCTTTATCCCCCTACCCCCCTCTCCACGCACTTGAACTCAGCTTGCTCTTTCTTGGCTTGTTTGTTTGTAGCTGATTTTCTACCACTTCAGCCATACCTGTAGACTGGGTTTTTGCCAGTTATCTGGAGATGATATCTCAGGCTTTGCTGCCTGGATTGACTTTGAAACTTCATATTCCAGTTCTCACCTCCTGAGTAGCTGGGATTACTCATATCAACTACTGGGGTGCCTAGGGATAAATTAATTTGCTTGATGTATTCTTTCTGTTTTTCTAAGCATGGGATGATGTACTATAGAATTTCTTCTTTAAAAAATTTAATTTAATTTTATTTGTGAACATACTGTACAGAGGGGTTACAATTACATGGGCAGGATAATGGGTACATTTCTTACAAAGCATTACAGCCTCCTCCTTTGTTTACCATTCTCATCCTTTCGCAGCCTCCCCCCTCACCTCCAATCCCAAACCTTCTCCCCCCCCCCCCCCGCGCTGACGTTGTAAAGCTCATTTTGGACATGACAACCTGTGCTTCTCATTGTTGCAACAAGTCCACCGGTATCCTTAAACGACTTGTTTTCCCCATCTTCTCCAAAGTTATACTGACATCAAATATAGTGAAAGCAGGGGTTATACTGTGGGGGAGGCACACACAAAGCAACAAAGGAATAATTTTATAAATGCGTTAAAAACACATACATGAAAGAAAAAAAAACATTAATATACATACCTAAGGGTTCATTTTCCTAACATCACATTCTCTGACCTTTTCCGGTTGACTCATACATATACTAGATATTGCAAATAAGGGAAACCATGAGACCTATGTTTCTTTGGGCCTGGCTTACTTCACTTAATATAATTTTTTCCAAGTTTTTCCATTTCCTAACAAATGGAGCAATGTCATTCTTTCTGATGGAGGCATAGAATTCCATTGTGTATATATACTACCTTTTCTTGATCCATTCATCTACTGAGGGGCATCTGGGTTGGTTCCATAACTTAGCTATGGTAAATAATGCTGCAATAAACATCGTTGTGCTGGTAGCTTTAATGTGGTCTTGTTTGTAAACATTTGGGTAAATGCCCAAAAGTGGGATTGCTGGGTCATAGGTGAGCTCTATCTGAAGTCTTTTCAGGAACCTCCATACTGCTTTCCAAAGTGGTTGAACAAGTTTACACTCCCACCAACAATGAAGTAAGGTTCTCTTCTGTCCACATCCCCTCCAGCATCTGTTGTTGTTAAAGATCTTGTTTTTTGCCATTCTAACTGGAGTAAGGTGGTATCTCAATGTTGTTTTTATTTGCATTTCTTTTATGGCTAGAGATGTTGAGCACTTCTTCATGTGTCTATTGGCCGTTCTTTTTCTTCTTCAGACAAGTTTCTCTTTCAGTCTTTTGCCCACTTATTTATTGGGCAGTTGTTTCTTTGAGGATTTGTTGTTCGGGGATTTAATGTTTTGAGTTCCAAGTATATTTTAGATATGAGACCCTTGTCCGCTGTATGGCTAGTAAAGATCTTCTCCGAGTCCGTGGGCTTTATATTGATCTTGGTAGCTATGTCCTTTGCCATGCAGAAGCTCTGCAACTTTATGCAACCCCGTTTGTCCAAACTTTCTTTGATTTGTTGTGTTTCCGGGTCTCTTTTCAGAAAATTTCGGCCTGAATCCAAGGAGGCCTAGGGTTTCTCCTATTCCATCCTGTAATATTTTCAGAGTGTCTGCTTTGATTTCAAGGCCTTTGATCCATTTACAGTTGATTCTGGTGCAGGGTGATATATAAGGATCTACCTTTAGTTTTCTACAAGTAGTTAACCAATTTTGCCAGCAACATTTACTGAAGAGGCTGTCTTTCTTCCATTCTATTGTTTTAGTTCCCTTATCAAAGATGAGGTGGCTATAGGTCTGTAGGTTCATTTCTGGGTTTTCAATTCTATTCCATTGGTCCTGAGTTCTGTTCTTATACCAATACCAAGCTGTTTTGATTACTATGGCTTTATAGTTGAGTTTGAAATTTGGTATTGCTATTCCTCCAGCAGTGTTCTTTCCGTTGAGGAGCGTTTTTGCTATTCGGGGTCTTTTATTGTTCCACATGAATTTTTGGATTGCCTCTTCTATTTCCTTGAAGAATGAGGTTGGAATTTTGAAAGGTATCGCAGTGAATTTGTAGATAGCCTTGGGAAGTATTGACATTTTCATTATGTTACTCTTTCCAATCCAGGAGCATGGGAGGTTTTGCCGTTTTTGAAGTTCTGTGTTGATTTCCTTTTAAAAGATTTTAAAGTTTTCATCATAGAAGCCCTTCATTTCTTTGGTTAAGTTAATTCCTAGGTATTTTATTTTTTGTGGGGCTATTACAAATGAAGTTGCTTTCCTAATTTCAGCCACACTTTTCTCATTGTTGGTATACACAAAAGCCATTGATTTTGGGGGGTTAATTTTATACCCTGCTACTTTGCCAAAGTTTTGAATCAGCTTGAGTAATATGGGAGTGGAGTCTATGGGATTCTTTAAATAGAAGATCATGTCATCTGCAAAGAGGGAGAGTTTTATTTCTCCTTTCCCTATTTGGATTCCCTTTAAGTTTGCATCTTGACTTATTGCTGTAGCTAGGCATTCTAATACTAGATTGAAGATTAGTGGAGAGAGTGGTCATCCTTGTCTTGTTCCTGAGTTAAGAGGAAAAGGCTTTAGTTTTTCAACATTAAGTATAATGCTGGCTGTATGTTTGTCATATACAGCCTTTATTGTATTGAGGAATGTTCCATGGATTCCTAATTTTTCCAAAACCTTCATCATAAAGGGGTGCTGGATCTTGTTGAATGCTTTTTCTGCATCTATTGGGATAACCATGTAGTTCTTATTCTTGCTCCTGTTGATGTGAGGAATATTATTAATTGATTTGCGTATATTGAACCAGCTTTGCATCCCTGATATGAATCCTGTTTGATCATGCTTTATGATTTTTTGGATGAATTGTTGA
Organism: Dipodomys spectabilis; assembly: GCF_019054845.1. Taxonomy (NCBI): domain Eukaryota; kingdom Metazoa; phylum Chordata; class Mammalia; order Rodentia; family Heteromyidae; genus Dipodomys; species Dipodomys spectabilis. The sequence goes on along the minus strand of NW_024870763.1, from coordinate 1,890,098 downwards.
AGTCGGTTGGCCAAAATTTTGTTGAGAAGTTTTGCAACAATGTTCATCAAAGAAATGGGTCTATAGTTCTCTTTTTTGATGAGTCCCTGCCTGGTTTTGGGATGAGGGTTATGATGGCTTCATAGAATGTGCTCGGTAATGAACTTTCTCTTTCAATTTCATTGAAGAGTTGGAGGAGGATGGATGTGAGCTCTGCTTTGAAGGCCTTGTAGAATTCCACTGTAAAATCATCTGGTCCTCGACTTTTCTTAGTTGGAAGGACTCTTATTGCTGTTTCTATTTCTATGCTTGATATGGGCCTGTTAAGCTGGTTTAACTCATCTTTGTTTAGTTTTGGCATGTCAATATTTGCTCGGAAAAGGTCCATTTCTGTCAAGTTCTCAAACTTATTAGCATAAAGTTTTGAGAAGTATTCCCTTATAATGTTCTGAATCTTGGTTGTTTCCGTGGTGATGTTTACATTCTCATCTCTGAGTTTATTTATTTGGGTATGTACTCTTCTTTTTCTGATAAAATTTGCTAAGGGTCTGTCAATTTTGTTAATTTTTTCGAAGAACCAACTCTTTGTTTTGTTGATTCTTTCTATAGTTTTTAGGATCTTAATTCATTTAATTCTGATTTAATTTTAATTATTTCTTTCTGTCTACTGTATTGGGGTCTATCTTACTGCTCATTTTCAAGGATGTTTAGATGCGTCATTAAATTGTTGGTTGCATATCTCTCTAATTTGTTGATGTAGGAGCTCAGAGCTATAAACTTGCCTCTGAACACTGCTTTCATTGTGTCACATAGGAGCTGGTAATTTGTATATTCATTTTTGTTGAATAGCTTGAACATTTGAATTTCCTTTCTAATCTCTTCCATGACCCACTCATGATTCACCAGTGTGTTGTTCAGCCCCCATGTGATACCTGGCTTTTTTTCTTTGGTGGCTTTTGGTGTTGAGTTCTAATTTTACTCCCTTGTGGTCAGAGAATGCAAGGTATAACTTCAATGTTTCTGAATTTAGACAAGTTTGCTTTGTGGCCTAAAATGTTGTCTATTTTAGAAAATGTTCCTTTTGCTGCTGAGAAAAACGTGTATTCTGATGCTGCTGGGTGAAATATTCGGTAGATATTTGTTAAATCTAGTTGATCTATGCAGCTGTTTTGATCTGCGGTTTCTCTGTTGAGTTTTTGCCGAGTTGATCTATCTAGTGGGGAGAGTTATTTGTTAAAATCCACAACAATTAATGTCTTTGGATTTATATGGGATTTGAGAGAAAGTAGTGTTTCTTGGATTAATTTGGGTGCTCCATTGTTTGGCGAGTATATATTTAGAATTGTAATATCCTCCTGAAAGAGAGATCCCTTAATTAGTATGTAGCGACCTTCTTTATCTCTTCTCAGGAATTTTAATTTGTAGTCTATTTTATCTGATATTAGGATTGCAACTCCTGCCTGTTTATGGGGACCATTTGCTTGGTAGATTTTGTTCCAACCTTTAACATTGAAAATGTGTTTGATTTTACGGGCAAGATGTGACTCCTGAAGTTAGCAGATAGAAGGTTCTTGTTTTTTAATCCAACTAGACAGTCTATGTCACTTAATTGGAGAGTTCAGTCCGTTAACATTAAGAGAAAGGACTGAGAAATATTTGGGCGTTCCTGCCATGTTATCCACCTTCTTGGGGGCTGCGAGAACTGGGTTCTTCCTATGGTTCTTGGATTCTCAGTTTGGGTGCAGTTTTTTGGCCTTTATTGTGGTCTTGTTGGTTTTCTATGTGTAGGACATCTTTAAGAATCTTTTGTAGGGCTGGTTTGGTGGAGATGTATTGTTTCAATTTTTCTTTGCTATGGAAGGTTTTTATTTGGCCTTCAGTTATGAAGGAGAGTGTAGCTGGGTACAGTATTCTTGGTTGATTGTTGTTTGTTTTTAGGGCATGGCATACATCATTCTAGGCTCTTCTTGCTTTGATTGTCTCTGCTGAGAAATCTGGGGTGATTCTAACTGGTTTCCCTTTATAGATGATTAATCTTTTTTCCTTGACAGCTTTAAGGATCTTTTCCTTGGTCTGAGTTGATCCTGTGTGGATTATAATGTGACAGTGGGATGTCCTATTCTGGTCTGGTCTGTTTGGAGGTCTAAAAGCTTCTTGTATCTGAATAGGCCTATCTTTTTGCATGTTTGGGAAGTTCTCTGCTAGGATCCTGTTAAACAAATTTCTTAGGCCATTAACTTCAGTTTCTAGGTGCACCTCTACACTCTATCCTTAGATTAGGCCTTCTGATGGTGTCTTCCAAGTGTTGGACAGATCTATCATATTTCTTGGACTTGTCTTGGATGGTTGTATGTTCTTTCTCTTTAATATCTAGGCTATCTTCAATCCCTGAGATTCGATCTTCTGCATGGTCTAACCTGCTGTCAAGACTTTCCACTTCGTTTTTTATCTCTTTTCCTTCTAATTGGTCAGCTTTGATGGCTTCAAATTCTTTGTTGAAGCTTTGCTTTGGATCTTGTATGAACTTCTTTACTTCCTTAATTTGATGTTCAGTGTTTGTTCTCAGATCACTTAGTTGATTGGTTATAGTTTCCTCGGACTACCATTCCTTCTGTTGGGTTCCATTCAGCATTCCCTTTGTGGTCTCCCTGACTTCCTTCAGCTCTTTGTTAATGGATTCCATGAATGCTTTTAGTGATCTTTGATAAGCTTCCTCCCGTTCGTGGGATTCATGTAGTTCTCCTTGAGTGTTCTCAGCCTGTTCGCGCCATTCCTGCCTTTGTCTTTGAGTATTCTCAAGCTGCTCATGCAAATCCTGTATTGGCTTTTGAGTAGCTTCCTCATGCTTATGATATTCCTGTTTAAACTTTTGGTTGCCTCCTCTCTCTCCCTATCACGCTCATACAGAGTCCTTTGTATGCTTACAATATTTTGATTTATCATGTTTGCCAGCAGTGTTTGTAGAGCTATTTGGGAAATCTCCTCTGGATTATTCATTATCTGTTCTGTCCCCTGATTATCAAGATTGGGAATTGAGATACCCGGATTTGCCATTTTTCTTTTGTTTTTCCAGCTTACTCTGCGCACTTGTGATGAAAATAGCACCAGTTTTGTGCTAGAACACTATCTTAAGGCAAGCATCAACCCAACTCTGAATTTGCACAGTCAATAGTCTACAGATACAATCTGGTTCAACAGATATATCTATTCAACATCAAACAACTATAGGCTAATGGGCTACAAACCGCAAAGAAGAATTTGGAAGACCAGAAATTATTAGGGTTAGGGAGAGATGTGGGTAATAAAATAGGAATAGATTGATGTGGGGAGGCTCAGGGAGAGTTAACTAAGTCCTAATCTCAAAGCAGGAAATAGGTTGGGTAGGATGAAAGTAGAGAGAGAGAAAAAAAGAAGTAAGGGAACTGGAAAAGAAAAGAGACCAGAAAAAATAGAAAGGTAAAATTAATAAAATTATGTAGTTTCAATAACAATCTATTTAGATAAGAACGTGAAGTTATTGAGAGAAAGGGAGGGATATAATGGAGATGTGAAAAACATAAAATTAAAAATGCTTAAAATATTATATAGGTATAAAGAGGTAGTACTGCTATTAAGGGATTTAAGTGTTAGAGGTTTTGACTTGAGTAATAAATTTGTAGATTAAGTGTGTACACAATGGGGGATAGGGTCTAATAGTCAATTATGGGTTTATCTGAGGATGTGCAGAACAAGAATTAAGTCACATAAAGAAGAATGAAAGAGAGGAGAAGGTGAAAAGTATAAGAAAGGAAGAAAAAAAGATGAGAAGTTCAGTAGAACTAAACAAAAAACAAAAAGATAATTAAAAAGAGAAAAAAAAGAGAAAGAAGACCAAAAAAGAAAGAAAAACTCACACTCACATATCCCTAAAATAAAAATTATAAGAGGAAAAAAAAAAGTTTCTGGAAAACATTTTTTTTCCAAAAAAGGCAAAGATTAAAGATTAAAATAATAAAAATAAATAAATAAAAATAAAAATAAAATAAAAAATAAAAAAAGAAGAGAGAGAAAAAAAAACTTCTTTGATTTTTTTGGGAGGAGTGGGAAAAATCCTGTATCTCCCTTGTGTCCGTAACCAGCCTCTTGTTGGAGTCTCTGGTCTGCTTGTGGTCCTGTGGCATGGTTGGTTTCTTAAGTCAGTTTGTTCGAACAGGCAGAAAAATGCTCTGCTTTAACCAGGATTTGGAGATCCTCCTCCCAGACTAGTTTATTGGGAGGCAGATCTGCTTTGTGTATCACAAAAGAGGGAGATGCAGTGATGAGGCTAGGTTCTGGGTAGAGTTGAGGCCTTTTAACAGACAGTAGCATTTCAGGGACTATTTTGTGAAAACCTCACAGAGCCCAGCCTGGGGCCATTCTCAGGGTTTCTGTTTACTGATTTTCAATTGATTGTCGAGGCTGCTAGAGGGAGGGGCAGCCTCTGGCTCTGATTACCCAGTGAAGAAACCCACTCCTAGGGCTGGCGCCCGAGCTGGGTGACTTTTCCCTGGGTGGAGCTGAGTCTGGCAGGTCACGCCGCCGTTAAGTTCTTGTGACCTGCTAAATGACTCATTTTATTCCAAGGCCTGAGATGGATCTAGCAGCTCCTCCGAGCTTTGTCAGCATCCAAGATGGAGATCACCGGTGCTGGTGGGGGGAGGGGTGGCATTCCCTCCTCTGCTCCCTGAGAAGGAGTGAGGACATCAGGCTTCTACTCACACAGAGTCTTAGTTCCTGGGTCGTCTCTGGTCTGTGAACTGCAGGATGAAGATGTCTGCTCCTTGTCGGTTCTTGCTGGTTTTGAGTAGAATCTGCTGCCCGGTGCATCTGGCTCCTTTGTCCCGGATTCTCTGTTGCTCAGGTATGGCTCATGCACTCGCCCGCTGCCGCCACAGCTGCCGCCGCCACCACAGCTGCTGGCAATCGCTCAGAAGTGTCTTCTTGCCTGGGTTTCCTTCTCTGGCCTAACTCTGTCCTGTGATGGCACACTTGGTGTAATTCTCTGGCTTAGGACTGTTCACTGGAACTCTAAAACTATCTATGCAAGAGCTTACTTAGACTCCAGCTTCTCCTCCGCCATATTCCCGGACTCCCCCTACTATAGAATTTCAATGAATGTCCTGGGTCTGAAGTAAGATATATAATACATACGCTAATCTGCATATTTCTCATAAGATGTAATCAATTTAATACATGTTATAAGTGTAATAATAGTTAATAAAATAATGAATGAATAATACAAAAAATAAAATAAATACACTCACAGCAAATTGCAATAAACATAATTATGTTTATTTCAAATGTGGATGAATATTACATTAACAGGGCTGGGGATTGAATTCAGGCCGAGGGAACAGGGCTGAATTGCTTGTCTTCAAAGAGGGTGAGTTTCCCCATTCCCCCAGTGAATTAGAGTTACCCAGACTCTGAGTTCCATTGCCAGGCCTGGCAGAAAACAAAGGGCATGAATTCCAAGACAGGGAGCTTCATTAGTATTGTATGTATGTATATATGTATGTATGGGACTTGAACTCTGGCCTTGGGAGCTGTCCTTGTGCTCTTCAGCTCAAGGCCAGTGCTATAATGCTTGAGCCACAGCACCATGTCTGGTTTTCTAGTGGTTTATTGGAGATAAGTGTCTCACAGACATTCCTGCCTTGGCTGGCTTTGAACCGTGATGTTCAGATCTCAGCGTCCTGAGTAGCTGAGATTACAGGCGTGAACCATAGCTGATGCCAGGCTATTTTTAATTAATTATTTATTTATTTTTATTATTATTATTTTTTTTGCCCAGCACTGGGCTTGAACTCATATCGTGGCAACTGTGCTCAGCTAACATCAACCTAGGCTTGGATGGTGCAGCCTCTGGACCCACAGCCCATCCTGGGATACTAGGCCTCGGGGCTGACAGGAAAGCAAAATGAAAACAGCACCAATAAAAAAAAATCCAGGAACCACCTATGGATGGCAGTTCCTTGGTTTTCCTTCCTTGCATGTTGACCATCCCTGGTCCAAATAACACTGCTGCAACCTGTAGGCCACCTGGCATTGCTGAAGGCTGACAGGCTGTCAGCGAAGCCATAGGCCAACCTGGACACCTAGGCCCTGAGTTTGAATCCCAGTCATGCTACATACAAAGGGCTGGAGAGCCTAAGAAACTATTGTTTGTCCATAGGAACGCCAGAGAAATATGATCAATGTCTTGGTTGGATGAGTAGTTCATCAATCAGTCTAGTATAAATTTAGACCCAATAATCACAGAACACAGATTGATTTCAATTCATAGTTTATTATGCATTAGAAGAATACTATTCATTAAATGGAGTCCTCACTAAACACCTGAGAATCTGTACGAATGTAGTATATGTCATTTCATTCCACATAGACATCACTGGCAGTATCAAAATATCTAAATACATATTTATCTGTATACCAGATAAATATATATATCTATATATCTGTTTTATATATATATATATGTATATATATATGTATATATATATATATATCTGTTATATATACCAGATAGAAAGGTACTGCTATTTTGGCCAAACCTGTGGCTCCATCCTAGGTCATGGGATCCACTTGGCAGCTGAATGGGCTAGATGCTGCCATGCTGACACTCACCCATTCATGAATTGGGACTTCTAGGCCCTTAGTTCAGGTACCAGCATTGCCAAATATTTCATCTTGGAGTAAGAATCCAAGTGAGACACCTGTTTTCCATTTCTGTGCACTTGCTGAGTGTCAAGTATGATGTACATAATATGTATGCAAAGCTACATGCTACAGAATAGATTGGAATAAATGTAATAAATGATATAGGTGCACTCACAGTCCATAAAATAAATATTAATTCAATCAATCAATAATAATGTGTAATGAATCACTACAACAAACATGATACAGACTGAATATATAGATGTAAATATAAATAACACTTAAAATGTCTATAAATGTTATATTTTTCGGGCTAGTGCTTGAATTCAGGCCTAGGGAAGAGCTGAGAAGTTCAAGCATAATTCATATAGGAAATGATAGGCAAGAACTCTGGCACAACAATTATTTTTAATTAAGACTTCACGAAATGTGACAATAATAATTACATTCAGGAAATCGAGTCATTAGGAAAGATCCAAGAATTGGTAGTCACATGGTAGATAGGATTCCAACACAGCTTGCCACATCTTCTCTATACAAATAGGTATTTATTAGCATACAAGCTTCAGCTTATGAATGGATAAATATGGTGCACAAACCCCACCCCGAAGCTCACTCTCAGGTCCTTGGTAGGACCTAGATCCTTAGTAGCTCAAAAGCTGTTGTGCTCATATGGACTCATTAGAAATATGGGCCTGCTAGGCCCAGAGTTCAACTCCCAGCAATGCCAAAAGCTTCATCCTGATGTGAGAAACTAATCCTTACAACTCTTTTCCTGCCTTGTGAAAGTCCTGGGCCTCATCGAGGATGGAGAATGCTATATAGGCAACTCTATAGCCATGGGAATAGGTTGTCATCCATGGCAAAACAGATATACCTGTTACCATACTCAATAAAATACACAATACATCCATGAATAAGACTCACAATTAAAAAAATAACTACATTGAAAGCAAAATGCATACCACACCTGTATGTAAATAGAGATCTTATTTTTAAAAAAGGTAAGCTTGTTATTTTGTCCACTGCTGGAACTTCAAATCAGGCCCTGGACCAGGCCTGACATTCTAGTCTTCAGGGATGATGAGGTTTCCCTTCCCTCACAGTGCAACAGGGTTACCCAGATCTGAGTTCATCCCAGGTCTGACAAAAGATTCATCCTGATTTTAGAAGCCAGTCTTTACACCTGTTTTCCTCTCCTATGGAAGTCCTGGGTCTCAGCTAGGATGGAGAATGAATGCATAGGCAAGCTTATAACAATGGGAACAGGGCATCATCCATGTCAGCAGAGTTATACCTGTCACCATACTCAGTAAAATACACAATACCTCCATGTATTAGACACAAAATAAGGAGGAGTGCACGGAACTCAAGATGCTATCCACACATATATGGCAATACATATAATATGTTTCAAGTATGAATTTATGCCTATCCTGGCCCTCACTGGGGCACAACCTCAGGTCTTGAGAATGACTTAGCTCCTTAGTTGCTAACAGGCCGGTGTCCTCACCTTGACTCTTTTGCCAATTCGGCCTGCTAGGCTCTCAGTTCAAATCCCAACACTGCCAAAACATGAATCCTGATGTGAGAATCCCATTGATCCACCTGTTTTCCTGTCTCGAGAATGTCTTGAGTCTCAGCTAGGATGGAGAAGCAGTAGGAAGCTCTATAGAAATGGACATAGGTTGCCATCCAAGTCAGCACAGTTACATCTGTCATCATATGCAATAAAATATAAAATGCATCTCTGACTAAGACACACAATAAAAAGAACAACTACACTGAAAACATGATGCATTCCACACATGTATGTAAATAGAGATCCTATGTGTAGCATAGGTGGGCATATGATTTTTGCCTGAGCTGGGGCTTCAATTCAGCCCTGGGACCAGGCCTGACCTTGTAGTCTTCAACGATAGTGAGCTTCTCATTCCCCCACAGTGCAAAAGAGTTACCTAGACCTGATTTCACATCCCATCTCTGGCAGTAAAATGGCGCGAATTCTGAGCTAGGGTGCTTCATTCATAATTTTTCAATTTTTTAATATTTTTTTCCAGACCTGGGGCTTGAACTCAAGTTGTGGCAAATCTGCCTCGGGTCTGATCATCCTAGGCTGCAGCCTCTGGACCCACAGCCCATCCTCGGATCCTAGGACCCCAGGGTTTTAGGAAAAAATAAAAAGCCAGTGGAGAAAAAAATGGCGGGAAGTTCCAACTGGCATTTTTAGGTTTATTTTCATTTGAATGTTGACCATGGTAAGAACGAACCAGGTGGACTGCAGATTGAAGGTGACCTGGTGTGGCTGAAGGCCGGCTGGCTGTCGGGGGAGCCACAGGATGACCGGGCAACGGAGGCCCCGAAGTCGAATCCTGGTCAGCCATACTACATTGAGGGAATGGCAGGAGTTCCTGAGATACTCAATTCTGGACCTATGAAGAGCCATGAAATATGACCAATCTCTTCCTTGAATGAGTAGTTCCTAAGGATTCGAGTAGGAAATGATAGTCAAGACTCATGGGGTATCGATTATTTTTAGTGAAGAGTTGATGAAGTGTGACCATAATCATCACAGTCATTAAATGGAGGCATTGGGGAAGATCCAAGAATCGGTAGTCGCAGGGTAGATTGGATTCAATCACAGCTCTCCATCTCTCCTACTCTATACAGATAAGTACTTATTTGCTTACTACCTTCAGCTTATGAATGGATGACTATTGTGCTCCCCCTGCCTTACCCCTGGGACTCGATCTCAGGTCCTGGGAATGGCCTAGCTCCTTAGTGGCTCACAGGCTGGTGTGCTTATGTGGACCCATTCACCTATTGGGCCTGCTAGGTGCTGAGTTCAGATCCTAGCAGTGACAAAATATTCATCCTGTCAGAAGCCAGATGTTGGACCTGTTTTCCTGTGTGAGTCCTGGGGTTCAGCTAGGATGGAGAATGCATGGGCCAACCTGTGGCCATGGGAAAATATTGTCATCCATGTCAGCCCAGTTACACCTGTCATATATACTCAAGAACATACATAATACATCCATGAATAGCATACAAAATAGAGAGGATAACTACACTCAATGCATGAAGCAGTCCACACACGGCTGTGAATATACATCCCATGTTTCAATGATGGATTGAGGACTCTTGTGGCCTCCCTGGGGCTTGATCTCAGCTCCTGGGAACAGCCCAGCTCCTTAGTGGCTCACAGGTTGGTTTGTTCATGTGGACCCATTGGGCAGTTGGGCCTCCTAGGCCTCGAATTCGAATCACAGAACTTCCAAAAATTCACCCTGATGTGAGAAACCATTCGTTGCACCTGTTCTTCTGTGCTGTGCAAGTTCTGGGTCGCAGCTAGAATGGAAAATGCATAGACAACTCTATACTCATGGGAATAGCTTGTCATCCAGGTCACCACAGTTATATCTGTCATCCTATACTCAAGAAAATACACAATATATCAATGAGTAAGACACCAGATAAAGACAATAACTACACTGAACCCAAGATGCCGCCCACCCATGTATGGAAATAGAGATCCTCTGTTTAAATTCTGAATTTATGACTACAATAGCGCCCACTGGGGCTTGATCTCAGGTTCCAGGAAAGACCTAGATGCTTAGTGGCTCATGTGCTGGTGTGCTCACCATGCCTCATCCACCACTTGAGCCTGCTAGGCCTTGAGTTCAAATCCCAGTACTACCAAAAGATTCATCCTGATATGAGAAGCCAATGGTTGCACCAGTTTTCCTATGTTGTGAAAGTCCTGGGTCTCAGCTATAATGGAGTATGCTATGTAGGCAACTCTGTATTCATGGGAATTGGTTGCCAGCAATGTCAGCATAGTTATAACTGTTATCACACTCAGTAAAATACATATTGCATCTATGAATAAGACACGAAATCAAGAGAATGAGTACACTAAATGCAAGATGCCGCCCACCCATGTATGGAAATATAGCTCCTGTCTTTAAATTATGATTTCATGTGTATATTGACCCTAACGGGGCACGAGCTCAGGTCCTGGGAATGGTCTAGCACCTTAGTGGCTCACAAGCTGGTGTGCTCACCTTGACCCATTCCCCAATTCTGCCTGCTAAGCTCTGAGTTCAAACCCCAGCACAGCCAAAAGATACATCCTGATGTGAGAAACCAATAGATCCACATGATTTCCTGTCCTGTGAAGGTCCTGGGCTTCATCGAGGATGGAGAATGCTATATAGGCAACTCTATAGCCATGGGAATAGGTTGTCATCCATGGCAAAACAGATATACCTGTCACCATACTCAATAAAATAGACAATACATCCATGAATAAGACTCAAAATTAAAAAAAAAACTACATTGAAAGCAAAATGCATACCACACCTGTATGTAAATAGAGATCCTATGTTTAAAAAAGGTAAGCTTCTTATTTTTTCCACTGCTGGAACTTCAAATCAGGCCCTGGACCAGGCCTGACATTCTAGTCTTCAGGGATGATGAGCTTTCCCTTCCCCCACAGTGCAACGGGGTTACCCAGACCTGAGTTCAAATCCCAGGCCTGACAAAAGATTCATCCTGATGTCATAAGCCAGTCATTGCGCCTGATTTCCTCGAATGTGGAAGTCCTGGGTCTCAGCTAGGATGGAGAATGAATGCATAGGCAACCTTATAACAATGGGAATAGGTCGTCATCCATGTCAGTACAGTTATATCTGTCACCATACTCAGTAAAGTTCACAATACCATCATGAATTAGACATAAATTAAGGAGAAGAAATGCACCGAATGCAAGATGCTGCCCACACATATATATCAATACAGATCCTATATTTCAAGTATGAATTTATGTCTATCCTGGTCATCCCTGGGGCTCATTGTCAGGTCCTAGGAAAGGCCTAGCTCCTCAGTTGTTCACATGCTGGTTTCCTCACCTTGACTCTTTCAACAATTGGGCCTGCTAGGCTATCAGTTCAAATCCCAACATTGGCAAAGTCTCAAGGACTTTCCTGCCTGGCTGGTTTTGAACTATGATCCTCATATTTCAGCCTCCTGAGTAGCTAAGATTATAAGCATGAGATCCCAGCACCTGGCTCTATGTCTCATTTTAGATGTTCAAGAAATGGAGTACATGATTAAGACCTGCCAAGAAAGTCCACATGACTATCTTTGTGAAGTACCTGTCACAAATTAGTAAGAACTTTTCATATGACTTCAAAACCTAACCCAGAGCTGATTTGGGGAGTAATGGAAAGTCTTTAGGGATGAAAATTATGGAGTTCATTGAGTGCCAGAACATGCTTCTCTATATTGAACCTGATGAGATGCATGGTGCATATAGGCCTGCTCTGTCTCCCGTAGTTGAACAATCCCTGAGATATTTGGGGCATTTTGATCAAAAAGATGAGTAGCAATATTTTGAATGTGGTGTAAAAAAGGAGATTTTTTTCAGTCACAGACAATATTCTTTAGACAAAGTTGGGCTTATGTGCGACAGCTTTCCTATAACCATGATGAATATAGGGAAGACTATGGTAAGTGTCCTCTCTTTGCCCCAGAAATAATTCAGGGACAGAGGAAAACATCCGAATGCCCTGAATAAGGAAAAACATTCTACATAAGAAGTACAGTCACTACTCATCAGATAATATTCACAAGAGAGAATCCTTTTCAGGTAATGAATGTGAAAAACCTATCAGTAGGGAAATTCACCTTATAAAATTCCAGAGCAAATATGCAGAGGAGAACTCCAATGAGTATATAAAATGAAAAAAATTATATCTCTCGGAAGTCAGACCTCACTTTCCCACCTCAAATGCTCACAGAAGAAAAGCCTAATGAATATGAGGATCGGACAGTTTCCACCCAGAAGTCAACTTTCAGCATGTATCAGAGAGCTCATACAAAAGAGAGAACTTATGAATGCAACAAATGTGGCATGTCTTTCTGGCTAAAGTCATACCTCACTTTTCATCAGATAATATATACAGGAGAAAAACCTTATGAAGGTAACAAATGTGGATAATCTTTCACCAGAAGGCACTACTTACTATCCATCAGAGAAGACACAGAGGGGAGAAATCCTATGATTTTAACAGGTGTGGAGAGTCCTTTACCAAGAAGACAGTCCTTACCGTTCATCAGAGAAGACACACAGGAGAAAGACCTTATGATTATATCACGTATATAAAGTCTTTCATCCAAAAGGCAGACCTTCACATCCATCAGAGAATCCACAGTGTAGAGACACTTTATGAATGTTTTGAGTATGTAATACCCTTCACCTGGAAGGAAGCTGTTACTAATCATCAGAGAAAAAACACAGGAGAGACATCTTATATATGTATCAAGGTTGCAACGGTTTTCACCTGGAAGGCAACTTTTACTGATCATCAGAAAAGACACCCGTAAGAAAAACCTTATGAATGTATCTCACCGAGAAGGCACACATTACACTCCATCAGAAAACACACAGGAGAAAAACTTTATGAAAACGAAAAATATGTAAAGTCTGTCACTCAGATGGCACCACTTACTGTCCATCAGATATGACACACTGGACAGAAACCTTATGATTGTAACGTGTGGAAATTCTTTCACTTGGAAGGTACACCTTAACAAACGTCAGAGAACACATACAGGATAGAAACCATATGAATGTGTCCAGTGTGAAAAATCTTTCAGCCATAAGGCAAACCTTACTTAACACAAACAGAAGACACACAGGAGAGAAACCTTATGAATGTGTCTTGTGTGAAAAATCTTTTACTGAGAAGGCAGACCTTAACGTCCTTCAAAAACACACACACAGGAAAGAAAGCTTCTGAATGTATTAAGTGTGGAAAGTCTTTACCCGGAAGCAGAACTTACTGATCATCAGAGAAGACACACAGGAGAGAAATTTTGTGAATATAACAGGTGTGAAATATCCTTCAACCAGAGTCCAGACTTCAGTAAGCATAATGGAATTCAAACAGGTGAGAAATTTTAGGAGTGTAATAAATGTGGAAAGTCTTTCACCTGGAAGAAAACTCAGTTTGCATCAGAGCACCAACACAGGAGAGAAGTCTCATGAATGCAGCAACTTTACAGCCCTTTACCCAGAAGGCTCAGCTGAGCGTTCTTCACTGAACATTCAAAGAAATTCTATGAATGCAACAAATGTGTTTTTTTTTAATTCATCCCTCTGTTTGCATCAGAAACACACAGGAGAAAACACGTTCACGTTAATTTGTAGAACACACACAGGAGAGAAACCTGATGAACATTACCAGTGTGTAGAGACTTTCATCTGGGAGGCATACCTCATTGTTGATCAGAGAACTGACATATAGGAGAAAGAAACATAATGAATGGAACAAATGTTCAATGACATTTAATCTGAAGTCAGTCCTCAGTGAAATTGAGAAAATCCACGACAAAAAACATAAATACAACAAATATAGAAACACATTCAGCAAAAAGTATATCTCAACAGGTATCAAAGACTTGGACACATGACAGAATCTCCCTAAAAGTAAGCATTAGAGGAAGTCTATCGACTGGATGTCCACCTTCAGCAAGCATTGGAACATTAACACAGAAAAGAAACCCAATGTGGGAAAATTGTTGTCACAGATCTCCGTAATTTATAAAGAGAAATCTTTCATTGCAGAGGTAACCTAGGTGTAATGGGAAATCTTTCTTTACTCTTAAGCATTCACTGAACCAAGAATTCTTATTCTTTCATTGTTTTGAGTAGGATATATATACTTGAATATTATTCAAAGGATTTGGACACAAGTGATGAGCATTATTACTTTCAGGCATGCAGAGTGATTAAAAGCATAAAGTTGTTGACTTGTTTCTCTATAATAAGCAATGACTTCTCATGTTAATTTTATAAACTCTTCTCAGAAATAAGAGTTCCAGCCCTTTGAGACTGGAGTCAGATGATCACCAAGTGCTTTGGGGAACAATAGATGTGAAAAGACTCTCCTGAGTTAAGCCCAGGACATGAGAGCAAAGATTTCTCCACTACTCCCCTAAAGTCTCCACAGTATGTGTGGTCCATTCCTCATAACACAGATGACATTACTTCCAGTTCAGTTTTTGAATGGAAGATCTTGTTTATTACAAAATGTGCACGAGCCTAAAATCTGTCTGGACACCATTTATCTCTAGATCATTCATATAACATTCAAAGAACATGGAAGTACAGATATTTGGGAACACATTTTCTTTGTGTGCGGACATAAATCTTACAATTTAAACTCAGAGTCTAGGAACTGCCCTTAAACATTTTGGCTCAAGGCTATTGCTTTACCACTTGAGCCATAGATCCACTTTGGGTTTCTTTGGATGGTGAATAAAAAGAAGAGAATTCTGCATTTGGTTATGGATGAGTAACACCAAAATGATTTCAGTGCTTAATTAATCACTGGAGATGAGCCACTTGTAATTGACTCACTCTTAACTTATTCTGATGTTCTGTTGAGTGAGTTATAATAAAACATCAGTATGGATGATGGAAGAGCTTGATTTTTCTCACTCGTCTGGAGGATGAAAGTGGAGTTGTTAGGAAGATGAGTATCTCTCTATCACCACTGCTGTCCCTTTATCTCGCTCTCTTCCGATAACTTATCAAATCACTATTAAAAATAGTTTTGGTAAAAATTCTGATAGCAATGTAAAAAATTAGAAACTTGGTAAAAGAAACTTGTTAGATGATGGTTGCAAAAATCCAAGGGATGAGAGAGACATAGATAGAGGTAGGACTCTGCTAGATGTTTAGTAGGGTAAAATTCAACTAAAAAGTGATCCTCATCACTTTCTATTGCGTAGATAAGTACATACAGCAATTTGATACAATATTATATTCCATGTTTTCTTGATGCATTGATTTTCTATCTAACACCTGGAACACATATATTTGTTGACTTATTTGCAGTCATTTGCAATCTCATGAAAGACCATGGAAGGTAGTCCATTTAGTGAAATAACCACGCAGAGAAAGCCATTGAACAATCTCAACAAAAATGGAAACTGTCAAAAATAGAACCAATTTCTTAATGAAGTTGAGAGAAGAATAAATGCTACCAGAGTCATGGAGAGATTGGTCCATTTCTACTTGATTCTCTGTTCAAGATTTTGGTATTATTCATCTGTTGGTCAAATTGACGCAAGTAAGATTGTGCTTTTGAAGGGTTTCCAGTGTGGTATGCACTTATATATCACAGAGGAGTTATGTGGTCAAATCCCTTCATTTGGAGAGTTCACATAGAAAGAACAGACCAGATAGAGAGAATGGTGACAGAAATCACAGAATTGCAGCCTGATGTCTTTGATTTGAATTGAACATGGAATCTGCAATGTACTCTGTGCCAAAGATCCATGATAGACTGTGGAAATGTTACCCCTGTCTATGTTATTCACATTGGATAAACCTGGGAAAAGACAGGTGAACCTTAACTGTTCTTCCTTTATGTGGTTATGTAATTTGGAACTCATATATAATGTCTATGTTTTCCTATGCAACCTCTTTACAACTGTCAATAGTATTAATAATGCTGTAGTTATCCTGAATGTGCCAATATCTATTTAGGATCTATTTACATTCCTTGTTTCCTTACTTCTTTCCATTCCTCCTTCCTTCTTGTCTCTATGTATATCAGGAATTGGATTGCTAGATAATAAGCTAGTTATGCTTTTAATTTTTAGAGTGCTTTTCATACTGTTTCCTATGGCAACTGCACTATTTTATATTTCTACCAGCAGCGAACAAAGGTTCCATTATTTTATTGGTCGTGGGGCTTGAACTCTTGGCCTGGGTGCTGTCCCTCAGTTCTTTAGCTGAAAGCTAGTGCTCTACCACTTTAGCCATAGCGGCACTTTTGGTGTTTGGTGGTTTATTGGAGATAAGAGTTTTACAGACTTTCCTGGCCAGGCTGGCTTTGCTCCATGATCAGACCTCAGCCTCCTGAGTAGCTAGGATTACATGCAAGAGCCAACAGTGCCCAGAATTCAGCATCCTTTTATTTATTTTTATGGTAGGCATCCTAAGGAGTCATTGACATTTTACTTACATTTTCCTACTGCTTAGTAATATTGAGCATATTTTCATACATTTGTTAGCCACATACAAAGATTTATGTATCTTTGTAAAAACGGTGAATTTCAGTGTTTTTCTCATTGTGTGTTCAACTTAGTCTGCCATAACAAAATAGTATACAGTGAGTTAATTAAAGAAAAAATTTATTTCTCTTAGTTCTGAAAGCTTGAAAGCTCAAACCAGTATGCTTGTGTGACTGGGTTCTGACGAAGGATCTGTTTTAGGTTTGTAGATGGCCTATATCTCATTGTGTATCTACATGAAATCTTGGTATGTTCATGACTGGGAAAGGAGGAACAGTTGAGATGGAAAGGATCTTTCTTTCCTTTTTCTGTGAAAGTTAAATCCATTTGGGGCCTCACCTCCATGATGTCATCATACCCTAATTACTTACCAAAGGCTCCATCTCCAAATAATATTTTGAAGATTGGGAATTCAACTTATAATTTTGGAAGAATGAAATGCAATCCATAGTGCCCATTTTTAGTTAATCATCATCACCATCATCATCATAATCATCATCATCATCATCATCATCATCATCATCATCATCATCATCATCGTCAGTCCTGACAGTTGCCTTGAGTGTTGCCTCTGACTGACCTCTTCAACTCAAGGTGAGCACTCTACCAATTGAACCACTGCACCACTTCTTATTTCTGCTGCTTAATTGGAAATAAGAGTCTCACAAACTTACTTGCCCAGGTTGGCTTTCAGTTATATTTGAGGTTTTATACTTTTCATTATAGAAGTCTTTTACTTTATTAGTTAAGCACAATCTTAAGCTAATTTTTGGAGGCTATTGTGATTTTTCTGATTTCTTTTCCAGACTGTTCATTGTTCACAGACAAGCTAATGATTTTTACATGTTGATCATATATTCTGGCACATTTCCAATAGCATTTATCAGATCTAGTATTTTTCTGTATAAATTTTTAGGATCTTTTAAATACAGGATCATGTTATCTGTGAAGAAGCATAATTTAAAAGTTTTCTTCCCTTTTGACCTATTTATTTCTTTCTCTTTGTTTATTTCTGTGGCTTGATTGCATTCAATATGGGAAAAAGGTAAAAAAATAGACATTTGTGTCATTCCTGCTATTAGCAGAAATGATTTAATTTTTCACATATACCCATAATCCTATCGAGATATATACCCAGTATCACTAGTTTCTTCAAGGCTTTTATGATAAAAGAATGCTGACTTTGGCTGGGCATTGGTGGCTCACACTTGTAATTTTGACTTCTCAGTAGGCTGAGCTCTGAGGATCACAGTTCAAAGGCAGCCGGGGCAGGAAAGTCCGTGAAGCTCTTATCTCCAATAAACGACCAGAAAACTGGAAGTAGTGCTGTGCCTCAATGATTGAATGCTTGCCTTGAGCTGAAGAGCTGAGGGATAGCATCCAGGCCCAGAGGTCAAGCCCCACAACTGACCAAATGAAAAAAGAAGAATGTTTACTTTTCTCAAAGGCTTTTTCTGCATCCAGAGAAATGAGTGTGTGATTTTTGTCCTTGATCTGCTTACGTGCTGCATTATGCTTAAAGATTTATGTGTGTTAAACAATCCTTCATCACTGAAATGAAACTAAGTTGACCATGATGTATGCTATTTAAATAAATAATCTTTCCCTCTTTTTCCTAATTTGCTTAGTGTTTCTTGTCACAAAAGCCAATTAAATTATAACAGATAGCTTATGAACACAGAGTGTTCATAAACCTAGACAAAACCATGTGGCTTGATTGCATTCAATATGGGAAAAAGGTGAAAAAATAGACATTTGTGTCATTCCTGCTATTAGCAGAAATGATTTAATTTTTCACATATACCCATAATCCTATCGAGATATATACCCAGTATCACTAGTTTCTTCAAGGCTTTTATGATAAAAGAATGCTGGTCTAGGTTTGAAGAAATTTAAGAAAATTTCTTTGTCTAGGTTTGAAGAAATTTAAGAAAAAATATAAGGACAAGCCTTAATGATAATTCAGAAAACATTTTCCTAAAATAGAGTCTTTTCTCTCTGGCTGAGATTTGCTCTCAAAAATGAGAATCCACAGTTTGGAGATATTTTGTAACCAAAATCCCGATTTCTCATCACTTTTAGTCAAACCTTCTTGGGTGACCTTCAGAACTGAACAGAGTAAGCGTCAGAAGATAAATGTCTCCCAAATTCTATTGATGAGTAAACTTTCTTCATGGTTCCAAGTAAGATAAGAAGCCCTAGGAACATCTGCTTCCTTTTCCTGATCTCTTCTGTTCTTATCATATTCATTCTAAGATTCAATTCATATCCACAATAATCACTATCACTTATTTTATTTTCACAATATTTTAGACTTTATTTTAAATGTCCCATGAACAAATATATTTGAATATTACCACAACATAATGAGGCAAATAGTAAACTATAATCACTTACGTGATGAGAAAACTGAAACCTAAAAATGTATTGTGTCTGAGATAACACCTAGTGGTGGTGAAGTCTACCAATACATTTTCTCTAAAGGCACTTACAAGTTCATAAATACTTACACAGCATTATAAAGTCTTAGCTATCTTAGCCATACACCTTCACACCATTCACTGAATGATTGTTCCAATCTCTGTTCCAACCTCTCTTCATTTTGTTATACCAAACTGATAGATGCACCAATAAATCCACCCTATTTGTAAGTTTTAAGGAAAGTTTACTGATACCCAGAAAATTCCTTCTATTGAAAAAAGACGCTTCTGTTAAGAAGCAGCCCCCAGCCCTAAAGAGTTTCAAATTTGATGGCTTAGAAGTGACAGCTAAAAAAAGTGACCTAATATTTCACATAGATACATATCCTTCTGAGGCTAATTTCAAATCTCAATTCTGTGAGGAAGAGGAGGATTGGTCCCCTCTTCTGAGCTTTAGTTAGCTGAGTCTGGAATTTTCCATAGTTGTTTTTTTAGCTGTAGCCTTTACATGTGAGTCTTTTGAGTGGTTGGACAATAACTGATCTTTCTTCAGATGTCTGAGGTCTCAACTGAACCCCCCTCAATATTTTCAGGCTAAACACTAAGTTATAATCAATATATGAAATAATTAATCAGTTTTGAAATTTAAGTAAAAGCAACAGGCTCGAGAAATACTGAAGTTAACATCTTCAAATTCAATTTCCACTAATTTATTTCAACTAGAGATGTCAGAGAAAGTAAATTTATATCTGAGCTCAAAAACAAATGATTAGGGTCTTGGAATGTAGCTTAATGGTTGCATAGTTGCATTGTTGCATGAAGCCCTCAGTTTGATTCCTTAGTACCACATAAACAGGAAAAGCAAGCTGAAAATGGTGCTCTGGCTCAAGTGGTAAAGTGCTAGCCTCAAGCCAAAGATGCTCAGAGAAAGGGCCCAGGCCGTGGACTGCAAAAAAAAAAGCAGAAAGAAATGCTTAGTCCCATTGATGCTGTATTTTAATAATTCACAAGATTCTTTGGTGAAATTTTTTTGGTTCTGGGCCTGAGACTTACAATCAGGACCTAAGCACTGTTCCAGATCCTTCCTTGTGTGCTAGCAAGGCTAGCACTCAACAACATGAACCACAATACCAATCCTGGCTTTTATGGTGGTTAAGTGGATATGAGTCTTACTACTGCTTGGGCTGGCTTCCAACCTTAATCCTCACATCTCAGCCTACTGAATAGCTAGAATTACAATCATGAGTCACTATAGTCTGCCTGATGAACATTTTCTTTTTTTACCGTATCACATTTTTTTTACCTTATCACATGAAAAACAGACATGTATACCAATTTATACAATTATTAGATGGTACATACTTTTTCAGGCAAAATTACATAGAAAAAAATCAAACTAATTTCACAGTCATCTGTTATACCTAGTTGCAATTTGAATGTACTTAATTGTCCATATAGATTTCTGCCAATAATTTCTTCCTATTCTCACTGCTCTGTCATATCTTTTTCCAGCCAAGTTTTGTAATTCTCCACTTTCCCCGTGTTCTCTTTCATTAAATGTCTCCATTAGCCTTGTCTTCTTCCAAGCTTCATTTCCTTCATTCACAGACCTTGTTTGCTCTTCGGTTTTTATTCTCAAGTGCTCTCCCTCCCGCAGTCTAACTTATATGGATTTGAGAGAAAAGTGATAGGAGACGAAAGCCTTAAGAAATAGATTCTAATTCTATATGTGACTTTCATTGAAGGGAATGCCCAAGACAACCTTAGGTAAGGAACCTAGTTTGAAGAAGTTCTCAGGAATTATAAATTTCTCAAAGTCAAGTGGATTAGAAAGGCCCAGAAACCAGTGTTCCCTCCTGGAGAAGCAAATACACAAGGACAATACTGCAAACAAAAATTGTGTAAGAGAAAATAACTTGGGAAATTTACTAATTTTGGAAATTCTAGCAAGGTTGATGAGGGTAAACTGACTATGTGAGGTGGACTTTGGAAAGTTCAAACATAGGCCGAACTTAGCTGTGGAACTAGTAATTAGGTTTCCAATGAGCAGCATATAAGAATTTGACAATGAAGTTACACACTTGGGTTATTATCCACATAGAGGCACTTAGGTCATGACACATTTTACAATCTCCCTGAACTTCTGAATGTTAATCTGAAGAACATGGATAAAGATGCACAGACTGCACTGGGAATGTGACTTGTTGTAGCGTATGTGTCTTGTATGAATGAAGCCCTTGGTTCTATTCCTTAGAACCACATGAACAGAAAAGGCCAGAGGTGGCAATGTGGCTCAAGTTGTTGAGTGCTAGCCTTGAGCAAAAGAAGCACAGAGACAGTGCCCAGGCCATGAGTTCAAGCCCCAGGACTGGCAAGAAAAATGTGTACAGCCTGCATGTTGTCTGAAAACGATAAGTGAAAGGTAAAATAACAGATACATGCAAAGTGTCTAATAAATCTGTTACCACACATTTTCAATCCTGTATGTCCAGGTCTTTGCTCAATATTTAACACACCCTCAACAAATATTCTGAATGAATAAATTCAACAATGACCAATTTATAAGAGATTTAATGATGTAGAAATTAAACCTGAAAATGGGAATGGCCAAAACTTAAAACTGAATTAGAAACCTGTAATTAGTGTTAAAGTAAAGTCTTTGCATCTCTGAGTCAAAGGTTAATGGGGGACCAGATTATGTGAGAAGAATAGATGATAGTTTAGTAGTAAGAAATTTTACTTTTCTGAAGAAATAGGGACAAACATTGTTGATCCCAAACTTAACAAACCATTGTTTTTCAACATGGACGTAGAAAAAAAGAGGTAAAAATGAGCATATACAGCTTACAGGAAAGAAAGAGTTATGCTTATGAAGATATCCGTAAACACCAGGATGATGATTACTATGTAAGTAACCCTCTGCGTTTGTTCAAACAGAAGGCAAATGTGCTTTTATAATAATTCATCAGATCATTTGGCCCACAATTACTGGTTTATTCTAGTAACTTCACATGAAGAACTAAGTGACAATGATATGCATTCTGTGCTCTTTCTCATGATTGTTAAATCTGGGAATGTACATATTTTTTACTAATTTTTGCTGGTCTTGCCTCAGATTGTGAGCAGTGTCAGAACTTCTTCATCAACAGCTACACTGTTCATGGGCCACCTATATTTGTAAGAGATAATGTGGTGGACAAGGGGCATTATGACCATTCAGTCCTCAATCTACCCACTGGGCTGAGAATTCATCAGTACAGTATTCCTGAGGCTGGGCTTAGAGTATGGAATGAGGAATCTGATCTGCCATTGGGTTTGCACTTTAGCCCCTATGAGGGCTTGTTCATAGAAGACAAAGATGCTGACAATAGGTACTCCTGGATGGTAAGAAATGCCCTCCCTTTCCCCCCTTTCTCTAACTCCATGTGTCCCCCTGTGCCTCCAATGAAATTGCTAGGACATGGACAAAATAGTTGTATGTGTTTGTGGAATCTGCATAAACAAGGACATTCTGATTTAGGATCAAAGTATAGTGCATATAAACAGAGTGTGTTAGAGGCAAAGTGCATTCACGCTTAAGGAGCCTCTGTTAGGATTATGACAAATCCCCTCAGATGTGTAGACGGCATCCTATGTGTTCACCATCCATGCAGGCTCAAAGAGCATCACTGGAATCAAGTAATGTGATTTTGCCTATTATTACTCAAAAGCCTTTAGCTTGTCTTTCTGAAACTCAGATCACAAAAAGGAGAAACTACTATGTGTAGATGCAAAAGATAAATCCCAGGCCATCTGGAGTGAGTCCAGCAGTCATTTTCATGGTTCCTAAGAAGATATTCTCTTCACAAGACTTGCACCCTGATCATCACACCTTTCTCAATGGATTCCCATATCTCCATTTTTATTTTGCTGTACTTGGTGCTTTCAAAATTATGAATATTTGAGGGAAAAGAAATAAAATATAAAGAGTATAGCTGGGTTCCATAGCTCAACCTTTAATTTGGACTTTTGAGATAGAGATGATGAGATCTCAGTCTGATACCAGTCCTAGCATAAAAGATTATAAGACCCCGATTACTACCAATGGCTGAGCACGTTGGTGCACATTTGTTATCCCAGCTAGAGTGGAAGTACAATGGCTGGATAAAGTGAAGTATCTCCAGCAACCCAGGCAAGCACAAGCAGGATGGCAACCCAGGACAGCAGGGGGAAATAATACCTCAAAAATAAACTGCACACTGGTGGCTCAAACCTGTTAGTAAGTACTCAGAAAGCTCAGATATGAGTATCATGGTTCAAATCCAGCCCATGGAAGAAAGGCTGTGAAACTCTTGTCTCCAATAAACCACCAGAAAATCAAAAGTGGCACTGTGGATCAAGTGGTAGAGAGCTTGCCTTGAGTTGAAGAGCTGAAGGACAACATTCAGGCACAGAGCTTATGCCACTTGACAGACAAAAAATACCTCAAAAATAAACAACACAAAAAGGGCTAGTGGTTCAAGTGGTAGAGTGCTTTTATTGCAAGAGGTAAGTTTAGTTACTGAGTTCAATCATTAGCTCTGTTATGTATGTATGTATGTATGTATGTATGTATGTATGTATGTATGCATATATATATATGTACTGTATCAAAATAAAAATTTCCATAAGAGACAAAATTAAGACATCAGAAGAAAAACCAAAGGGCCTAACTTCATTCACAGAACCTGCATCTATAAAGCTCATACTGTATATGAGTCAAAGAATTACCCTCAGTAGTTGAATAAATCATATTCCTTGAGTAATTGCGAAACACATGTGGAGATAGAAATGACAATTTCATTGTAGTAGTATTTAAGTATAATTTTTCTTCCTAGTTTTTGCAAAGTACATAGTGCCCTAACAACCTACAAGAAAGAACTTTAGTCTATTAGGGTACACTCAAATACGTAGAAGCAGAGTTGGAGCAGTGGTGAGGTTCAGAAAGCAGTGGGTCTATGATATGTCCTGCAGCCCTGTGCCATGGGGAACCATTGTCTTATCATGAAACGACATCATGAATAAACAAATTTCCCTCTATTGTCTTTATAAGACAAAGGGTTCTCTGAATTTCTATGGGAACATAGTGGAGACAGGTGCATGAGTGAGTCCAATCTAAGGAAAATTACTTGGGCCAAATGTCAAAGGATGTGTGCTAATCTAGAAACAGAGTACATGTCCCCACCCAAATCTATGACATAAATTTTAACTCAATTTAGAGAATCTGGAAATCAATCTATTTGAGACAAATAAGGATTAAGAGAAGTCTGGAACTGGGCTTTGAAAACAGTGCACTTAGGGTTCTAGAGTGGATGAGTATTAGGAGTAGATCCAAAGAGAGCAGAAACTTACCCTCTTAGGTTTCCTTGCTGTGCCTGCTTCAACTTTAGGTATATGAACTGTGGCAGGTATGCTGAGAATCAGAATCTGAGGGCCTTTCAGTACCACAGGTAGATCTTCTACCAAACCTGTCATGTCATCAAGGCAGTATGTGAGCTGCTTGTCTCGTATGGGGATGAGTATTGACAGCAACTGGGCAGTAAGTGGAAGAAAGAGCTCACAGCAGAAACAGGTGGACCTCACTATGGTTCCTTAAAAAGGAAGAAAAGAAAACAAAATAATTCTCTTTAGGAATTTTGAAATATCAACTCTTCGGTAGAACAAAAGGCAATTTAACGTGAGAAAAATTTCAAGTTAAGTACCTCTGAATTTAAAGATGCAGTTTGTGATACTTTATTAGGAAAATTTCCTTATTTTTAACTATTTGTCCTGATTTTACATTTTAAGAACTTCATATGTTTGAATGCAATACAAAATACTGTGCTAAAAGGCTTAGAGGCCAAACAAAGAACCTACCAGCTCTCTTTCAAAGAACCAGTTACTTCTGGCCATTGCAGTTTTTTCTTAATTCCCTCCATATTCGCAAATATTATGCATATGTCATTGTTCATTCATTACATAGTCTACATATTCTGTGAATATATTACTAGGAAGAAAATCAGTTAGAATGAGAGTTCCCATAAAGACTTGTGTCTTTGACAAAAATGAATCCATCTTTTCTCAGGGCGTTTTGCTCTAGCGATGGCCCTCAATTCTTGGTTCCATGGCTGCAACTAGGCCTTACTTTTCTTCCTCACTAGAAACAACTAAAAAGTTTTTAGAAACAACTAAAAAGTTTTTAGTAAGGATGTTCTTTCAGTAGAAAGGCCTGAGATGGAGAGAGGAAACATAGCCCTGTGAATATCTCCGAGATGGCCTGTCATCGGCGTGGAGAAGTTGACTCCTGTAGTTGGACGTGTCAGTGAGAGGACAAATAAGTTGGCAGTGATATCAGAAAATCTAAGGAAAAAATACCTGTTATCTGCTACTGGAAAAAGAGTGTCAGTTCATGTTCTAAGAAAATGTAACAGTAAAAATAACTAAGAAATCAGACAGCCCTGATCTGTCCAGGAATCTCAGACTGCCCTGACAGATTATCTCCCAACTCTATCAGAAAGCAATTTAGGTCGGGAAATAA
Organism: Dipodomys spectabilis; assembly: GCF_019054845.1. Lineage (NCBI taxonomy): Eukaryota > Metazoa > Chordata > Mammalia > Rodentia > Heteromyidae > Dipodomys > Dipodomys spectabilis. The sequence continues at coordinate 1,864,397 of NW_024870763.1, read as the reverse complement.
TCCAGGACTAGTGCCCTCAGCATTCCTGTGATTGGCCCCACCTACCCCAACTTATAATATGCTTGCTATTTATGATTTAACCTATCCTGTAACTGCTAAGCTAGAAAGTCCCTGCCCTTACTGGAAATGATCATTCCCCAACCAATAAATTTAAGACTAGATTTACTACGAACCACCGACCTATCACAAAATCAGTGTTGTAATGATTCTTCCACCTGCTTCATACACAATAAAAAAAACCTTGCTGAACAAGAGATTGAGACTGACAATTTCTGACCTGCTGTATCAGGGAAGATTTGTGAGTCCAGCTCGAGCTGTAATAAATGAGCCTCCTGCATTTACATTGGCAACGGCTCTCTGCTGGCCTTTGGGGGGTCTATGGCCTGGTACTTCAGCAGGAAGCAGGAGGACAGCGAGAGTCCCGAAGACAGGAGAGGCACAGGAGTGAATGCACTTTTCCGTGGAGACCACTGGGCCATGCTTATTAAGTTCCCATCATGCACGTGTTGGCCACCACGAAAGTCCCTGGAAGTCCCACTGGTCTGGGGCAAACTGCCTGTTCTAGATCTACAGTCCGAACTTCCCCGGTGGCCCTGGACCTGGCTGGGCTGGAGCTGCACCCACCTGCCATGCTTCCTCCACCTAGTTGCGCATAGCATCTCAGCCACTACCTGGTCTTCAGCATCTATGCCAGTGTGGCTCTCTGGGGCAGGCTGAGGCTGAGGTGACCATTCCAGGTGCCTGTTCAAGTCGAGTGAGGCCAAAGCTGTGGTGGAGCCAGTCCTCACACACTTACAGGTATGTCCAGAAAGGATTGAACGCCACTGGCCCAGTGCTGCCGTCCTCTCCATTCCCAGAGTTTACCTCCATATCCCCACCTTTGTTGTTGAAATTGTTCAGCCACTGTGATCTTAATTTTCATTGTCCTCCTTTGCAGTACTTGAGACTCCTTCCTCTTCTCACCAGGCCACCAGGCCCCATGGGATCCGCCCCAACAACCCCACTCACAGACATTCTCCAGAACCAGGCAGCCTTTGGGCATGCTGCATCCTAAGCCTCCGGATTCCTGCCTCTTTCCTTGCTTCACCAGCTTCTGCCAAGGAATCCTCTCCCCTCCACACTGCCCCAAACCCCAACCCCAGTGTGGCCTCCCATGTGGCCAAACTCATCTCCCTACCACGCCCAATCCAACCCCAGTGTGGCCACTGCACTGGAGAAGACAACTAAGGTCCAGCAGCAGCAAAGATGCCACAGTGTACAGCTGGCTGAGAACTGGAGGCAGAGCAGAGAGACCTCTCTCTGATCATCTTTCTCTTCACTTACTCAGGTATTAATTGAATTTAGTATTTAATTTTTGGTACACAAAATTTCATAAGTATCTTCTTATGAAGCCTTTGCAGAATAGCTGGTAGAAATGCAGTCGCAAAATACGGATTGTGTGTTGTTTAATTTTTTTGAGATTCAGAGATGTTTTAAGTAGTTATAATCATCATGAATTCTCACTTTCATAGCAGAGTGCTATTCAGAAAATAATTACTTATGCATCTATTATCAATTATTTACATGACTTGAAACTTAAAGTTTCAAATATTACAGTAAGCACTTTGATTAATGTTGAGTGGATGTGAGTAGGTTGAGCTGTTGCATACATTTATTGTGTGTGTGTGTGTGTGTATAGGGGGTGTATATGTATTATTGAAATCAGGGATAAGGATGAGCACTGGTCTGAACTTGTTTACTTTTTCTGAGATATATGGTATTTCTGTGTTGGTGGTAGGCTCTGACTGCTTGCCTTTGCCTGATGTGCACTTTGCAGTTTTTTTTTCATATATGCTTCTTATTTCTTATTGAGCAGATAGGGCTCTGATATTGCTTTGCCTTTAATCTGCCATCTAGGATCTTATTTTCCTCTTTAAAAATTAACATACAATATAAATTTTATCCCCTGTCTTATTTTCCCTTTAATTTGCATTTTGAAATAAGTAGTATAAGAAGTTTGAGCTCTGTATTCATGAAGTTTGAATTTTCTGTTTAATGTAATAACTGGACACATTTGTTAGCACAAAGATCTTAAATTTCTTTTGTAGTTTTAGTTTAAAATACCCTCCTCCATGTTTTTAGCATGGGAAGACAAACAATTCCTAGTAAAAATGATAACAATTTATCCTTTAACTATCAGATAATTCATAATTAATGTCTAGTGGCAAATGAATACATTTGCTGAATAGATTTCCTTGATAGACCCGTGCACAAAAATACCCCTCATAGGTTCTGAGAAGGTAGACCAGTGGTGGACAGATTACCTTGCATGCCTGAGGCCCTGGGTTTGATTCCTCATCACCACGTAAGCAGAAAAAGCCAGAAGTGGTACTGTGGCTCGAGTGGTAGAGCACTAGCCTTGAGCTGAAGAGCTGAGGGCAGCGACCAGGCCCAGAGTTCACCACCAGCAACAAAAATAAATAAATAAACAAATAAATATATAAATGAATAAAGAAATAAAACAAACTCATACACAAGTAAATTAATTTCAAAGGTTGATTACTATTTTAGTTAGGGGCAGGGTGCCAAGATATAGCAGACCTCTGTCCCAGAGCTTCAAGAAGGATTTCAACAGTTGACAAATACTGAAAACAAAAAGTAAAAAACATAGCTCTGCCAATAACATATAGAATCTCCATTCAAACAGAAAGAAGTACTACGAATGAAATACTTTTTATAACATTTGTTAAGAGATTTTGGCTCTATATTAATTATCTTATCAATTGACCTTCGAAAACTCTATAGGTGGGCTTGACTCTCAAGGTCCTCTAACTAAAACTAGAGGAGAGAATCATCAACCTGGACTTTTAAAAATTTTTATTGTTAATATAGTGGACATACGGGTCACCATTTTGTAATTTAGATAATGAGTTCATTTCATGTTCGAAAATCTCATCACTTCTTTGCTCTCTCTCTGTTTTTCCCTCCTTTCCCTGCCCACAAGTGGTATAGTTGATTGTCAACATAATATCTACAGAGTATCACTGCTGCATTTGTTTCCTTGTTCTCCTTAAATTTCTGTGGCTCCCTCACTTCCCAGAAATGGATAAATAAAAAAAGAAAAATCCATCGTTTCCAATTCCTTTAATTCATTTCAATATAAACATCAGTAGTTTTATGAGATTGTCAGGCTCTATCTGCACATCCCGAACCCTTACACTTCCTATACCTAGTCATAACTCCCACCAGATTCTAAGATCCACAAAATAATTTTGTTCACTTTCCACACAAGAAGAAGCTGAGATTCAGAAAGATTAAGTAACTTCCTGGAAATACTGGGCTGAGCATAGTGGCTCACTCTTATAGCCTTACCTACTCCAGAGAGTGAGATCTGAAGATCATAATTTGAAACCAACCAAGGTTGACATATACCTTACATGTTTATCTCGTTAACCAACAGAAGTCAAGAATTGTGTAATTCAAGTGGTACAGCTAGAATGCCACCTGACTTGAATGGGAAACCTAAAGATAGTGCCAATAGGATGATTTTTAAGAAACAGTGCTGCCCCATACAAAATCTCAGACACCACACACACACCTTTAAAAAGATGTTAGTACTGAAACCCAAATAGTTTTTTTTTTAATTTTTATGTTTAGTTATTACCTTTATTGAGGTATTAACTGACAGTCTTTGCTGATGAGCCACAATTTAGTACTTTGTTGTAATTATATCCATGTCTGTGCCAGAGAAACATTCTCCTAGTTGTCTTCCCCCGTTTCTAGCAAAGATAAATTGTCTCGTCTTGGCCCAGTTTCAAGTTCATTGTTCTAGTAGATCACAACCATCCTAATAACAAGGGTTATAGGTGGTAACTACTGTACTGGACAATACCTGCCTTGGGAAAATTGTTCAAATTTCTCCATTCAGTGGAGGTTGTTAGGATACACCCATGATCACTTTGTGCTCAGAATTGGGAACTTTTTAGGTCCAGGAATTCAGGGCAAGCATTGTGTGCTATTTCATACTTGTTAACTTTAATTTCAGCTTCCTATTATCTACTTTAAGCATTGTGTGAAGAGAAAAAGTGCCCCTAGGAGACAGAAACACAATACTAACTGTTGTTCTCAAAACACAGGAGGAGGGAAAGAAGTTCTGAAAGAGGCATATAGCCTAGACAATGAGTTCTTAGAAACTTGGGCTGCCTGTTATTCTTTACTTCAACATAGAAAGTCAGAGCCTGCAGTGGCTTGTAAGCTCCATTTATATTCCTGAGCATGCGGCTCCCTTCCCCTCAGCCCTTCTGATCCTTTACATCAGGGTTTCTTAGTGTGTCTTAATGTGTTCCTGTTAGTTCAGTGCACAGGTTAAAAATTTAAGCATGCCCAACCATGGGTTTCCATTGCCCTAGTAGATGTTTTGCATTTTAGGACATTCCTTCCAGGGAACTCTCTTCTTGGGCCCTCATGTGCATATTATCACAGAAGCGAATGTCTCACAAACCATGGAACGCAGTTGTTCAATGATGATTAACTCACACAGAGGCTCAGACAGGTTGGGTTAGGAGCCTTTGTGAGAGGCCTTGGACTAGGCACTGTGGCAACATTGACAGTAATTCCTCAGAGAAATACCACTGATTAGAGGGCTATGGAGAGGTTAAAGGAGAGTGAATTTAACCAAGTTCTTATCTCAGAGAGAGAAATAGATTAGACAGAGTGATTAGGAGAGTGATTTAAAAGAAAAGAAGAAAAATGGAAATAAAAATTTAAATTTAAACAGTGAAACACTTAAAAATTATGTAAGTTTAAAGAAATGGTATTGAGAGAAGGATAGAATGAGAGGAGGTGAGGGATAGGAGACATGAAAAACTAAAAAATAAAAGTGCTTAAAATTAGTTATTAAAAATTAGGGCTGGGAAAGTGGCTCAGTGGTAGAGTGCTTGCCTTGCATGCATGAGGCTCTGGGTTCGATTCCTCAGCACCACATAAGCAGAAAAAGCTGGAAGTGGCGCTGTGGATCAAAGTGGTAGAGCACTAGTCTTGAGCTGAAGAGCTGAGGGACAGTGCCCAGGCCCAGAGTTCAGGCCCCATGACCAGCAAAAAACAAACAGACAAACAGGAAATTATATAGGTATAAAGATATAATATTGCTACTAAAGTATTTAACCTAAGAGCTTATGAATTGAGTAATAAATTTCTGGATTAAGTGTATATACCATGGGGTATAAGGTCTAATAATTGACGACGGGTATATATATGGGGATGAGCAGAATATCAATTAAGTCACTCAAAAAAGAAAGAAAGAGAAAAAACAGAAAATAAAAAAGTACCAAAAGATCAGAAGATATAAAAAAAAAGCACACACACACATACACATAAAATAAAAATTATGAGAGGAAAAAAAAGATTAATAGGAAGCAATGAAAAAAATACAATTAAAAAAAGGTACAAAAAGAGTTCTTTTTTGGAGAGGGGATGGGAAGATCCTTTATCTCCACTGTGTCCATAACCACTCTCTTGGTGCAGTCTCAGGTCTGCTTGTGGTGTTTGGTTTTCCTGTGGCTTGATTGGATTCTTAAGTCAGTTTGTTTGAACAGGCAGAAAAATGCTCTGCTTCACCCAGGATTTTGTGATCCTCTTCCCAGGCTAGTTCAATGGGAGGGAGATCTGCTTTGAGTATCACAAAAGAGGGAGATGGCTGTTTCCTCTAGTTTCGAGATGCTGTGATGAGGATAGGTTCTGGGTAGGGTTGAGGCTTTTCAGCAAACTAGCTTTTCCCTGAGGGTCTAGCTCCAGAGACACAGAGCCCAGCCTGGATCCATTCTCAGGGTTTGTGTTTACTGAATTTTAGTTGATTTTCTAGGCTGCTGTAGGGAGGGGCAGCCTCTGGTTCTGTTTACACAGTGAAGAAAATCTCTCCTAAGGTGGGAGGTGGATCTTCCTCTGTCTGGGCTGGGTGATTTTCCCCTATGTGGAGCTGAGCCTAGCAGGTTAGGTCAGGTTCTTGTGACCTGCTAAATGACTTTTCTTTTCATCCAAGGCCTGAGTTGTAGCTAGTTGCTCACAGGGGCCTTTGTCAGTATGGAAGATGGAGATCTCTGGTGGTTGGGGAGGGATGGCTTTCCCTCCTCTGCTCCCAGATAAGAAGTGAGGATGTCAGGGTTCTACTCATGCAAGAGTGTTGGTTCCTGAGTTGTCTATGGTGTGTGATCTGCAGGATGAAGATATCTGCTCTTTGTCAGTTCTTGCTAGTGATGAGTAGAATCTACTCACCCGCTGTGTCTGGTGCTGTTTTCCTGAACTCTCTCTGTTATAGGTATGGCCACTACCGCCACTGTCACTGCCGCTGCATCCGTTGCAGGCTTGGCTACCTGCAAGTGCTCAGTTTTGCCTCCTTGTGTGGATTTTCCTTCTCTGGCCAAGCTCTCTGTACCTGACGGCACACTTGGGGTGATTCTGTAGCCTAGGACTGTTCACTAAACAGTGTTTAGCAACACTAAAACTGCTTTCTATGCTGGAGCTTGTTTAGCCTCCAGCTTCTCCTTTGCCATCTGCCTCGGAACTTCTCTAATGAGATTCTTATCTCTAATTAGCAATCAGAAAACTAGAAGTGGACTCTGGTGGAGTGCTTCACTTCAGCTGAAGAGCTCAGGGACAGCACCCAGAGTTCATGTCCCATGACTGATAAAAAATAGAAAGAAAGAAAACAAGTGAGTGCCCAGAGCCAGTGGCTCATACCTGTAAGTCTAGCTAGTCAGAAGGCTGAGATCTAAGGATCAAGGTTCAACAACAGCTTGGTCAGGAAAATCTATGATATTCTTATTTTCATTTAACCACTGAAACCCATAAGTGACCATGTAACTCAAAGTGGTAGAGCACTAGCTTTGAGCACAAAAGCTCAGGGGCAAGATCCAGGACCTGAGTTCAAGCCCCACAACTGACAGAAAAAAAAAGAAAAAGGAATGAGAAGCCACCTTAATGAAATAACTAGACAAGTACAATATACAGAATAACTCCTCCCTTCGTTCTGTTCTTCCTTCCATATGTTCACATCTTTCCCTCGTTTTTATCCTAGAACTTAAACTCAGGGCCTCATGCACTTTAGGTAGGTGCTCTACCAGTTGAGCCATACACCTGCTTTTTTTGCATTAGTCATTTTTGTTTTTGTTGGTCATGTGTCTTAAACTCTGTGCCTGAGCGCTGTCCCTGAGCTCTTCAGCTCAAGGCGAATGCTTTACTACTTGAGCCACAGAACCACTTCTGGTTTTCTAATGGTATATTGGAGATGAGTCCCACGGATTTTCCTGCCTGGGATGGCTTTGAACTGTGATCTACAGATCTCACTCTCCTGAGTAGCTAAGTCTACAGGCATGAGTCACCTGCACCCGCTCTGCTTGAGACATTTTTGTGGTATGGTTTTATGTTTATGACCAGGCCATTATGGACCACAATCCTTCTTTTTACCCTTTCTGAGTAGATGAAATAAAAAGCACAATGTATTGGTTTCAGATATTGATTGCGCTCCAATATTGTGAATGTTTTGCCTGGGCTAGCATCAAATCATGGTCCTCTCTGCATTAGTGAAGACACAGCAGTTAGCATTACAAGTGTGAGCTCCCATGCTTGGCTCAAATTTCTGACTATTAAAACATATGAATAAAGTTTTAATAATTTCAAATGATGAATTTGGGGACAATGGGTGCTCTTACTTGCCTAGTTTCAAATTTCACCAAAAGTCCCAAACGTTAACTTTTGATTTCCTCGAGTAAATTAAATAAGCAGATAATTTATTTTATTTTATTTTTTTGGGTCCGGTCGTGGGGCCTGAATTCTGGGCCTGGGTGCTGTCCCTCAGCTCCTCAGCTCAAGGCTAGGGCTCTCTACCACTTGAGCCACAGCACCACTTCTGGATTTTTTCTTTTTGCTTATGTGGTGCTGAGGAATAGATCCCAGGGCCTCAGGCATGCAAGGCAAGCACTCTACCACTGAGCTACCTTCCCAGCCCAAACTTTTAAAAGCAATTAACTAAAGAAAAAAGTTAAACAGAAAACATCCTTACCGTTGCAACTTTGGATTTAACACATTGTCAAACATTGCTTATATCATAGTTGTTTTTTTCTGGGCAGTATATTCCATACACGAATCATGCCACAACCAAAGTTGAGGGCTAAACAGCTTATAGGCTGTAGGCAAACATACAAGGGAATGCATGGTCCAGCAGCATTTTAGGTGGTAATGTCCCAAAATAGGACTTGGAAGGTTAGGGCAGCTTAAATAGAGCTTTTTTCTTAGAAATAATACTCTATTAAGCCATACCTCTTTTTCTGGGTTTATCACTGATTAATTGGAGACAAGTCTCATGGACTTTCCTGCTTGGGCTGCCCTGAAATCATGCTTCTCAGATCTCAGCCTCCTAAGCTGTGAGGATTATAGGCATAAGCCACCAATGTCTAAATCAATTATTCCTTTAACAAAAATCAAAATGGCTACAGTATGGTTTAACAGAGAGCTTGAATCCTTATCAGTTTTGCTCCTGACCTGCTATTCTAATAGGACCCCACAAAATTCACATTCAATTCTCCACTGAAGTAGAGGGTATCCATTGCATGCTCTGCAGCATCATAAATCACTTGCTGGTGAGCAAAAATACCTCTTTTCCATAGGAAATGCTCAATAAATTCTGATTATTGAATAATCATAAACCTAGGAGATGGAAAATACCACAATCCAATCACATTTTTTTGTTGTTCATTGTGGTACTTGAACTCAGGGTCTGGGTACAGTCCCTGATCCATTTTCTAGCACTCTACCACTTGAGCCACAACCCCACTTCTGTGTTGATTTTTTGTTGTTGTTGTTCATGGGGCCTGATATCTGGGTCTGGGCCGTGTCTCTCAGCTCTTCAGCTTATGGCTAGCACTCTACCAATTGAGCCTTAGCACCACTTCCAGTTTTTTCTGCTTATATGGTGCTGAGGAATTGAACTCAGGGCCTCATGCTTGTAAAGCAAGCACTCTACCACTGAGCCAAATTCTTAGCCCCCCACTTCCAGTTTTTGAGTGATTAACTGGACATAAGTATCTCATAGGTACTTTTCTGCCCGGGATGGGTTTAAAACATAATCTTTCCATTTCAACTTCCTGAGTAAGATTATAGTCATGAGCCATCTGTCCATGGCTCAATCCACATTTTTGTACAAGTGAATAAAGCTCAGTGATAAAGTGTCTTCCTCTTTAACCAAAAGCAGATAAATAACCAAAAGTGAATTTGAAATTCAGTTGAATCTCAGGCTATATTTTTAACAACTGGGTTGTAAGTTATTTGATCTTTGCACAATTTTGTTAGTAGATACAGTACAAATGTCATGAATTTTCTATTTCAAATGACCATGTGTTCGCACCACCTCACTCGTACTTCCAGTCTGGGTCGGTCTGATTGGCTCTGAGGTAATTACTCTCTCCAGATGCTGTTTTACCATCATGGACTGCAGCCCATACCAGAGGTTAGACTTTTCCAATTCTCAAAGCAAAGCATGACATTAAGGGATTAAGATGGAACCTTGCTAGGTTTGAGAACTATGTTATAAAATTGTGCATGTGTGCGCGCATGTGCACTGGTCTTGGGCCTTGAACTCAGGGTCTGAAGTGAATCTGAGATATTTGATTAAGGTAGAGCTCTACTACTGGAGCCACAGTTCAACATATGGCATTTTTGTGGTTAATTGGGACTAAAATTCTCCCAGACTTTCCTGTCTGGACTGGCTTTGAACACGATCCTCGGATCTCAGACTTTTCAGTAGCTAGGATTTACAGGTGTGAACTATGGGTGCCTCTGTATTTGCTTGATTGCCATCCAGAGAGAACTGTGCTTGGTAAGTATTCTGGAGTAAAAAGATTTGAACTCTTCAAATGAGCAATGGTGAAAATACTCAAGTTCTAGCCTGGCATTGGTGGATCAGGCCTCTAATTCTATCAATTCAGAAATGTGAAATCTGAGAATTGCAGTTTGAAATCAGTGTGTGGAGGACAGAGTCCTTGAGACTCTTTATCTCCAACGAACTACCATAAACCTGGAAAGTGGCACTGTAACTAAGTGGTAGAGCACCAACCTTGAACAAAAACGCTCAGGGACAGCACTTAGGCCGTGAGTTCAAGTCCAATGAGCACTAAAACAAAACAAATCAAGAAAAAAAACCTGGGTTCTTCAGTAAGAGTTTATCATTATAAATATCACTTTCCCATTATATTAAGCTCTGTCATAGGTACATGAATTTTAGGGTATTAAGAAACTTAGCTAAAAATATAGGCAGCCTTGTGCGTGTGTGTGTGTGTGTGTGTGTGTGTGTGTTTGTGTGTGTGTGTTTGCCAGTCCTGAGGCTTGAACCTGGGGCCTTAATCTCTTGATTGGATTTTTTCCATTAAGGCTGGTACTCTGCCACTTGGTCCACAGCTCTACTCCCAGATCTTTTTAATTCTTATTTGGGGATAACAGTTTTACACACTTTTCTGCCTGTGGAGGCCGATTCTGGAATATGATTATTTGAATCCTGCTATAAAATATGTGTGTGCAGATAGCTCTACCATAAGGCTGACTTACATTTCTTCAGGTGTATATGTAGGGTTAATAGGCATTGTGCTTAGGCAGACATGAAACTTCAACATAGATTTGATTTGCATTTCCTTGATTATTAAAGATGTTGAATATTTTCATGTATTCCTTAGACACCTATATCTGTTTTGGGGAATGATCTAGTGAATTCACTTGCTTATTAATTGATAAGATTGTTCTTAGGTTGTTTCATTTTTTTGAGTCTATACATCTAGATATTAGGATTTCTTCTGTTACTCAAAAGGCAGGAGTTTAGGCTTATTTTACTTAATCTTAGCAAAAGATGACTTGTGAGCTTCAAATTATTTAATAGATGATTGATTAAAAATGATCAAAAGGATGTGGCTCACACAGGAGAGTGCCTGCCAACAAATACAAGTTCTGAACTCAGACTTCAGTGTCTATAAAAAAAGAGATATATTTAATTATTTTAAAACAATAAAATTTAATTAGTTATATACTCTCAAAATATGTAATTTTAAATATTTCACTATTATTCATGGTAAAACTATTGCAAATTTTAGCACAAGCTAACAATTTTAGTTTGTATTTTTTCCTTGGTAATCATTCAAGCCAACAAAACTGATAAAATACAGCTTTGGCCAGGGGCTGGTGGCTCATGTCTGTATTTCTAGCTACTCAGGAGGCTGACATCTGAGGATTGCAGTTCAAAGTCAGCCTGAGCAGCAAACTCTGTGAGTCTCATCTCTAAATTACCACCAGAAAAATAGAAGTAGTGCTGTGGCTCAAGAGGTAGAGTGCTTTCCTTGAGCTGAATAGCTGAGGGACTGCCCACAGGCCCTAAGATCAAGCCCCATGACCAACCAAAAACAAAACAAAACAAAACAAAAATCCAACTTTATATAAAGAGGAAGATCAAGCCCCATGACCAACCAAAAACAAAACAAAAAAACCCCAAAAATCCAACTTTATATAAAGAGGAAGAATCTCCAAGTTTTTATTCAAGATTTTTAATGCTTGTGGCAAATGATTTATCCGGTAGAAAGTGGAGAGCTTATATCTGTCATTGTGATAAACTTGTTACTATGTGGTTGATTTTCTCCCATTTATAATTTCATTCATCTAACCTTGTTGAAGATGAAAAATCCATCAAGGACATGACATACTATTTGGCAAAACTCGTAAGTTGAAATGACTATTTTTTTTTTCAAGTTTGGCAAAGAAATTGTGGTTTTCCTTCCCTCTCCAGGATTTGAACAATGAAAAAAAAATTTCCCAAAAGTGAGGAAGACAGCTCATATTCAAATAATTAGAAGATAATGAAAAGAATGTTTAAGACACGTAATGTATTTAATTTTGAACCTTCTTCTCAAGAAACTTTCAAGAAACTTAGCAAAAATTGGTTATAGATATTTATATCAAAGAGCTCACTGCAGGTGCCTCATACCTATAATTTGTTACTCAGAAGGATGAGATCTGGGATTGAGAGTAGAGCCAGCATGGAAAAGCAATAATTGCATGGATGATGTCCCCTGCTGTTAGATCATATGTGCCTTCCTCCCATCCTCAATGTGAAGCTGTCTCCCCACATTACCATCCTTCTGAAATATTGACATTATCATTGTAATTTCTGGTTTTCTCCTTCAGCATGAAAGGTTCATGGAGCAGGCCACTTGCAGCTGTATTCACATCTGTTTCTCCAGTTGCCTACAACATTGCCTGGTACTTAGTGCTTAGTAGCCTTGTGTAGATGAAACTGCCCTGCTCATGTAATCTCAGAATTCAGTCAGGAAAGCTCATCAAGCTGTGATCTTGTGGTTAATAGTTAATTCTTCTAATTATTTTTTTCTTCTTTATGTATCTAAAGTCCACGTAAGGGTGAGATCAGTGGCTGACACCTATCTGTTGTAATGGCAAAGTTGACAGTGATATCATAGAAGTTTATTGTGAAGCTGCATGAAGACTCATCTACCAAAGCACTGCAAATCGTAGCCTCCCACATTCAGGAATAGATTTAACAGCTCTGCAATCAAACCATCATTCGCTCTCTGCTAGATTCAGACAGTGTTTCCCTTTCCTATTTAAAATAAAGAAAAATTCAAGACATGCTTTTTTATGTCATTGAATTATGGAAATGTCCTTCCAAACAAAAAAATAAGAATGCCATTAGTGGAATGTAAATACAAGGCAAGGAATAAAACAAGCATAAAATTTCCTAGGGAAAACATCAAAAGTTGCATCTGCTACAAAAGTTGGTCCTTAAAACTAGGACTGGACTCTGACACCAGTAATCCTAATATAATATAAGGTAATGAAAGTTTTATTTCTGTGCCAGTCCAGGGGTTTGAACCTGCACTCAGAGCTCTGAGTTCTCTTGCTCAAGGCCAACAATTTACTGCTTGAGTCATAGCTCCATTTCTTGTATATTTGATAGTATAGTGGTAATAAGAATTTCCCAGACTTTTCTGCCTGTGCTGGCTTCAAACTGTGATCCTCAATGTCAGCCTCCTGAGGAGGATTACAGGCATGAGCCACCAGTACCAAGCTAAAAGTTACTTTTGTGAGATATAAAAATAAGATATATAAAGCAACATAAACAAACGAAACATTAGAACAACAAAACTGAAACAAGTTATATAAAAGATATATAAAGACAAACACGAAGGCCCCGAGTTCAATCTTCAGGAACAGCACACAAAAAAAATAAAGAAGTGTAGAAGAAGAGAAGAAATACTCAGTGACAGGGTTTTAAATTAATCACTCACAAAAGTTTGGCAAAGTAGCAGGGTATAAAATTAACCCTCAAAAATCAATGGCTTTTCTGTATGCCAACAATGAGAAAAGTGTGGCTGAAATTAGGAAAGCAACTCCATTTGTAATAGCTCCACAAAAAATAAAATACTTAGGGATTAACTTAACCAAAGAAGTGAAGGACCTCTATGATGAAAACTTTAAAATCTTGAAAAAGGAAATCAAACAGAACTTAGAAAATGGCAAAACCTCCCATGCTCCTGGACTGGAAAGATTAACATCGTGAAAATGGCAATACTTCCCAAGGCTATATACAAATTCAATGTGATACCTATCAAAATTCCAACGTCATTGTTCAAGGAAATAGAAGAGGCAATCCAAAAATTCATATGGAAAAATAAAAGACCCCGAATAGCAAAAATGCTCCTCACCGGAAAGAACACTGCTGGAGGAATATCAATACCAAATTTCAAACTCTACTATTAAAGCCATAGTAATCAAAACAGCTTGGTACTGTCATAAGAACAGACCTCAGGACCAATGGAATAGATTTGAAAACCCAGAAATGAACCGGCAGACCTATAGCCAACTAATCTTCGATAAGGGAGCTAAAATAATAGAATGGAAGAAAGACAGCCTCTTCTGTAAATGGTGCTGGTAAAATTGGTTAACTACTTGTAGAAAACTAAAGCTAGATCCTTATATATCACCCTGCACCAGAATCAACTCCAAATGGATCAAAGACCTCGGAGTCAAACAGACACTCTGAAAACATTACAGGATGGAATAGAAGGAACCTTAGCTCTCCTTGGCTCAGGCCGAAATTTTCTGAAAAGAGACCCGGAAACACCACAAATCAAAGAAAGGTTGGACAAATGGGATTGCATGAATTTGCAGAACTTCTGCATGACAAAGGACATAGCTAGCAAAAATAGTAGAAAGCTTACGGATTAGAAGATCTTCACTAGCCGTACAACGGACGAGGGTCTCATATCTAAAATATACTTGGAACTCAAAAAATTAAATCCCCGAACAACAAATCCTCAAAGAAACAACTGCCCAATAAATAAGTGGGCTAATGACTTGAATAGAAACTTCTCTGAAGAAGGAAGAAGGATGGCCAATAGACACATGAAGAAATGCTCAACCTCCCTAGCCATAAAAGAAATGCAAATCAAAACAACATTGAGAAATCACTTCACCCCAGTTAGAATGGCTATCATCAAGAACTCTAACAACAACAGATGCTGGAGGGGATGTGGACAGAAGAGAACCTTACTTCATTGTTGGTGGGAGTGTAAACTTGTTCAAACACTTTGGAAAGCAGTATGGAGGTTCCTGAAAAGACTTCAGATAGAGATCCCCTATGACCCAGCAATCCCACTTTTGGGCATTTACCCTAATGTTTACAAAAAAGACTACACTAAAGCTACCAGCACGACTATGTTTATTCCAGCATTATTTACCATAGCTAAGATATGGAACCAGCCCAGATGCCCCTTAGTGTATGAATGGATCAAGAAAATGTGGTATGTATACACAATGGAATTCTATGCCTCCATCAGAAAGAATGACATTGCTACATTTGTTACGAAATGGAAAGACTTGGAAAAAATTATATTAAGTGAAGTAAGCCAAGCCCAAAGAAACATAAGTCCCATGGTTTCCCTTATTTGAAATATCTAGTATATGTATGAGTCAAGCAGAAAAGGTCAGATAATGTGATGTTAGGAAAATTAACCCTTAGATATGTATTTAATGTTTTTTTTTCTTTCATGCATTTGTTTCTAACGTATTTATAAGATTATTTCTTTGTTGCTTTGTCCCTCCCCCACAGTATAACTCGTGCCTTCACTATATTTGATGTCGGTATAATTTGTGGAGAAGATGGGGAAAAACAAGTCGTTTAAGGATACAGGTGGACCCGCTGCAACTATGAGAAGTATAGGTTGTCATGTCGAAAATGAACTTTACAACTTCGGTGCGGGGAGTGAGGGTGGATTGGTTGGGGTGGCTGGGGGAGGCTGGGAAGGGATGTGAAGGGTAAACAATGGAGGAGGCTGCAATGCTTGCTATCTTGCCCATGTAATTGTAACCCCTCTGTACAGTATGTTCACAAAAATTAAAATTAAAATTAAAAAAATAAATTAATTAATCAATCATTGGTGGCTTACACATGTTGTATTAACTACATAGGAGGATAGAGTCAGAAAATAATATGTAAAGGTAAGCCGAAACAGGAAATTCCATTGGCCATTTTTCTGTGTGTGCTAGTCATGGTGGTTGAATTTACTCTACTTTACTCTAGGTTGGAGTTATATCAATCTCATTAGTGGAATCACTACCAGCTAATTGGAGATAAAGAGTATCATGGAATTTCCTTTGCAGGCTGGCTTCACACTTTGATCCTCAGATTTCAGCTCCCTGAATCATTCTGTAATTTCCATTAGACTGTTATCTCCAATGAACCCCGCAAAAGAAGAAAAAAAAAAAAAACAGCTGGAGCTTGACGTGTGGCTCCAATGGCAGAAATGTGCAATGATTTGGGGACATTACCGACACCTTTAGATCAATCTCCAGGAACAGTATACACAAGAATAAAATAAATAAATGAAAAGAAAGGTGGAAGAAGAAAAGAGAGAGCCAATTTCAGAGGTTAAAATGAGCAAAACTGAAATAGGTTACACTTGTTCTTGTAGTTACTCAAGGGTCTCACATCTGAGGATCAGTGTTCAAGGCCAGCCAAGACAGGGGAGTCCATGGACTCAACTCTAATTAGGCAAATATGGTTTAAAAACAAAGCCCCGAATTGAGCTGTGGCTCACATATTAGAGGTCTAGCATTAAAAATATAGTGGGACTGAACTGGGAAGCTGACTCAGTGGTCCAGTGCTTGCCTTGCATTCATGATGCCCTGGGTTCAATTCCTCAGCAACACATAAGCAGAAAAAGCCAGAAGTGGCACTGTAGCACAAATGGTAGGGCTCTAGCCTCAAGCTGAAGAGCTGAAGGACAGGACCCAGGACCAGAATTCAGGCCCCATGATGGGCAAAAAAAAAAAAAAATAGAGATACAGGTGGACCCATTGCAACAATGAGATGTACAAGATGTTATGTTGAAAAACAAATTTACAACTTTGGCTCACGAGGGTGGTTGTCAGGGAGATGGGGGGTTGGTGGGAAGATGGCTAGGGATGGGAAGGGGAAACAAAGGAAGAGGTAACAATGCTTGATAAGAAATGTACTCATTACTTGCTCATGTAATTGTGAACCCTTTGTATGGCATTTTCACAGTAAAAAGAAAAATAAATAAATAAAAAAGATAGACGAGAAAAAAAATTACTGGGACAATATATAGGCTCTGAATTATAGCCCCAAGCCCAGCATACATGTGGAAATAAAAAAGATCGAAATTAAAATATGTGTTGGAAAATCCAACTAAATTTTCAAAATGAGCATGAGTTTTTGTTTCATGTGTGTAATCCTAGATACAAAGATAGATAAAAATCTGAGGGTTATGGTGTCTCATCATCAAATCACCAGCAAAACAAACAAACAAGAAAACAGAAGTGAAGCTGTGATTGGAGGTGTAAAGCACCAGTCTTGATTGAGAAAGCTGTGAAACAGTGCCCTGGCGCAGAGATCCAGCCTCAGGATCACAAAAATAGTCATAAGAAGAGAATCTGGTGCTGGTGACTCATTCCTGTAATTCTAAAACATCAGGAGGCAGAAATATGGGAATCCAGTATAAAGGCCAATCCAAGCAGGATAGTCCAGAAGGCAGTTGTTTGTGGGCCATCCTGGGGCTAGTACTGTACTACTCCCAGGTTTCTGGCTGTTAATTGGAGTTAAGGATCTTAGACTTTCCTTCTCAGCATGGCTTTGAACCATGAAGGTCAGACCACAGCTTCCTGAAACTGTTCAGGGATTGCATGAGTTCCAGCTCCAGGAGCAGCACAACCAAAACAATGAAATTGATAAATGTAAAGAAGGGTAGAAGAAGAGAAGAACCAATAACCGAGGCTTCAATGAGACAAACAGCCAATCACTGATGGCTCATAACTCTAATTCTAGTTACAAAGGAAGCTAAAATCTGAGGATAATATTTAAAGGCCAGACCACGTAGGAAAGTTCATAAGATGTGTTTGTGTGTGTGTGTGTGTGTCTGTGTGTCTGTGTGTGAGACCTGTTGCTTGAACTTGTACTGTTTTGCATTTTAGTGGTTATAATTGGTTCATAAGACATGTGTGTGTGTGTGTGTGTGTGTGTGTGTGTGTGTATGTCTGTGTGTGAGACCTGTTGCTTGAACTTGTACTGTTTTGCTTAAGGCTCTACTAATCTCAGCTTTTTAGTGGTTATAATTGGAGGTATCATGGACTTTCCTGCCCATGCTGGTACAAAGTTTGATCCTCAGATTGCTTCCTCATGAATCAGGTCTGGCTCTACATGATAATCATTTCTAGTTAATCATCAAAACAGAAAGAAAACAGGAATTGAGCTGTAGTTCTCCTGGCAAAACTGGGAAAATATTTCCGGGAGAGCACCCAGACCCTGAGTTCAAGCCACAGGACAAACACAGAAGAAATAAAAGGAGAACAGAAGTACAAAAGGAAGAGTCAGTGAGAGTAGTTGAAATGAATCAAACATTTGTTGTTCACACATGTTATACGAGTTAGTCAGGAGGATGAAATCTAAGGATCACGGTTCATGACCAGCTCAGGCAGGAAAGTCTATGAGACACATATATCTAATTTGCACCAAAAATAAGTTACAAGCTGTGCTTTGGTTCATGCGGTTGAGTGGTAGTCTTAAACAGAAAGCTTGGGACAGCACCTAAGTCCTAAGTTGAAATCCTAGACACACATTTCAAAAACAAAAACAGAAAACAAAACCAGAAACAAAAAAGCAGAAACTAAAAATGATGGGTAAAGAGAAACATAAAGTTTCAAATGATCATGGGTTTTGGTTCATGTTTATTCCTAGTTATTCACTTTCAAAAAGACACTTACAAAAGAAAGAAAAAAGACCACAAATTATAAAATATGGGAGAAAGCGAAAATTATAATTTCAAAATGAGCCATGGGTTTTTGGTTTATGTGTGTATTCCTAGCTACTAAGAATGTTGAAATTGAGGATGATAGCTGAAAGCCAGCCTGGGCAGGGCAGTGACTGAAATTTTTATCTCTAAGTACCCAGTAAAAGCTGGAAATGAAGGTGTGATAGTAGTTGTAAAGTACTGAAATTCCATGAAAAACCTGGGAAACAATTCCCAATTCAGCCCTAAGTCGACCAAAAACAAAACTGAAAGAAGAAAAGAAATTACCATTTGAAATTTAAGCCTGGGACTGGTGGTTCTTGCTTATTATTTTAGCTATTCAGGAGGCTGAAATCTGAAGTTACCAGTTAAAAGCCAGTCCAAACAGGAAAGTCTATGGGGCTTTTTATATGTGTGTGCCAACCTTGTGCTTGAATTCATGTAGGAGCACTACCACTTCCAAAGTCTTGGTATTTAGTTGATGAAAATAGTCTCATGGACTTTCCTACCAAGGATGACTTCAACTACAATCCTCAGATTTCAGCCTCCTATGTCTTGCTGGGCTTTACATGAGACTCTTATCTCCAATTAACCACCAAAAGGAAGAAAAATAAAACCTGGTGTTTGAACTGTAGCTCCAATGGCAGAAATGAGAAAATATATTCTGGGACAGCATCCAGACCTTGATATACACCAACACACACACAAAGTATAAAATAAATAAATGTAGAGAAGGTAGGATAAGAAAAAGACAATTTCAGAGATTAAAATGAGCTAAGCGTAGGTGGCACACACCTCTGATGATAGCCACTTGGGAGATTAAAATCTGAGGATCACATTTGAAAGCCAGCCCTGGTAGAATTCATGGACTCAAATCTAAGTAGCTACTTAAAACAAAACAAAAAGTAATAGCCACAAGTTATGTGGTGGTTCGTGTCTTAGTGTTCTAATCTTGAATAAAAACTTCTGGGCCAGCACTTGATTTTTAGACCTAGGACCAGTATACAAAAGGAAATGAAAATACAAATAAAAAGGTATAAGAATGGCGAAGAATGTGGCTTAGTAACAGAGTGCTTGCCTACCATGTTTGAATCCCTGGGTTTGTTTCCTCAGTACCTCATAAATAAAAAAGAATGAAAGTGGCACTGTGGAGCAAGTAGTAGAGTTTTCACCTTGAGTAACAGAAGTTCAGGGACAGTGCTCAAGCCCTGAATTCAAGCCTCAGGATTATGAAAAAGAATAAAAATGTTGTGAGAAAATCCAGTTGAAGTTTCAAAATGAGCAATGCATGAAATTTTGGTCAATATGTGTAATCCTAGTGAGTCAGAAGGCTGAAATCTGAAGGTTGTTGTTCATAGCCAGCCTGGACAGGGAAGTGCATAAGTCTGCAACTAACCAGCAAAAAACGCCAGAAATAAAACTGTGGTTGTAGTTGTAAAGCAACAGCCTTGAATGAAAAGCCAATTGAAACCATGCCCTGGCTCAGAGATCCAGCCTCAGCATCACAATAAGAAAATTAAATGGTTGGAAGTAGAGAACCCAGGATTCTTGGTTCATGTCTGTTATTCTAGAAATGCAGGAGGCTGAAATATAAGATCTTATGTAAAGGCACACCCAATCAAGAAATTCCAGGAGACTGTTTTGTGTGTGGTGGCCACACTGGGGATAGGTTTTTGTTGATTGATTGGAGATAAGAATTTCATGGATTTTCCTGTCCAGGCTGCTTTCAAACCATGATGGCCAAATTTCAGCCTCCTGAGTCAGGCCAATACTTGCATGAGTTCGAGCTCCAGGCCCAACACAAACAAAAAGAATGAAATAAATGAAAAGAAGGGTGGAAGAAGACAAGAAAGACCAAGTAACAGAAGTTTCATTGGGGACTCATATTTGTAATTCTAGCTACTTAGGCTAAAATTTGAGGATACTGTTTAAAGCTCAGCTCAAGTATAGGTGTTCATAAGACGTGTGTGTGTGTGTGTGTGTGTGTGTGGTGTGTGTGTGTGTGTGTGTGTGTGTGTGTGTGTGTGTGTTTGGCAGTCCTGGTGCTTGAACTTGCACTATTTTGCTCAATAATCTACAACTCCAGATTTTAGTGGTTCATTGGAGAAAAGAGTGTCATGGACTCTCCTCAATTTTCAGCCTCCTGAATCTGGCTTAGCTATACATGATTCTTTTCTCTCCAATTAACCTCCCCACAAAAGCCAAATGTTGTGGTTGGTCTCATGTATGCCCTGAGACAACATCTGAGCTTCAATTTCCACTCCCAGGAAAAGTAAAAAAGAAAAAAGAGAAAAAAAGGTGGAAGCAAGCACATATTAATGTTTTAAAGTGACCCAAATGTTGATGGTTATATGTGTAATCCTTTTTACACAAGAGGCTGACAACTGACAATTGCAGAGTCAAGTCAGTCTAGGAAGGAACATGCTTGAGATTCTTATCCCCAGCTACACAGCACAAAGCCTTGAGCTGTGGCTGAGGTGGTAAAGCACCAATCTTGAATGTAAAAGCTAAGATATAGGCCCCAGAGACAGAGGTCAAGCCACAGGACCCATAAAATTTTCAAAGGAGAGAGGATGAAGATAGGCTGAAATCTGAGAATCATTGTTCAAAGCTACCCCATGCAAGAAAGTCCATGAGGCTTTCTCTGTGTATGCATCTGTGTGCTATGTTTGGCTTGAATTTATGCTGTTTTGTTCAAGGATAGAGCTTTACCACTCCCAGTTTTTCAGTGATTAACTGGAGTTAAGAGTCTCATGGGATTTCCTGCCTTGGTTGGCTTTAAACCGTGATCCTCAGATTTCAGCCAACTGATTCATGCTGGGCTTTGCATAAGACTCATCTCCTATTAACTACCAAGAGTTAAAAAAAAAAAACCTGGAGTTGAGGTGTGGCCCAAGATGCAAACTGGGCAGTCACATTCTAGTACAGCACCCAGGGTTTTAGTTCAAGCACAAACACAAAACAAATATTGCCACAAGCTATACTTTGGCTTATGTGCATGCCACTACTCTTGAAGAAAAAGCTCTGGCATTGCATCCGGGCCCTGAAATATGGCCCCAGGACAAAAACATATACAAAAGTAAAAAAAAAAAAAAACAAGGAAAATTTTAACAAGATAAAGTGGAAAAAATATTAATATTTTAAAATGACCAATGGGTTTGTGGTTCATGCGTGTAATTGGAGCATCTCAGGAAGCTGAAATCTGAGGATCACAGTTTGAAGCCAGACTACCCAGAAAAGTACATTAGAAACTAATGTCAAATAAACAAAAAAAGCTAGAAGTGAAGCTGTGGTTGAATTTGTAAAACATCGTCCTTGAGTCAAAAAGCTAAGAAACAGAAGGGCACTGCTGCCTCTACACTGTAATCTCAGGAGGCTGAGATATGAAGACCATGGTTCAAATCCAGCCTGGTCAGGAAAGTTCATGAGACTGTTGTACTCCAATTAACCACCAGATAACCTGAAGTGGCTCTGTAGGTCAACTGGTAGAGCATTTGCCTTAAGTTGAAGACCACAAAGACAGCACCCATTCCGAGTGTTCAATCCCTACCCCCATTCAAAACAACTAAGGAACAGCAATGTGGCCCAAAGAACAGGTCTACTGGACAAAATAAAATGTACTGAGGTTGAAGGCAAGAAAAAGCTGGTTAAAAATATTAAAATAAGATGGGCACCAGTGGCTCATGCCTGTAATCCTAGCTACTCAGGAGGCTGAGATCTGAGGATCACAATTCCAAGCCAGCCCAGACAGGAAATTCTGTGAAACTCTTATCTCTAATAAAGCACCAGAAAAGTGAAAGTGGTTCTATGGCTCAAGTGGTAGACTGTTTGCCTTGAGCTGAAGAGCACAGAGACAGCACCTAACCCAGAATTTAAGCCCCATGAATGACCAAAAAAAATTAAAATATCTGCGGTTGATTGTTCATGCCTTTAAATCCTAGCTACCCAGGAGGCTGAAATCTAAGGGTTGTAGTTCAAATCCAACCCAAGCAAGAAAGTCCATGAGACTTGTTAATGTAATTACAATACTAGGGCTTGAACTTGCCCTGTTTTACACAAGGCTAGATACCGTTCTACTATCCGCAGCTTTTTGGTGATTAATTGGAGATAAGAATCTCAGACTTTGCTGCTCAGACTGGCTTCAAATCAAGATCAGATTTCAGCCTCCTTAGTTGTGCTGGGATTTGCATGAGACTTTTCAAAAGAATGAAGCTGGAAGTTTATCTGTGGCTCAATTGGCAGAACTAAGAAAAATCTCTGAGACAGTGGCTAGTCCTTACATGCAGAAAAAAAAACATAAAAATTTTCTTTTTCTTAATTTTTATTTTTTAGTGTGAACATACTATACAGAGTGGTTACAATTACGTGGGCAAGATAATGAGTACATTTCTTATCAAGCATTGTAGTCTCCTCCTTTGTTTCTGCTTCCTATCCCTTCCCATCCTCTCCCACTCCCCCACCCAATCCTCCCCGCTACCTCCGTTCCCCCGCACCAAAGTTGTAAAGTTCATTTTTCGATGTAACGACTTGTACATCTCATTGTTGCAATGGGTCCACCTGTATCCCTATTTAAACGATTTGTTTTTCCCCTTCCCCTCCACAAATTATACCAACATCAATACAGTGAAAGCAGGAGTTATACTGTGGGGGAGGGACATACAAAGCAACAAAGAAATAATCTTATAAATGTGTTAGAAACAATCGCATGAAAAAAAAAACATTTGAATACATATCTTCGGGTTCATTTCCCTAACATTTTCAAAAGTAAATAATAGTAGTTGTATAATATAGAAAATAATCAAAAACCATGTTTAATATGATACAAAGGAAAACTATGTTTCTTTTTAAATGTAGCAAATGAGAACATAGTATAAAGTTTCAAAATGACATGCTGAGAGTAAGGGAAAAAGGAAAAATTTAAAAATTCATGTAAATATTAAATACAAGCTGACATGACCAAAATATAATGTGATCAGAAACTTATCTCTCAGTTATCTATCACTTGCAATTACTTACAAATAATTGTCCCTGCAGTTTCAGCAGTAACCATGGAAATTTAGACATGACCTCTCTATGCAGCCTAGACTGTGTAAGGGTCTTCCTGTTTTAGCCTCTTGAATTAGATCTGCAGACATTGCCCTCATTTTAATATATCAGGTTTCCTTTAAAATTTAAAATTAATATTAAAATAATGGATTGTCTGTAAAGCATGACTAAACATCAGAGATCCACCAGAGATCCTCTGAGGGATACAATCAAAATATTAGAAAAGCACCTACCACTCAAAGTAGGTAACAGAAAGATGATTTAGCATTTTTTGGATGTGCTGGGGATGAACGCAGGGCCTCATGCTTGTTAGGCACGTATAAAATTCAGTGACATTAGTTATATGCACACCATTACCTCTATTTGTGAACTATCTTGTTGATACTGATGGAATCCACACAATCATTGAGTAATAATCACCCCAATGACCTGCCCCAGAAATTTTAATCTTCCATTTTCTCTTATAAAATGGTTTGGTAAATGTTTCACATAAATAGTAGATTATTTTTTGTGTCCATCCGTGACAGATATATATTAAATGCAGCATTTTTGTGGATGGCATAATCCATTAATGCTTACCTCATATTTTGTAAACCTGTATATCTGATAGACACTCCAGGTAATTCCAGCTTCTGACTAATGTGAACTTTGCTGTTATTATTGGCATATGAGCTATTAGTTTTTTCTTTTCAGTTCTTTGGATTATGCAATGAGCAATGGAATTGCTGGGTAATGTGGTAATGCTATGTTATGTTTGAAGAATGGGTCATATTGTACCATAATTGCTATATCACTTTTCATCATCACAGAAATGTACAAATGGTCAATAAAATGTATTTCAAATGTATTTCAAATGTATTTCAAACCTTCCACAGATGTGCCCTAAAAAATCATTTTTTTTACTTTTTACTTGCTTTTATTTAGGCCATGCAGGCCTGGACCTATGTAGCATTGTCTAGAGCTGAAGTGATAACAATACCAAATGCCACTGACCTAGCCTCCAAAAACATTTAATCTAGTAGCCATTTTTCCTAGAGATAAAATTTAGTGATTATATGCATTTTTACTCTTCTAAAATAAGGTTTTGAATTTTAAAATGACTTATATATATGTAACACCTCTGTGTACCTTCTTTTTATTAAGAAGAAAAATTATATTTACAAGAAATATAAAAGGACAAAAAAGCTTCTCAGCAGGAAAATACATTACAATCACAGTCTGATTCTGACCCAAGCACATACAATACAATACAAAAAATAATACAATAAGAGCTCATCTAAAGTAAAATGAAGAGTAAGGCCAGGCGCAGAGGTCAAGTGGTAGAGCACTAGGTTGCCCAGCACCAGCCTCTGAATCAAAACCGCAGTACTGCCAAGGGATAAAATAAAGTATTAAAGTTAAGGAAACATGCAGATAAAATATGATGGACAACAAAGAAGGACACACCTGTAATCACAACACTTGGGAGATTAAGCAGTAGAATTATGAAGTTAAGATCACACTTGGCTACATAAAGAGACTACATCTTAAATAACATAGAATAAAATAAATCAAACAAAAATTTTAATGACTAGGGTGTAGTTGAAGTGTAATTAAAGTAGTTTTTGTATGCACAAAAATTACATGCTTTGATAACTACAACTTTCAGTTTACACTGCAGTACAAGGTGCTCAGTGGCTGGAATCCCTCCTGAGGAACTCTATGGCAGTTGATGCACTTGTATTCTTGGCTGGACTGAGGGTTTTGCTAGGCAAACAGTGTTTTGATCTCAATTCGTGGATCCCACTTACAACTCTTTTTTTTAATACACCACCTACAAATCTCTCCCATCTCAATAACAGGGCCTTCTGGCTTTCAAGTGAATTTATCTTTGATATCTCTTAGGGTTCTCCTCCCCTTTGTCTGGAACTGCTCTGTTCCTGGGTCCACATTCAGCAGCTTATTCTGAGAAGAGTTGTAACAATTTGCTAGCCATCTCTATCCACTGCCATCTCCACCCCAAATTATTCTTTGGTATCAGTATGAGTCAGGTCAGAGGATAGAGCCAGCCTGGGCTGGCTTTGAACCATGATCCTCAGACCTCAGCCACTTGAATAGCTAGGATCACAGGAGTGAGACACTGGCACCCGGCCATCATTTCTTTCTTCCAGGAAAATTTAGGGGGGTGGAATAGCACAGCAGCACATATATTTGATAGCAACTGCCCCAGGGTGAACCAGATGCTCAGATAAAACCACTGACTTTGATATTGCCTTTGGTATCAAACAGGATATTGTTGGAATTAAGGTATCTGTGTGTGATTCTGTTCGGGTATGGGTAGTGAACAGCACTTACAATTTGTGTGAAGAGACTCTTGGTTTCATCCTCATATAGGCGGCAGGATTTTGAGATCCACCCCAGAAGGTATACCCTACTGGCCAGTTCCATTGATGAGATACATATACTCTTCCTTCTCCATCACCTGGTACAACCTGATGGTGTGTTTGTGCCATACCTTCTTAAAAATGTCCACTTCATTCTTTAATTGATGACTGGAGGACTCTTGCTGTTATGCCATGGTTGCAGGACCTCCCCCCCCCCCCCCCCGCCCCGCAAGAAGACCACTGAGAGTCAGACTCTACAGCTGTTTTATTTAAATGGGCTGCAGCTTGGGCCTCATCCTACACTCTGACACAGCGGAGCCTAGGAGGAGAGCCCCGAGCTAAGGATTTGCAGGTCTTATAAAGGCACACAATCAACCAAGTGTTTGGATTACCACCACATGTTGCTTTGCAACAAGTGGTCACTGTCTCAAACTTTAGCCTTTCAATCCCACCCCCCGCGCTTGATTTATGGTCCTGAGCCACAATCTTGTGGCTCTGGCCCCAAACTAAACTTCAACAGCTCTTGATCTTGAACGAGTATACCAATAACAATGAGTCCATTTATCTTTTCTTGCGTATGCGGAGTGGTTGGGTCGGATGCTTGGAGACTTCCCATGTTTCCTGATGGTCATCCAGGGCAAAGGGGTCAGCTGGTCTGGCATGGTAGCAGTGGATCTAAGCAGCAACGCTGTCCACTTTAAGGGCAGTGGGTGTAGCCAGTAGCACCATGTAAGGTCCCTTCAATCGTGTTTCCGGAGATCGCAAGTTGTGCCTTCGAACAAACACCCAGTCCCTTGGTTTAAACAAATGTGGGATAGGAATAGAAGCAGAATCATATAATTCTCTAAGCTGGGGCCACATACTCTTATGCACCAGCTTTAAATAGTCAAGCTTACACAGAAATTCAGTATCATCCAAATCAGCAAGCAATTAAAGACAAGCCGATAGGGTGAATTTCTTATTCTAAACAAAGCAAAAGGAAGGAGCGATACCCCGTCTACACCAGTCTCCAAGGCCAATTTAGTTAAGGTCTCTTATAGAGTCTGATTCATACCTGCCCTGAACTCTGGGGTCTATAAGCACAGTGCAATTTCCAATCCATCCCCAATGTCGGAGCTATTCGCTGACTTACTTTTGAGACAAAGGCCAGTCCATTGTCTGACCTATTGGGGGATGGGAAGCCATACCTGGGTAGAATTTCTTCCAGGATCTTCTTAGCCACGATATTTGTGGTGTCATGCTTTGTTGGGTAGGCTTCAACCCATACTGAAAAGGTTTCTACAAAAACTAGCAAATTTTTATATCCAAATTTTCCAGTTTTAATTTCTGTGAAGTCTATTTCCCAATACACACCTGGCCTATCTCCATGGAGGCAAGCTCCTTTAGTAACCGGCTGATTGGGGGCATTGGTGAGCTGACAGGCTTTACAATTTTTCACAATGTCCTCAAGAGTTGATTCCCTTGCCTAATTTTTACTTCTGAGTGTCAGAGCAAGTCCTGCATTCTTCAGGTTCCCATGTGAGAGACTCGATGGATTCTCTTAAGAATCCCCTTGCCCAATCTTTGTGGCAAGGTAAGTTTTCCCTCACCAGTTTTCCACTAGTCTTTTTTTCCTTCTCTGTCAGGGGGTTTATAGGCCATGGGAATTTTCTTTATCCACTCCAAGTCTTCTTGGGAGTACTGAGGCTCAGGAGGCAAAGCTCGTGGCCCTGGGTCTACTAGAGTCAGTACTTATGCTCTGGGCTGGAGGGCCGCCTCCTTAGCTGCCTGATCAGCCAAGTTATTTCCTTTGGTTATTGAATCAGTTCCCTTTTGATAGCCTGGGCAGTGCATAATGGCAATATTTGCTGTTTCCCATTGGGCACAGATGAGGCTTAAATTTTCTTGTTTTTAATAGTCTTTCCCTCAGCTGTCAGCATCCCCCTCTCTTGGTAAATGGCTCCATGGACATGCACGGTGGCAAAAGCATACCGACTGTCTGTGTAAATGTTTAGTCTCTTCCCTTTTCCCATTTGTAGGGCTTTTGTTAGTGCCACTAGCTCTGCTCTTTGTGCAGATGGTCCCTGGTGGAGTGCTTCTACCCACGCTATCACAGTGTCCATGGTGACTGCTGGGCCCGTATACCTTTTTCCATCTCGAATGAAACTGCTGCCATCTGTGAACCAGGTATGCTCAGCATGCAGTAGTGGTGAGTCCAACAAATCTGGCCTCTTTTCCTTGGCCCGGTTTCTCTTTTCATGCTCCATTTTACGTTCTCTGTCCTTCCTTTCCTGTCTTTGCTCCTCTGTCTCTCTTATTGTAAACCGTTCCTGCCGCGGCTACTAGATCCCCAATTATAGCCTGTCTAGAGCCTGCAACTTTATGTCTGGTGCAGCTTGATTTATATAGGCAAACATAATCATCTGAGCCGACTCCTGTGTCTCAAGATCATATTGAGTATATTGACTAAAAGCTTCCAAGAGCCGCTCAAGATATGCTGCTGGACTTTCACTTACTCCCTGTCTTATATCATAAACCTTGGCCATATTAGTAGGTTGGCAAGCCGCCACCTTGAGACCTGCCAACAGAGCCTGGCGGTAGATGAGGAGATGCTCCCTACCTTCAACTGTCTTGTAGTCCCATGTTGGTTGGATCTCAGGAAAATAGGCAGCGATCAGGGCAGGATCCGTGATGGGCACTCCCGTGGGGCCACAGATATGTTTCTGGGCCGCTTCTCAGATATGGTTTCTCAATTCAGTGGTAAAAAGAACTTGTAAAAGCTGACTGCAATCATCCCAAGTGGGCTGATGAGTAAAGAGAATAGTTTCAAGCAAACGAATTAAATCCTAGGGTTTCTCAGAAAAGGGGACATTTTGGATGCACCAATTGTATAGAACATTGGTAGAAAATGGACACTATTGTGTTGCTGTTGACCATCCACATCCACAGTACCTATGGCACGTAGGGAAAAAAACAGCTGCATTAGATGGGGGGGTTGATCCCACTGCGGCATTGAGTGACTGGCCCCTCAGAAACTTGAAGGGCAGGTGCCAAGTGTTCTATAGCTCCCTCCTCCTCTTGATCATTCTCAGGTTCTGCAAAAGGAACCTGGGAAGGGGAGTATGGGGGAGGAAACATTTCTTCTTCCAAGTTATCTCCCTGAAAAACCAGGGGTACACTTTCTTTTCCTCTTTCTTAGTTTCTTTTTGTAAGTCTAGGGGGCTAGATGGAGTGTTGCCCGTGGTTTCCAGTCCTGTCAGTCATACAGTCCATAAAACAATAAACAGTAAGAACACATGCAGGTCTGACAGTTACAAAAAAAAAGCGTACAAAGTGGAGATCTCCCAAATTGGTCCACTGACTCCTGTCATGGCGGCGTTCCATACCCATGCCCCACAGCAGAAGGAACAGACCCACAGTGGGCGAGTTGGGCTTCGGTTAGAAGGCTTTCTTGGTCAGTTCCGGCCCAAAACCAAACCAACTCTCACCCCACAATTCACACGGCGGGGTTCCAAGGACCCCTCCCCCCCCCCCCGGCCCCACACAGCAGGGTTCCAAGGACCCCTGCCTCACACGGCAGGGTTCCAAGTACCCCCGCCCCAGACGGCGGGGTTCCAAGGACCCCCCCCACTCCACATGGTGGGGTTCCAAGGACCCCTGCTCCACACAGCAGGGTTATCCCCTCCCCACAAGAGGATCTGGGACATCTCCCAGTTCCTCCAGTGTTGTCGTGCAAGCGGGTCCACTTTGACAACCCTTTACGAATTGGAGGGGCCATCCTCACAAGGGAAAATGAAAGTAAAACAGACAAACGAGAGGACAAGGCAAATTAACCAAGACAGCGCTGTTTTACCTTTGGAGTCTGAGGTCTCCGGGGTCTTTGGGGGGTATCCCGAACCAGCCCCCACTAATATGTTATGCCATGGTTGCAGGAACTCCCCCCCCCCGCAAAAAGACCACTGAATGTCAGACTCTACAGCTGTTTTATTTAAATGGGCTGCATCTTGGGCCTCGTCCTACACTTCAGTACAGCGGAGCCTAGGAAGAGAGCCCTGAGCTAAGTATTTGCAGGTCTTATAAAGGCACACAATCAACCAGGTGTTCGGATTACCACCACGTGTTGCTTTGCTAGACAGAAACAAGCAACAAGTGGTCACTGCCTCAAACTTTAACCTTTCATCCCTTCAGGAGTATTTTAACTGCCACTTCCATGTGTGTGAGGTGTGGATAGCCAGTTTCACTTGTCCATTGATACCATGGTCAATGAGCTCTTTCATCTGGTATTGACTGATGATCTCTTCATTCAAGGATACTGAGGATGATTCTTTGTATTCTTCCATCCTTCTGCTATGATGGCAGGTAGCAAGTCTACCTAAAATTAACTAAATAAAATAATGGAAACACAGAAAAAATAAAAAGAAATACCAAAACCAAACGACAACTCACTCCCCCCCCACCATATCAGAAAAATCATGAATTTTGCTTTGAGTCAGTCCAGCATGTCACCAATCAAGAGCTCCTAGAGGTGTTAACTCACATAGGTTGGAGCACAGTGGCTTCCTATATACACTGCATGACCTCTCAAAAGGGAGATATCGCAGCCCATCACAGTGACATCATAGAAGAAATGGACCAATCAGAGTCTGGGCCAGTGAAGTCAGAGAAAAAGTGGACCAATCATAGCTTGCCAGCATTAATACTCTAGCCCATAAGCTTCAAAGACTGTTGCTAAGGACTCCATGTGGGCTTGAGGTTGCTCTGGTCATTGTTATGCCATTCCTGAAACTACTAGGACAGTGGTCAAAGTCCTCTGATCTTGTAGAGGACTCCTGAATCTCATAAATTACTTCTGTGGAGACACTGGCCAATAGCCTCCATGCTTGATGGCCACCTTATCCTATATTTGTTCCAGCAATGACATGGCAAGAAGACCTCCGTCCTACTCAAGGACAGCGCTCCTACAATTTGCTTCTGAGGTTACAAGGCCCAGGCTGTCTTTGAGCCACAATCCTCACAATTCACCTTCCTGAGTAGTTAAGGTTATATGCCTGAGCCATCATTAGGTACTTAGCTCATCTCTCTCACATTTGGGGGAAGTATATATATATTTGTTAGAAAGGTTGGTATTAGATATGTCCTTTTAAAACCTTAAATGTGTTGCCCTTGCTGTCTAATATTTAATCTAGTGTTTGATTAGAAATTTGTCATAATATGATTGAAGATCCCTTGTGTGATGAGTTGTGTCTCTGTGCTTTGGGAGGTTTCCTGTCTTTGTTTAATTAGAATGTGTCTTAGTGTGGACCTGTGTAATTATGTTAATTGTTTTCTTTAAGCTGCTAGATTCCTGGATGGAAGGGTTAATGCTTTCAATCAAATTTGGGAAGGATTTGGTCATTATTCCTTCAAATACTACGTATTTCGTTTTTTTTATCCCTGTATGTTATACATATATACATTATACATCGTACATACAATACATATTCACATTGTATATTTGAATATACATATATATGCCTACATATTTATATTATATATACATTTATATACATATATTTTTCACATAACTTCCACTTTTGTGATTGTTTATGGTAGGAAGTCTAGATTGATCCCAGCTACTCCATCAGAGTTAGAGTTAGGAGTTTTCCTTTTTATTTCTTGGTGAAAATATGCATTTCTCAGCAAGGATAACAAAACTGGTACAAATAAGAGCTAGCTTTGAGTTTTCTCTCTCTCTCTCTCTCTCTCTCTGTCTCTTTCTCTCTCTCTTTCTGATTTCCTGCCTCTGTTTCCAGCTCTCTGAGCACAGGACCATTGCTTACCAAGTTGTTTTATTGTGTGCTGTGATCTACTAGTGTGCGCACAGTCATGTTCTGCTTCAAAGGTCACCATGCTGCACCTGGAAGAGGAGCTGTCTACAAAGTCAGCCTGCATGGGTGTGCCTGCCTCTTTCTTGAGTTCAGAGTCCCCATAGCTACTGGGGTGGCCTTAGTAGATGCTCATGTGCCCGGACTGCTGACTGCTGAATGTGGGCGACTCAAGCACAGCCTCTTTATTTACCCAAGTCAGAAGTCTGTGTTGGATCCGGGGGGCACTGCCCTGTTGGTGACTGTGCCAGGAGGAAGGCTGTGGGTAGCAGGAGCCTCAATGTGGCCTGACCTCTGGGGAAGAGAAAGAATAGGTCAACTCTAAAGGGAAAAAGAATGAAGAGAGAAAAGAAGCAGTAAAACCTTTATCAATTAAAAACATAAGAGTTTGGAAGTGGAAAGGCAGTGGAAATATTCTAAATAACAATAAAAATTGCTAACATGGATAGAAGATGGATCACATTTTGTCATATATAATTTTGAAAAAAACATACTAGGAATGAAAATTTAAAAGTCAAAATTTAAAACACTATTTGGATTATAACTACACAGTATAGCTCAGTGGTTAAACATTGGCCTAGCATATGTGAAGCAATGGTGTGATCTCTTAAGCATTACAAAGCACACACACAAAAACCACAAGAACACACACACACACACACACACACACCACATACACACATTTGGAATATTGATATTATCATATTAAACAGAGGAAATTATCACAAATAGAAAATGTAGGTTAATATATGAAATAATAATATTTCTCGTCCTATTTAAAAGTTTAGTAGAAATAAAATAATCACAATAGATTCTTATAGATTAAGTAAACTGAAAATTAAGCAATAGAAGACATGAGAACCTTTTCAAATAAGTTTTAAATAATAAACATGTTGACACATGTATCCTTTCATTTTGACAAAAAATTGATGCTAGTGGTGTTTTAAATCAAGATTTAGAATATTATAACCAAGTGCTCTATATCTTGCTAGGGGTGGCTATATCTCTAATCATTTCTCTCTGAATATTTTTATAATAAGATATTATAGTTGCTCAGTCTCTCCCGAATTACAAACCCTATTTACATTTCCCACCATAGCTAGAAAATAGCAGCCAAAAATCACCATTCCCAGCTCAAACATTTTTTTTTAATTAAGTAAAAATATTTCCAAAAATCACCAGGTAATGAAACTTTTCTTAATAAAGTATGTGCTTCTTAAAAATACAGTATTTGCTACCTGGACAAATATGTTTACATCTATAAGAAATAATTTTTTTAAATTTACCAACCTTATAAAAATTCAAAAAATAATTTTTAAATATTCACTTTATAAATATTTTAAAAACAAAATATATGTGTCTGAATAATTTACATGTGTAAAAATCATGCAAAATTATATTAACTAGTCCTACAACTCTGAAAAAAGAATTACCCTGAAGAAACAGAAGAAAATATTTAAGTTCAAAATTTGAAATTTAGAAAATAAAATGAAATGTACTTTTTAGATGACTAAAGTAACTGTAAACCCTCTGCATACAAATTTTCTTATAAAAATGCATGGACAAAGAAAGCAAAAACACTCATTGATCAATAGCCACAGCAAAAGCATCAGTAGTTCTTTTTTTTAGCATACAACAAAAATCGATGGACAACGTTCCTTCCATAAGCTGGGAAGGGAGGTGAAGGGTAAACAAAGGAGGAGGCTGCAATGCTTGGTAAGAAATGTATGCATTATCCTGCCCATGTAATTGTAACCCCTCTGTACAGTATGCTCTCAAATAAAATAAAATAAAATTAAAATAAATAAATAAATAAATTAAAAAAAAGAAATGTACTTATTTATGTAACTGTAACCCCTTTGTACATTACCTTTACAATAAAATTAAATTGAAATTAAAAATAAAGCAAACAATATACCAATAAGAATTCTTATAAGCCATTGGTTAAAACCTTTGTAAAAAACTGCCCTAAGCACCCAAGGAATATATTTTGATGATGCTACTTTAATAATTAAACTTCAGTAGAGAAGCAAAAATTGTAAAAACTGTTACAAAGTAAAGTAATTAATCAGAATATGTTACTATTCATAATAATCATAAGCTGAATTTATAGGGATAGTCAAATATGTAAGAAATGAGACAATTTGCCATACATTTGCACTTAATATGTGAGAAAGAATTTTCTAGGTCTTAAATATATCTTAAGCTTAATACTCAAAACTTAAAATATATCTTAAATTTAATAAAGAACCTATTCTGTCACATCATATGATAATCAGATAAAGCTGATATTAGAGCAAAGAACAGATTCTACTAAGTTTTTGTATGTTAATGTATATACTTATTTTGGTTGTGGGAAACTGGGGATTTCAACTTTAGTTATTGCTCATGCTAGGCAGGCGTCATGTCAGTGGTTAATTTTAGGATAGGGGTTCCCTTTCCACAAGAACATGCATCTGATCTGTCATTTTAGCCTTCCCATCATCAATGGAATCAGAGTTGCAGACCAACTTGTCTAGCTTCCTACCTTGCCTGGTCTGGATTCCGCAGTCCTTCCAATCTTAGACTGTAGATAGTGCAGTGTGGTGGAAATGATCCAATGCACCCAGCTATAGATTGAGAAGGAGGTCCACTAAACTTTCGGCCTGGTTCTATTCTCAAGCCTCCTCAGTAGTTACGAGTAGAGGTGGGAGCCCATGGTGCCAAGCAGTAAGAGTATTTTCTAAAGTAACTAGACATATATATGACTTGTGATTACCTCAGGAAAAAAATAAAAAAGCAGTGAAGCATAGAGGACAGACAGAATTTTAACTAGCTACTCAGAGGCTGAATCAGCTTAGGTAGCTACTCGAGAGGCTGAGATCTGAAGGCCACTGTTCAAAGCCAGTCAAATCATGAAAATACATGCGATTATCTCCAAAAAACCAGAAGTGGAACAGTGGCTCAAGTGGTAGACCATTACCTTTAGACAGAGAAGCTGAGGAATAATGCTTGCGCAGTATGAAGCCTCAAGAATAATGAATGTATGCATGAGCACATGCACATGTGTGTGCGGGGACTCGCACGAGCGTCCACACACATGCACACAAACACACACAAATGAGTATTTCAATGTGAAGTTCTTTCATTTTAACCTTGCTGTACTTTATTTCCCTGTATTAGTTCACAAATTAACAAAATCAGCTAACCACGTATTTACATACAACTCATGTTTCTTTAAAGTCTACTCTCTTTTTGGAAGCCTGCTTTTATTTGACCCAAAAGTAAATTATTCAGGAAGTCAATTCATCTCTCTCAAGTCTGTTGTATTAGATGATTTTTAGGTTCCTCCTAGGAACATGATTTTGTGTAATCCTGCATGAAGCAACATAACCCTGTCAAACAATTAATAATAGGTTTTTCTCCGCCTGGCGAACATCTGTAGTTTTACTAACTTCATAAAATTCATGATCTGTCTGTGTATGCCAAAGACTGCTGGGCAAATAAAAAGACCCTTCTCAGAACTTAGCATTTGTATACTATTCATAGGTATGAGGTGTTTAAATATTACTGAATTTTTTTTGGAATAAATAATATTCATCTTGACTATCTTGAGAAAGAAAAATTAGTTTCTCAGCGCTTCAGGTAAGAACATGAGTGAAAGAAACAAAAGGAAAAGTGAAGAACAATATCCATATATTCAAATGAAACAAAACAACCCAAGAAAACACAAATTAATTCAGTACTCAAGAACCTGCAGGAAATGCAAATATAAAAAAATCAACTATGACAAGCTTATGAATATCCTTAATCCATGGGAGTGAACTGTTGTAAGGATAGTGCTTAAAGCCCAGACTGGACAGAAAGATCTGTACACAATGCCACGCACCTGTTATTTTAAATTCCAGGAAGAATAACATAAAGTGTACTGAGCCCCAAATCAGATACAAGTAGGAAGCCAGATTCTATCTGAAAAATAATCAGGATAATTTAAGTCTGAGGACATGACAAAATGGTAAGAACAACCATTTCGGGGGCACAAGACACTCAATTCAAACTCTAATATTATGGGTATTAAAGAAAAAAACTATGATTTTAAATAATTGGAATAATGGTAAGATTTGAGTATTTGAGTGGAGAAAAATCCATGAGAGAGACAGAATGAACCCACATTGCAATACTTTCTACTTAAGTGATAATGTTTTGTGATACTTCAGACAAAACAGTTACCTTGCTAATGAGTATGGATTTGCACTTGGGTGATGGAAATACTCTATTTACACAGGGGTAAATTAAATAGATTTTTGGGGGTAGATGGTACTTCTTGAACTAAGACCCTAGATGATGTCCCTGAGCTTTTTCTCTCAAGGCTACCACTCTACCACTTTCAGCCACAGTTCCAATTCTAATTTTCTGTTGGTTGTTTGGAGATAAGAGGCTCATGGACTTTCCTGCCCAGGATGGCTTCAAACCACAATCGTCAGATCTCACCCTCTGAGTAACCAGAATTCCAGCCATGAGTCATCAATGATTTTAATAATTTAGTAAATTGTGCAGTTACAGAAGTTATAAATTATCCTTATAACCTGTGTAATATATGTGTGTGTAAATGCATACGGATAGAAATATTTTAGCATATTTTTGTATCTACAATAGAGTTGTGAAATCATCCTTCATTATAAAATAAAATGGTAGCCGGGCGCCGGTGGCTCATGCCTGTAATCCTAGCTACTCAGGAGGCAGAGATCTGAGAATCGCAAGTCAAAGCAGACAGGAAAGGAAAGTTGGAGAGATTCTTATCTCCCATAAACCACTCAAAAACCGGAAGGGGCACTGTGGCCCAATTGGTAGAGTGCTAGCCATGAGCTGAAGAGCTGAGGGAGAGCGCCCAGGTCCCAAGTTCAAGCCCCACGACAGACGAAAAATAAATAAATAAAAATAAAATAAAATGGAAACAAAAGTTAATAAGGAGCAAAACAAAGAGAATTGTCACAGGTTTCTTGTTGTTGGATGTAATATGAATTGTGAGAATCAGTTTGGCAAAATCATCTCTACTTTAACAAAATGGATAATAGCTATTAAATCCAATCCATCTATTTGCCCATATTGTGCATCCTCACACATGAGTGTCAAAATCAAACCACAGTTTCTGCTATTGTATTTAACTCACCTGTTATAAGTTAGAGGATAGATGAAGTAATCAAATAAAGATTAAAATAATAGTATGTGAGGCTATGAGTTAAAGCTGAAAATGATTTTAAGTATGATAATAGCTTATTAAATTGCATATTTCTTACTTTTACTCTATTGTCATGTCCCTCATTCCCACATTAGAAAAGTACATAGAAGGTTCTCACTAAATTATATGTACAATTATGAAAAAAAGTATTGAAAAAATATGGACACAGTGTGGTTTTAGCTTATTGTGACCTGTAGGGGGTAGTGTGTTTTTGAGGATATGCAATACGTTCTAATGGAGATGAAGAGAGGGATGATAGAAAATGTAGGTTAATATATGAAATAATAATATTTCTCGTCCTATTTAAAAGTTTAGTAGAAATAAAATAATCACAATAGATTCTTATAGATTAAGTAAACTGAAAATTAAGCAATAGAAGACATGAGAACCTTTTCAAATAAGTTTTAAATAATAAACATGTTGACACATGTATCCTTTCATTTTGACAAAAAATTGATGCTAGTGGTGTTTTAAATCAAGATTTAGAATATTATAACCAAGTGCTCTATATCTTGCTAGGGGTGGCTATATCTCTAATCATTTCTCTCTGAATATTTTTATAATAAGATATTATAGTTGCTCAGTCTCTCCCGAATTACAAACCCTATTTACATTTCCCACCATAGCTAGAAA
The DNA here is from genome assembly GCF_019054845.1 of Dipodomys spectabilis. Taxonomy (NCBI): domain Eukaryota; kingdom Metazoa; phylum Chordata; class Mammalia; order Rodentia; family Heteromyidae; genus Dipodomys; species Dipodomys spectabilis. The sequence goes on along the minus strand of NW_024870763.1, from coordinate 1,826,965 downwards.
ATAGCAGCCAAAAATCACCATTCCCAGCTCAAACATTTTTTTTTAATTAAGTAAAAATATTTCCAAAAATCACCAGGTAATGAAACTTTTCTTAATAAAGTATGTGCTTCTTAAAAATACAGTATTTGCTACCTGGACAAATATGTTTACATCTATAAGAAATAATTTTTTTAAATTTACCAACCTTATAAAAATTCAAAAAATAATTTTTAAATATTCACTTTATAAATATTTTAAAAACAAAATATATGTGTCTGAATAATTTACATGTGTAAAAATCATGCAAAATTATATTAACTAGTCCTACAACTCTGAAAAAAGAATTACCCTGAAGAAACAGAAGAAAATATTTAAGTTCAAAATTTGAAATTTAGAAAATAAAATGAAATGTACTTTTTAGATGACTAAAGTAACTGTAAACCCTCTGCATACAAATTTTCTTATAAAAATGCATGAACAAAGAAAGCAAAAACACTCATTGATCAATAGCCACAGCAAAAGCATCAGTAGTTCTTTTTTTTAGCATACAACAAAAATCGATGGACAACGTTCCTTCCATAAGCTGGGAAGGGAGGTGAAGGGTAAACAAAGGAGGAGGCTGCAATGCTTGGTAAGAAATGTATGCATTATCCTGCCCATGTAATTGTAACCCCTCTGTACAGTATGCTCTCAAATAAAATAAAATAAAATTAAAATAAATAAATAAATTAATTAAAAAAAAGAAATGTACTTATTTATGTAACTGTAACCCCTTTGTACATTACCTTTACAATAAAATTAAATTGAAATTAAAAATAAAGCAAACAATATACCAATAAGAATTCTTATAAGCCATTGGTTAAAACCTTTGTAAAAAACTGCCCTAAGCACCCAAGGAATATATTTTGATGATGCTACTTTAATAATTAAACTTCAGTAGAGAAGCAAAAATTGTAAAAACTGTTACAAAGTAAAGTAATTAATCAGAATATGTTACTATTCATAATAATCATAAGCTGAATTTATAGGGATAGTCAAATATGTAAGAAATGAGACAATTTGCCATACATTTGCACTTAATATGTGAGAAAGAATTTTCTAGGTCTTAAATATATCTTAAGCTTAATACTCAAAACTTAAAATATATCTTAAATTTAATAAAGAACCTATTCTGTCACATCATATGATAATCAGATAAAGCTGATATTAGAGCAAAGAACAGATTCTACTAAGTTTTTGTATGTTAATGTATATACTTATTTTGGTTGTGGGAAACTGGGGATTTCAACTTTAGTTATTGCTCATGCTAGGCAGGCGTCATGTCAGTGGTTAATTTTAGGATAGGGGTTCCCTTTCCACAAGAACATGCATCTGATCTGTCATTTTAGCCTTCCCATCATCAATGGAATCAGAGTTGCAGACCAACTTGTCTAGCTTCCTACCTTGCCTGGTCTGGATTCCGCAGTCCTTCCAATCTTAGACTGTAGATAGTGCAGTGTGGTGGAAATGATCCAATGCACCCAGCTATAGATTGAGAAGGAGGTCCACTAAACTTTCGGCCTGGTTCTATTCTCAAGCCTCCTCAGTAGTTACGAGTAGAGGTGGGAGCCCATGGTGCCAAGCAGTAAGAGTATTTTCTAAAGTAACTAGACATATATATGACTTGTGATTACCTCAGGAAAAAAATAAAAAAGCAGTGAAGCATAGAGGACAGACAGAATTTTAACTAGCTACTCAGAGGCTGAATCAGCTTAGGTAGCTACTCGAGAGGCTGAGATCTGAAGGCCACTGTTCAAAGCCAGTCAAATCATGAAAATACATGCGATTATCTCCAAAAAACCAGAAGTGGAACAGTGGCTCAAGTGGTAGACCATTACCTTTAGACAGAGAAGCTGAGGAATAATGCTTGCGCAGTATGAAGCCTCAAGAATAATGAATGTATGCATGAGCACATGCACATGTGTGTGCGGGGACTCGCACGAGCGTCCACACACATGCACACAAACACACACAAATGAGTATTTCAATGTGAAGTTCTTTCATTTTAACCTTGCTGTACTTTATTTCCCTGTATTAGTTCACAAATTAACAAAATCAGCTAACCACGTATTTACATACAACTCATGTTTCTTTAAAGTCTACTCTCTTTTTGGAAGCCTGCTTTTATTTGACCCAAAAGTAAATTATTCAGGAAGTCAATTCATCTCTCTCAAGTCTGTTGTATTAGATGATTTTTAGGTTCCTCCTAGGAACATGATTTTGTGTAATCCTGCATGAAGCAACATAACCCTGTCAAACAATTAATAATAGGTTTTTCTCCGCCTGGCGAACATCTGTAGTTTTACTAACTTCATAAAATTCATGATCTGTCTGTGTATGCCAAAGACTGCTGGGCAAATAAAAAGACCCTTCTCAGAACTTAGCATTTGTATACTATTCATAGGTATGAGGTGTTTAAATATTACTGAATTTTTTTTGGAATAAATAATATTCATCTTGACTATCTTGAGAAAGAAAAATTAGTTTCTCAGCGCTTCAGGTAAGAACATGAGTGAAAGAAACAAAAGGAAAAGTGAAGAACAATATCCATATATTCAAATGAAACAAAACAACCCAAGAAAACACAAATTAATTCAGTACTCAAGAACCTGCAGGAAATGCAAATATAAAAAAATCAACTATGACAAGCTTATGAATATCCTTAATCCATGGGAGTGAACTGTTGTAAGGATAGTGCTTAAAGCCCAGACTGGACAGAAAGATCTGTACACAATGCCACGCACCTGTTATTTTAAATTCCAGGAAGAATAACATAAAGTGTACTGAGCCCCAAATCAGATACAAGTAGGAAGCCAGATTCTATCTGAAAAATAATCAGGATAATTTAAGTCTGAGGACATGACAAAATGGTAAGAACAACCATTTCGGGGGCACAAGACACTCAATTCAAACTCTAATATTATGGGTATTAAAGAAAAAAACTATGATTTTAAATAATTGGAATAATGGTAAGATTTGAGTATTTGAGTGGAGAAAAATCCATGAGAGAGACAGAATGAACCCACATTGCAATACTTTCTACTTAAGTGATAATGTTTTGTGATACTTCAGACAAAACAGTTACCTTGCTAATGAGTATGGATTTGCACTTGGGTGATGGAAATACTCTATTTACACAGGGGTAAATTAAATAGATTTTTGGGGGTAGATGGTACTTCTTGAACTAAGACCCTAGATGATGTCCCTGAGCTTTTTCTCTCAAGGCTACCACTCTACCACTTTCAGCCACAGTTCCAATTCTAATTTTCTGTTGGTTGTTTGGAGATAAGAGGCTCATGGACTTTCCTGCCCAGGATGGCTTCAAACCACAATCGTCAGATCTCACCCTCCGAGTAACCAGAATTCCAGCCATGAGTCATCAATGATTTTAATAATTTAGTAAATTGTGCAGTTACAGAAGTTATAAATTATCCTTATAACCTGTGTAATATATGTGTGTGTAAATGCATACGGATAGAAATATTTTAGCATATTTTTGTATCTACAATAGAGTTGTGAAATCATCCTTCATTATAAAATAAAATGGTAGCCGGGCGCCGGTGGCTCATGCCTGTAATCCTAGCTACTCAGGAGGCAGAGATCTGAGAATCGCAAGTCAAAGCAGACAGGAAAGGAAAGTTGGAGAGATTCTTATCTCCCATAAACCACTCAAAAACCGGAAGGGGCACTGTGGCCCAATTGGTAGAGTGCTAGCCATGAGCTGAAGAGCTGAGGGAGAGCGCCCAGGTCCCAAGTTCAAGCCCCACGACAGACGAAAAATAAATAAATAAAAATAAAATAAAATGGAAACAAAAGTTAATAAGGAGCAAAACAAAGAGAATTGTCACAGGTTTCTTGTTGTTGGATGTAATATGAATTGTGAGAATCAGTTTGGCAAAATCATCTCTACTTTAACAAAATGGATAATAGCTATTAAATCCAATCCATCTATTTGCCCATATTGTGCATCCTCACACATGAGTGTCAAAATCAAACCACAGTTTCTGCTATTGTATTTAACTCACCTGTTATAAGTTAGAGGATAGATGAAGTAATCAAATAAAGATTAAAATAATAGTATGTGAGGCTATGAGTTAAAGCTGAAAATGATTTTAAGTATGATAATAGCTTATTAAATTGCATATTTCTTACTTTTACTCTATTGTCATGTCCCTCATTCCCACATTAGAAAAGTACATAGAAGGTTCTCACTAAATTATATGTACAATTATGAAAAAAAGTATTGAAAAAATATGGACACAGTGTGGTTTTAGCTTATTGTGACCTGTAGGGGGTAGTGTGTTTTTGAGGATATGCAATACGTTCTAATGGAGATGAAGAGAGGGATGTGATTATTCTGGAAAACTGGCTAGAGGGTTGTTCCCAGAAAGATAGTGATGAATTCTTCCAAAAGGTTACAGTAAAATCACTTTCACAACCATGTTCACTGCTGCACTATTCACCGTAGAAAACTGATGGAAATAGCCCAGATTCCCTTTGGCAGAGGGATGGTTAGAGAAAGTGTGGCACATGTACACAATTGGATTGCACCAATCCATTATGAAGACTGTTACATTATTTGCAAAGAAATGGATAGATCTAAAAATATGTTAAGTAAACTAAGTCAGAGACACACACACAAAGGAACCATGTTCTGTCTCATATTTGGAAGATAGAACTTTATGCAAGTTTTCACAACAATATTAACCAAAGCATGCTATTTGCAGAGGAGAATTTCAAAGGTGTATTTTCTTATAAAATTGAATTTTTAATCCAACAAAATGAATACCAGGAAACTATCACTTAAGATATGAGGGGAATTCAAAGGGAAGGAATAAAAAGAGTTATGGAGGAAGAGCGTGAAGGCATAATATTCAATACAGATAGTATGAAAGTAGAAAAAATTAAAGTGGGGTGAGATTTGGAAGGGTGTGGAGAAGTTATGTAAAGATCCATTGTACTTAAAAACTGATTTGTTGAATGGAAATTCTCTTGTACAATTATTTAAGGTAATAAAAATATAATTAAAAACAATGGAGACATTTTACCTTAAACTGTGTTCTCTTAAACCATGAGTCAATATAATAGTTTCCTCCTCAGAAATGTTCTTTGCAGGTATGTTCCTCACATTAACAGAAATGTGATCAGCACAATGTATATCAATCCATCACATTGCACATCATAAAGAGACACACTATAAATTCTATTTCCATCTCTTTAAAAAAAAATTGTTTGCTCTATAAATTAATCAGAGGCATGGATTTTGTGGCTATTTAGTTCATTGAACATCTGTCTCTCTCTTCCTCTCTCTCATTCATGGTTCTCATATGATTGTTCCATAATTATCCTAATTTATTTTGTTGTTATATTTTTGGTTGCATCATTTCACTTTCTGCTCTGCCATTTCCCAAATCATTTACATAGAAAGTATTATTTCCTATGTTTTCATTCCTAGAATAAGCTGCACATGGAGACACCACTGGTCCTCATTTTCATTCTGTACCTTTTAATACGGAGGAAAATCTTTCCTCTGCTTTCTATCAATTCTCTACTCTCCAGTTAGAATAATTTAGAATCGTAAAAATGGAAAAAGAGAAAATAAGTCATGGTGAAAAAAAAAAGATGCAGAAAATTCACTGGATTTTTCTGAACAGTTCAACCAACGTCAACTACTGGGGAAATACATAGACACCTCATTCCGACTGGTACTCAGTCTCTGGTTAGGCAATTCTGATGAAGACAAGGAAGAAGATGAAAAAGTGAGGAATGGTATCATTTGCAAGAAAAAAATGGAGAAGGATCCAAGCAAATTTCTTCTTTGGGCTGCCGAAATTAATCGGCTTTCTACAGTGTGGCGAAACCTTTCCAAAAAGGCCACTAGGGATGACGATGAGTATACCGCTCTTCATCAGGAAACCTACAGTTGACACTGACACATTGTCCATGAGTTGGTGGCTCGAGGCAAATATTCATGCAATAACTGTGAATGGCTGGACACACCTGCACAGTGCTTATACGTGGAATAATACCAGTGTGGCTTCTTTCTTACTTCATCATGATGCAGATACCAATGTCTAAACGAAAGGCCTCTTGACCCCCTTGCATCTTGCTGCTGGGAATAGAAACAGCAAAGATACGTTTGATCTCCTTCTTTTGAACCATTATATTAAACCAGGTCTGAAGAACAACTTGGAAGAAACTGCATTTGATACTGCCAAAAGATAAGTATGTATGACTACCTCTTTGAAGTTGTGAAAGGCTGTACAAATTGTTCTCCTACGTCTTAATGATTTGGTTAAGTTACTTAAATTTCAAAAATGCCAGTCCATCCTTTGTCTCTGTACAAAATATTTTCACAATACAAAGCAACAGCAATATCTTACTTTAAAAATTCATGGATTCCATGGTATTCTTCCAAATGAATTGCCTGACTTTGATGTCAAAATATATTCAAGAGTTGTTTGTATACATCTATAATGATTTCTGTAGAGCTTGTGATTTTTAAAATCAGAAATAATTTTAATGTATCTGTTGAAATGAGTAGTACAGAACCTAAAGACATTTCTGGTGCTTGTCTGAAGAAAGTATATTTTAACATATTCTGTATTCTGTTTGTAAAATGTCCATAATCTATTTCATTCTCTCCTAGATATAATGCTTTAAATACTACATTATTATATATTATATAAATTCATTAATAAATGTGTCCTTACAGATTGCATTCCATATAAAAACAGTTTAAGATTCTTTTTTCTCCTAGGTCCTTATAGTATTTTATTTCTTTGGGATAAAATTAAAATGTTATCTAATTTCAAAAGTTTTGTAAAGGTTATGCTATGTAAAGACCTTTCTAAATTGAAGATTTAATACACTGATGTCAAACTAACTTTTAATTATATGAATCACATATGTTGTTACACTTATATTTTTGTAATCAACTTTTTAATAACTGTTTTTCATTTCTAGCAACTGAAGAATGAAAAATATGGAATAATTCGCATATTTTCATATCATCCTTGTCCAAGTGGCATGTCAATCTCTATATTGTTGTAATTTATGTATACGTGCTGCTGAAGCATGTAGTATCCTGTAAATTTAAGTTGTTAATGATGCAATCTTTATACAGGCATATATCCTTGGTTGCCTATTTGTAGCAAGGAAACCTTATTGTTACTAACAATGTTATTGATCTTATTTCTCTGAAATTCTGTGTATAGTGGAAAAACATATTGTTTGGTAGATTGCTCAAACTTGCATTTTTTTGCCAATGACTATTTTAAGTCTTTTTCATTTTAAATTTGATCATACTTTGAAGCCTTTATGGCTAGGTTCAAAGAGATGGCTTTTCAAGTACTTATTTATCAACTGAGTTAGCTTTGTGGAGCTAATGGATTCAAAGTAAGCCTTGCTGAAGTGCTACTTCTAAACTTTTGCAGCTTAAAATTTCCCAAATGAGGTCTTACTGGCACAAATGTCTACTGACCCTTTACCCTTCTTCCATGTAGTAACAGACCAAACAGAATATCTTACCCTGACAGTAAAGATTATCTTACTGGAAAAAAACTAATCTTAGTTACAAGGGATCATAGAGAAATAAACAGTTCTGACTAGAAAGTATTTTATCATAATTGTTTATTATACCTACCATTTCAAAAGTAGCTAAAGCCAAGAAGGTGAAAAAAAATTGTTCTTATGCATGATTACCTAATGTCCTGACCATCCAACCAGGCAGGAACTTACACTACTGAATTTCTATCACCAAATATTTCCATAGCTCCAGGAGAAGTCCATATTGTTCTCCTTGATATTAGGCCTTAAATTGGTAATGTTTTAATCACAGTGTTTCCTCTTGCCTCTAGGCTGTAAATCTACAAATGTTAAAGCTTTAGGTCTAACTCTACCAAACTCTGGGGTAGAGATAATGGAATAATACTGTAAAACAGAGTTGCCTTTGATACCCTAACCACAACAGAACAATGAAAAACATTTCCTTATATTATATATAGTTATATATTTTATATTTATATGTGCTAATTTTATGTTTCACACAATGAAACTTACTAGAATTAATCGATAATTTGACAAATAAATTGATATTTATTACAATAAATAGATTGGAATATAAATAATTAGGTTTAGAATATATATTAGAATCTAAGAAGTATCAATGCAATGTCTTCGGTATAAACTTGTGATACCTTCTAAGTGTCCTTAGTCTACTGAATTCACATGGTAAAAAACAATGTTGTTTTCCTCTAATCTGCAAGGGATTTTACTCTGCTGCTCTGTATATTGTTTTAACTCGTTGGCCCAGAATGGTTTTCTAAATATTTCTGATCATACCCAAATTTTGCTGATATGATGTCCAAAAGGTATTATTATTCTACAGGACCCACGCATCCTAGGATCCCAGGTCCCAGTTATCTGCATCATCAGATAACAAGGGCAAGTCTTCCCACCTAGGCCCATGCAACATGCCAACAGAAAGTAATTGAAGACTCATCTTAACTTCTCATTTCCTATAATAATTTAGTGCCCCAATTACACAGGGTTTAGCAGTAAGCAATTGTGAAATGCAAGGCAACTTAAAAATGAAAGATGAGATCACAAAATCTGAGAGAAACTACTGTAATTCACACTTTCAATTTACAGATGACTAGCCCATATGAGTGAACATGATCACAAATGTCACAAGAATATTTTTAATACCCCTCTCCTAATGATTAATGAAAGATTTCAGTCTAGTATAAGTAGGGCAAAAAATAGTTCCTGGAAGGATAGATCCATAATTTGTCTACCAAGTCTCGGAAAACTTGAATTAGAAGTCAAATATCATTCAGAAAAACATTAATTGAGAAGATCCTTAGTGCTTCAAAACACTAGTACTTCAGTAAAACTTGGTTATGTAGTATAAAAAGGTTGTCATTCCCAAATCAATGGGAACCTATATTTAATCTCCTGAAAATATATTCCTTTTCAAATAATTTTTAGGGGGTCCGGGTGTGGGGCCTGATCTCTGGGCTTGGGCGCTGTCCCTCAGCTCTTCAGCTTAAGGCTAGGACTCTACCACTTGAGTCACAGCACAACTTCCAGATTTTTTTTTGGTCATGTGATGCTGGGGAATTGAACACAGGACCTCATGCATGCAAGCAAGTGCTTTACCACTGAGCCACCTTCCCAGCCCCTCAAATAAACTTTTTAAAGAAACATTCTCCAAAATAACATTTGACGAGTAGATGATACTTAGTGACATTACAAGTTTTTCAAGTGGAAGGAACAAGTTACAATAGAGATGATTTATTATCCAGCACTAATACCAAACAGGTTCAACCATTCCTTAAATTATAGAAATAGTAGCCCCCTCCATTTGTGTTGTTCAGTAGATGCCTTCCAGAAATGTGTTACATAGATCAGTCTCCCATATTTCAAGCCTAAACATTAGCTAATAAATTAAGTTTCATCAAATAATAAGGTACATTTTAAAAGATCACGGATATTTGCCTTATCATGTTGATTGATGTTTTCCTTAAGAAAGATGACTTCAAGTTTTGAATATGGGTACTCATTAGAAATGTGACAAACATAAAATCTGTCTTCTATTTCTATCATATTCCTCCACAGTAATAAATTTTCGTTTTCTTCTTTTCCCAAAAGTTATAGGTAGTAGAAAATATTATCCCATGTAAAATAAAATAATCACCTCTTCCTAGCAAATATTGACATGCCAAAACTAAACCAAGATGAGGCAAACTATCTTAACAGGCCCATATCAAGCATTGAAATAGAAACAGCAATAAGAGACCTCCCAGCTAAGAAAAGTCCAGGACCAGATGGTTTCACAGCGGAATTTTACAAGGCCTTCAAAGCAGAGCTCACACCAATTCTCCTCCAACTCTTCAATGAAATTGAAAGAGAAAGCTCACTACCGAACACATTCTATGAAGCCATCATAACCCTCATCCCAAAACCAGGCAGGGACTCATCAAAGAAAGAGAACTATAGACCCATTTCTTTGATGAACATTGATGCAAAACTTCTCAACAAAATTTTGGCCAACCGACTTCAACAATTCATCCAAAAAATCATACACCACGATCAAACAGGATTCATTTCAGGGATGCAAAGCTGGTTCAATATACGCAAATCAATTAATATTATTCATCACATCAACAGGAGCAAGAATAAAAACCACATGGTTATCTCAATAGACGCAGAAAAAGCATTCGACAAGATCCAACACCCCTTTATGATGAAGGTTTTGGAAAAATTAGGAATCCATGGAACATTCCTCAATACAATAAAGGCTGTATATGACAAACCTACAGCCAGCACTATACTCAATGGTGAAAAACTAAAGCCATTTCCTCTTAACTCAGGGACAAGACAAGGATGCCCACTCTCTCCACTTCTCTTCAATCTAGTGTTAGAATGCCTAGCTACAGCAATAAGACAAGATGCAGACATAAAGGGGATCCAAATAGGGAAAGAAGAAATAAAACTCTCCCTCTTTGCAGATGACATGATCTTGTATTTAAAGAATCCCATAGACTCCACTCCCAAATTACTCAAGCTGATTCAAAACTTTGGCAAAGTAGCAGGTTATAAAATTAACCCCCCAAAATCAATGGCTTTTCTGTATGCCAACAATGAGAAAAGTGTGGCTGAAGTTAGGAAAGCAACTCCATTTGTAATAGCCCCACAAAAAATAAAATACCTAGGAATTAACTTAACTAAAGAAGTGAAGGACCTCTATGATGAAAACTTTAAAATCTTGAAAAAGGAAATCAACACAGAACTTAAAAAATGACAAAACCTCCCATGCTCCTGGATTGGAAAGATTAACATCGTGAAAATGGCAATACTTCCCAAGGCAATCTACAAATTCAACGCAATACCTATCAAAATTCCACCCTCATTCTTCAAGGAAATAGAAGAGGCAATCCAAAAATTCATATGGAACAATAAAAGACCCCGAATAGCAAAAACGCTCCTCAACGGAAAGAACACGGCTGGAGGAATATCAATACCAAATTTGAAACTCTACTATAAAGCCATAGTAATCAAAACAGCTTGGTATTGGCATAAGAACAGACCTCAGGACCAATGGAATAGAATTGAAAACCCAGAAATGAACCTACAGACCTATAGCCATCTAATCTTCAATAAGGGAGCTAAAACAATAGAATGGAAGACAGACAGACTCTTCAGTAAATGGTGCTGGCAAAACTGGTTAACTACATGTAGAAAACTAAAGCTAGATCCTTATATATCACCCTGCACCAGAATCAACTCCAAATGGATCAAAGACCTTGAACTCAAAGCAGACACTCTGAAAACATTACAGGATGGAATAGGAGAAACCCTGTGTCTCCTTGGCTCAGGCCGAAATTTTCTGAATAGAGACCCGGAAACACAACAAATCAAAAAAGGCTGGACAAATGGGATTGTATAAGGTTGCAGAGCTTCTGCAGGGCAAATGACATAGCTAGCAAGATCAATAGAAAGCCCACGGACTGGGAGAAGATCTTTACTAGCCATACAATGGACAAGGGTCTCATATCTAAAATATACTTGGAACTCAAAAAATTAAACCACCCAACAACAAATCCTCAAAGAAACAACTGCCCAATAAGTAAGCGGGCGAAAGACTTAAAGAGAAGCTTCTCTGAAGAAGAAAGAAGGATGGCCAATAGACACATGAAGAAATGTTCAACATCCCTAGCCATAAAAAAATGCAAATCAAAACAACATTGAGATATCACCTCACTCCAGTTAGAACAGCAAAAATCAAGAACTCTAACAACAACAGATGCTGGAGGGGATGTGGACAGAAAGGAACCTTACTTCATTGTTGGTGGGAATGTAAACTTGTTCAACCACTTTGGAAAGCAGTATGGAGGTTCCTCAAAAGACTCCACATAGAGCTCCCCAATGACCCAGCAATCCCACTTTTGGGCATTTACCCAAATGATCACAAACAAGGCCACACTAAAGCTACCAGCACAACTATGTTTATTGCAGCATTATTTACCATAGCTAAGACATGGAACCAACCCAGATGCCCCTCAGTAGATGAATGGATCAAGAAGATGTGGTATATATACACAATGGAATTCTATGCCTCCATCAGAAAGAATGACATTGCCCCATTTGTTAGGAAATGGAAAGGCTTGGAAAAAATTATATTAAGTGAAGTAAGCCAGGCCCAAAGAAACATAGGTCCCATGGTTTCCCTTATTTGCAATATCTAGTATAGGTATGAGTCAAGCGGAAAAAGTCAGATAATGTGATGTTAGGAAAACGAAACCTCAAATATGTATTTTAATGTTTTTGTTTCTTTCATGCATGTATTTCTAACGCATTTATAAGATTATTTCTTTGTTGCTTTGTATGTCCCTCCCCCACAGTGTAACCCCCGCTTTCACTATATTTGATGTCAGTATAACATGTGGAGGAGATGGGGACAAACAAGTCGTTTAAGGATTCAGGTGGACCTGTTGCAACAATGAGAAGTACAAAATGTCATGTCAAAACCAGCTTTACAATGTCGGTGGGGGGGGTGGGGGGGTATGATTGGGTGGGAGGGAGGGGGGAGGCTGGGAAGGGAGGTGAAGGGTAAACAAAGGAGGAGGCTGCAATGCTTGGTAAGAAATGTATGCATTATCCTGCCCATGTAATTGTAACCGCTCTGTACAGTATGTTCTCAAATAAAATAAAATAAAATTTAAAAAAAAAATAAATAAAATAAAATAAAATAATCACAAACCATTGTACGAAGCCATTTATAAAAACTGCTATTTAGGAAAACATTCTAAGCCATTTTTAAACTTTCTTGTTGACTAGAGATTAATCTTCCAAATGGATAAGACTTAAATCATGTCTAGGTGCTTCACATCTCCAGTCTTGCAAATTGTTATTGCAGATGAATTAATTATGGAAATATAAGCTGATATCAGTTCAAGTATATGCAGGATTGAAATGCCATGGAATGTACATAAACATGTCAAAGTATGAACAGACAGTTTAAAAGAATGACTATCAAGAAGTTGAAACCAGAGAAGAATATTAGTAAAAACATAGAATGAATGAAAAAATGAAAAAATGGCAAGTACAACTAGAATACTCAATGTACACATGTGATAAAGGAAGTGGTAAATCTGAAATAAATCTTGGAGAAGAGTTTGGTTGAGAATGATAGAAGGAGTGACTCTGATCCAGGAGCACTGGACAATTACAAGGACATATTTAATTGTAACACACTACCACAACCTTTTGAAATTCAGTTAAAAACACAACAAAGGTTCCGGGAAGATGGCGGAGGAGAAGCTGGAATCTGAACAAGCTCTTGCATAGAAAACAGTTTCAGAGTTCCAGTGAACAGTCCCAAGCCAGAGAATCACACCAAGTGTGCCATCACAGGACAGAGAGTTAGCCAAGAGAGGGGAAGCCAAGCAGACACATCTGAGCGTCTGCCAGCAGCTGCTGCTGCGGCGGCAGGGTCGCAGCGGCGACTGCAGCCGCGGCCATACCTGAGCGCTCACACAGAGAGTCCGGGACGAAGGAGCCAGACGCAGCGGGCGAGCGGATTCTACTCAACACCAGCAAGAACCGACAAGGAGCGGACAACTTCATCCTGCACTTTGCAGACCAGAGACGACCCAGGATCCAAGACTCGGCGTGAGTAGCCCCACTTTCTCACTCCTTCCCAGGGAGCAGAGGAGGGAAAGGCCACCCCTCCCCCCCCCAGCACCGGTGATCTCCATCTTGGATACCGACAAAGCTCGGAGGAGCGGCTAGCTCCAGCTCAGGCCTTGGAATAAAACGAGTCATTTAGCAGGTCACAAGAACTTAACGGCGAAGTGACCTCACAGACTCAGTTCCATCCAGGGAAAAGTCACCCAGCTCAGGCGCCAGCCATTGGAGTGGCTCTCCTCACCCGGTAACCAGAGCCAGAGGCTGCCCCTCCCTCTAGCAGCCACCACAATCAATTGAAAAACAGAAACCCTGAGAATGGCTCCAGACTGGGTGCTGTGAGTTTTTTTTTTTTCACAAAATAGCCCCAGGGAAAAGCTACTGTTTGTTGAAAGGCCTCAACTCTACCCAGAACCTAGCCTCATCACTGCATCCCCCTCTTTTGTGATTCTCAAAGCAGATCACCCTCCCAGTAAACTAACCTGGGAGGGGGAATCTCAAAATCTTGGGTAAAGCAGAGCATTTTTCTGCCTGTTCCAACAAACTGACTTAAGAAACCAATCAAGCCACAGGACCTCAAGCCGACCAGAGACTCCAACCACACTCTGGTTACAGACAAAAGGGAGATACAGGACTCTTCCCACCCCTCCCAAAAAAAAAAAAAAAAAATCAAAGAACTTTTTTTTTTTTTCTTCTTCTTCTTTTCTTTTTTCTTTTCTTTTTTTTTTTTTATCGTCCTATGTTACCTTATATATATAAAAAATTTTTTTTTGCTTTTCTAAAACTTTTATTAATCCTTAATTTTTGCCTCTTCTGAAAAAATAATTGTTTTCCATTAACTTTTTTTTTTTCTTTCTCCTCTTATAATTTTTATTTTAGGAATACGTGAATGTGTGTTTTCCTTTCTTTTCTTGTCTTCTTTCTCTTTTTCTTTCATTCTTAATTATCTTTTTGTTTTTTGTCTAGCTCTACTGAATTTCTGATCATGTCTTCTCACTCTCCTATCCTTTCCATCTTTTCCTCTTTGTTCTTCTTTATATAACTTAACTCTTGTTCTGCACATCCTCAGATAAACCCGTAGTTACCCAGTAGACCCTATCACCCATTGTGTACACACTTAATCCACAAACTTATTACTCAAATCAAAACCTCTGAGACTTAAATTCATTAATAGCAGTACTACCTCTTTATACCTATATAATATTTTAAGCATTTTTTTAAAGTTTTTCACATCTCCTCTATGTCCTTCCCTTTCTCTCAACATATTCATATTCCTCTATAAATAGATGGTCCTTTAATCTCTAAAATAACATTAATTTTTACTTTTCTTTTTTTTTCTGGTCTCTTTTCATTCCCCTTTCCCTTTCTTCTTTTTCTCTCTCTCTCTACTTGCATCCTACCAACCTATTTCCTGCATTGTGATTAGGACATAGTTAACTCTCCCTGTGCCTCCCCACACCAATCTATTCCTATTTTTTACCCACATCTTTCCCTAACCCTAATAATTTCTGGTTTTCCAAATTCTTCTCTGCGGTTCGAAGCCCTTTAACATATAGTTGTTTGATGTCGAATAGATGTATCTGTTGAACTAGATTGTATCTGTAGACTATTGACTGTACAAATGCAAACTTTGGTTGATGGTTGCCTTAAGATAGTGTTCTAGCACAAAACTGGTGCTATCTTCATCTCAAATGGGCAGAGTAAGCCGGAAAAACACAAGAAAAATGGCAAATTCGGGTATCTCAATTCCCAATCTTGATAATCAGGGGTTAGAAGAGATAATGAATAATCCAGAGGAGAGTTCCCAAACAGCTCTACAAACACTGGTGGCAAACATGATAAATGAAAAGTTTGACAACGTACAAAGGACTCTGTATGAGCGTGATAGGGAGAGAGAGGAAGCATCCCAGAAGTTTATACAGGAATATCATAAGCGTGAGGAAGCTACTCAAAAACTGATACAGGATTTGCGTGAACAACTTGAGAATTCTCAAAGAGAAAGGGAGGAATGGCGTGAGCAGGCTGAGAACACTCAAAGAGATCTGCAGGAATCCCACGAACGGGAGGAAGCTAATCAAAGAGTAATACAGGAATTGAGAGACCAGGTAGAGAACACACAAAGATCACTAAAGGCATTCATGGAATCCATTAACAAAGAGCTGAAGGAAGTCAGGGAGACCACAAAGGGAATGCTGAATGGAACCCAACAGAAGGAATGGGAGCCCAAAGAAACCATAACCAATCAACTAAGCGATTTGAGGACAAACACTGAACACCAAATTAAGGAAGTAAAGAACTTCATACAAGACCTAAAACAGAGCTTCAACAAAGAACTTGAAGCCATCAAAGCTGACCAACTAGAAGGAAAAGAGATAAAAAACAAAGTAGAGAGTCTTGACAGCAGGTTAGACCATGCAGAAGATCGAATCTCAGGGATTGAAGACAGCCTAGATATTATAGAGAAAGAACATACAACCATCCAAGACAAGTCCAAGAAATATGATAGATCTATCCAACACCTGGAAGACACCATCAGAAGTCCTAATCTAAGGATAATGGGTGTAGAGGAGCACCTAGAAACAGAAGTTAATGGTCTAGGAAATTTGTTTAACAGGATCCTAGCAGAGAACTTCCCAAACATGCAAAAAGATAGGCCTGTCCAGATACAAGAAGCCAAATAGACCAGACCAGAATAGGACATCCCACCGCCACATTATAATCCACACAGGATCAACTCAGAACAAGGAAAAGATCCTTAAAGCTGTCAGAGAGAAAAGGGTAATCACTTATAAAGGGAAACCAATTAGAATCACCTCAGATTTCTCAGCAGAGACAATCAAAGCAAGAAGAGACTGGAATGATGTATGCCATGCCCTAAAAACAAACAACTATCAACCAAGAATACTGTACCCAGCTAAACTCTCCTTCATAACTGAAGGCCAAATAAAAACCTTCCATAGCAAAGAAAAATTGAAACAATACATCTCCACCAAACCAGCCCTACAGAAGATTCTTAAAGATGCCCTACACATAGAAAACCAACAAGACCGCAATAAAGGCCAAGAAACTGCACCCAAACTGAGAATCCAAGAACCATAGGAAGAACCCAGTTTTTGCAGCCCCCAAGAAGGTAGATAACATGGCAGGAACTCCCAAATACCTCTCAGTCCTATCTCTTAATGTTAACGGACTGAACTCTCCAATTAAGCGACATAGACTGTCTAGTTGGATTAAAAAACAAGACCCTTCTATCTGCTGCCTGCAGGAGTCACATCTTGCCCGTAAAAACAAACACATTTTCAATGTTAAAGGCTGGAACAAAATCTACCAAGCAAACGGACCGCATAAACAGGCGGGAGTTGCAATCCTAATATCAGATAAAATAGACTTCAAATTAAAATTCGTGAAAAGAGATAAAGAAGGTCGCTACATACTAATTAAAGGATCTCTCCTTCAGGAGGATATTACAATTCTAAATATCTATTCGCCAAACAATGGAGCAACCAAATTTATCAAAGAAACACTACTTTCCCTCAAATCCCATATAGATCCAAAGACATTAATTGTTGGGGATTTTAACACACCACTCTCCCCACTAGATAGATCAACTCGGCAAAAACTCAACAGCGAAACCGCAGATCTAAACAGCTGCATAGATCAACTAGACTTAACAGACATTTACCGAACATTTCACCCAGCAGCATCAGAATACACGTTTTTCTCAGCAGCACATGGAACGTTTTCTAAAATAGACCACATTTTAGGCCACAAAGCAAACTTGTCTAAATTCAGAAACATTGAAGTTATACCTTGCATTCTCTCTGACCACAAGGGAATAAAATTAGAACTCAACAACAAAAGCCACCAAAGAAAGTCCTGTATCACATGGAGGCTGAACAACACACTGCTGAATCATGAGTGGGTCATGGAAGAGATTAGAAAGGAAATTCAAATGTTCATGCTATTCAACAAAAATGAACACACAAAATACCAGCTCCTCTGGGACACAGCAAAGGCAGTACTCAGAGGCAAGTTTATAGCTCTGAGCTCCTACATCAACAAATTGGAGAGATCTGAAACTAACAATTTAATGACACATCTAAACCTCCTTGAAAAAGAGCAGCAAGATAAACCCCAATCCAGTAGACGGAAAGAAATAATCAAAATTAAATCAGAATTAAATGAATTAGAATCCAAAAAAACTATAGAAAGAATCAACAAAACAAAGAGTTGGTTCTTCGAAAAACTTAACAAAATTGACAGACCCTTAGCAAATCTTATCAGAAAAAGAAGAGAACACACCCAAATTAATAAACTCAGAAATGAGAATGGAAACATCACCACGGAAACAACCAAGATTCAGAACATTATAAAGGAATACTTCTCAAAACTTTATGCTAATAAGTTTGAGAACTTGACAGAAATGGACCTCTTCCTAGCAAATATTGACATGCCAAAACTAAACCAAGATGAGTTAAACTAGCTTAACAGGCCCATATCAAGCATTGAAATAGAAACAGCAATAAGAGACCTCCCAGCTAAGAAAAGTCCAGGACCAGATGGTTTTACAGCGGAATTTTACAAGGCCTTCAAAGCAGAGCTCACACCAATTCTCCTCCAACTCTTCAATGAAATTGGAAGAGAAAGCTCACTACCGAACACATTCTATGAAGCCATCATAACCCTCATCCCAAAACCAGGCAGGGACTCATCAAAGAAAGAGAACTATAGACCCATTTCTTTGATGAACATTGATGCAAAACTTCTCAACAAAATTTTGGCCAACCGACTTCAACAATTCATCCAAAAAATCATACACCACGATCAAACAGGATTCATTTCAGGAATGCAAAGCTGGTTCAATATACGCAAATCAATTAATATTATTCATCACATCAACAGGAGCAAGAATAAGAACCACATGGTTATCTCAATAGACGCAGAAAAAGCATTCGACAAGATCCAACACCCCTTTATGATGAAGGTTTTGGAAAAATTAGGAATCCATGGAACATTCCTCAGTACAATAAAGGCTGTATATGACAAACCTACAGCCAGCATTATACTCAATGGTGAAAAACTAAAGCCATTTCCTCTTAACTCAGGAACAAGACAAGGATGCCCACTCTCTCCACTTCTCTTCAATCTAGTGTTAGAATGCCTAGCTACAGCAATAAGACAAGATGCAGACATAAAGGGGATCCAAATAGGGAAAGAAGAAATAAAACTCTCCCTCTTTGCAGATGACATGATCTTGTATTTAAAGAATCCCATAGACTCCACTCCCAAATTACTCAAGCTGATTCAAAACTTTGGCAATGTAGCAGGTTATAAAATTAACCCCCCAAAATCCATGGCTTTTCTGTATGCCAACAATGAGAAAAGTGTGGCTGAAATTAGGAAAGCAACTCCATTTGTAATAGCCCCACAAAAAATAAAATACCTAGGAATTAACTTAACTAAAGAAGTGAAGGACCTCTATGATGAAAACTTTAAAATCTTGAAAAAGGAAATCAACACAGAACTTAAAAAATGGCAAAACCTCCCATGCTCCTGGATTGGAAAGATTAACATCATGAAAATGGCAATACTTCCCAAGGCTATCTACAAATTCAACGCAATACCTATCAAAATTCCACTCTCATTCTTCAAGAAAATAGAAGAGGCAATCCAAAAATTCATATGGAACAATAAAAGACCCCGAATAGCAAAAACGCTCCTCAACGGAAAGAACACTGCTGGAGGAATATCAATACCAAATTTGAAACTCTACTATAAAGCCATAGTAATCAAAACAGCTTGGTATTGGCATAAGAACAGACCTCAGGACCAATGGAATAGAATTGAAAACCCAGAAATGAACCTACAGACCTATAGCCATCTAATATTCGATAAGGGAGCTAAAACAATAGAATGGAAGACAGACAGCCTCTTAAGTAAATGGTGCTGGCAAAACAGGTTAACTACATGTAGAAAAATAAGCTAGATCCTTATATATCACCCTGCACCAGAATCAACTCCAAATGGATCAAAGACCTTGAACTCAAAGCAGGCACTCTGAAAACATTACAGATGGAATAGGAGAAACCCTGGGTCTCCTCGGCTCAGGCCGAAATTTTCTGAATAGAGACCCGGAAACACAACAAATCAAAGAAAGGTTGGACAAATGGGATTGTATAAGGTTGCAGAGCTTCTGCAGGGCAAATGACATAGCTAGCAAGATCAATAGAAAACCCACGGATTGGGAGAAGATCTTTACTAGCCATACAACGGACAAGGGTCTCATATCTAAAATATACTTGGAACTCAAAAAATTAAACCACCCAACAACAAATCCTCAAAGAAACAACTGCCCAATAAGTAAGTGGGCGAAAGACCTAAAGAGAAGCTTCTCTGAAGAAGAAAGAAGGATGGCCAATAGACACATGAAGAAATGTTCAACATCCCTAGGCATAAAAGAAATGCAAATCAAAACAACATTGAGATATCACCTCACTCCAGTTAGAACAGCAAAAATCAAGAACTCTAACAACAACAGATGCTGGAGGGGATGTGGACAGAAAGGAACCTTACTTCATTGTTGGTGGGAATGTAAACTTGTTCAACCACTTTGGAAAGCAGTATGGAGGTTCCTCAAAAGACTCCATATAGAGCTCCCCAATGACCCAGCAATCCCACTTTTGGGCATTTACCCAAATGACCACAAACAAGGCCACACTAAAGCTACCAGCACAACTATGTTTATTGCAGCATTATTTACCATAGCTAAGATATGGAACCAACCCAGATGCCCCTCAGTAGATGAATGGATCAAGAAGATGTGGTATATATACACAATGGAATTCTATGCCTCCATCAGAAAGAATGACATTGCCCCATTTGTTAGGAAATGGAAACCCTTGGAAAAAAATTATATTAAGTGAAGTAAGCCAGGCCCAAAGAAACATAGGTCCCATGGTTTCCCTTATTTGCAATATCTAGTATAGGTATGAGTCAAGCGGAAAAAGTCAGAGAATGTGATGTTAGGAAAACGAACCCACAAATATGTATTTTAATGTTTTTGTTTCATTCATGCATGTGTTTCTAACGCATTTATAATATTATTTCTTTGTTGCTTTGTATGTCCCTCCCCCACAGTGTAACCCCCGCTTTCACTATATTTGATGTCAGTATAACATGTGGAGGAGACGGGGACAAACAAGTCGTTTAAGGATTCAGGTGGACCTGTTGCAACAATGAGAAGTACAAAATATCATGTCAAAACCAGCTTTACAATGTCGGTGGGGGGGATGGACGGGGGGTATGATTGGGTGGGGGGGAGGGGGGAGGCTGGGAAGGGAGGTGAAGGGTAAACAAAGGAGGAGGCTGCAATGCTTGGTAAGAAATGTATGCATTTTCCTGCCCATGTAATTGTAACCCCTCTGTACAGTATGTTTTCAAATAAAATAAAATAAAATAAAATAAATAAATAAATAAAAAGAAATGTACGTATTATCCTACGCATATAACTGTAACTCCTCTGTACAGTATGTTCACAAATAAAATTAAATTAAACTAAAAAAAAAAAAAAAAAGAACCACATGGTTATCTCAATAGACGCAGAAAAAGCATTCGACAAGATCCAACACCCCTTTATGATGAAGGTTTTGGAAAAATTAGGAATCCATGGAACATTCCTCAATACAATAAAGGCTGTATATGACAAACCTACAGCCAGCATTTTACTCAATGGTGAAAAACTAAAGCCATTTCCCCTTAACTCAGGAACAAGACAAGGATGCCCACTCTCTCCACTTCTCTTCAATCTAGTATTAGAATGCCTAGCTACAGCAATAAGACAAGATGCAGACATAAAGGGGATCCAAATAGGGAAAGAAGAAATAAAACTCTCCCTCTTTGCAGATGACATGATCTTGTATTTAAAGAATCCCATAGACTCCACTCCCAAATTACTCAAGCTGATTCAAAACTTTGGCAAAGTAGCAGGTTATAAAATTAACCCCCCAAAATCAATGGCTTTTCTGTATGCCAACAATGAGAAAAGTGTGGCTGAAATTAGGAAAGCAACTCCATTTGTAATAGCCCCACAAAAAATAAAATACCTAGGAATTAACTTAACTAAAGAAGTGAAGGACCTCTATGATGAAAACTTTAAAATCTTGAAAAAGGAAATCAACACAGAACTTAAAAAATGGCAAAACCTCCCATGCTCCTGGATTGGAAAGATTAACATCGTGAAAATGGCAATACTTCCCAAGGCTATCTACAAATTCAACGCAATACCTATCAAAATTCCACCCTCATTCTTCAAGGAAATAGAAGAGGCAATCCAAAAATTCATATGGAACAATAAAAGACCCCGAATAGCAAAAACGCTCCTCAACGGAAAGAACACTGCTGGAGGAATATCAATACCAAATTTGAAACTCTACTATAAAGCCATAGTAATCAAAACAGCTTGGTATTGGCATAAGAACAGACCTCAGGACCAATGGAATAGAATTGAAAACCCAGAAATGAACCTACAGACCTATAGCCATCTAATCTTCGATAAGGGAGCTAAAACAATAGAATGGAAGACAGACAGACTCTTCAGTAAATGGTGCTGGCAAAACAGGTTAACTACATGTAGAAAACTAAAGCTAGATCCTTATATATCACCCTGCACCAGAATCAACTCCAAATGGATCAAAGACCTTGAACTCAAAGCAGACACTCTGAAAACATTACAGGATGGAATAGGAGAAACCCTGGGTCTCCTTGGCTCAGGCCGAAATTTTCTGAATAGAGACCCGGAAACACAACAAATCAAAGAAAGGTTGGACAAATGGGATTGTATAAGGTTGCAGAGCTTCTGCAGGGCAAATGACATAGCTAGCAAGATCAATAGAAAGCCCACGGACTGGGAGAAGATCTTTACTAGCCATACAACGGACAAGGGTCTCATATCTAAAATATACTTGGAACTCAAAAAATTAAACCACCCAACAACAAATCCTCAAAGAAACAACTGCCCAATAAGTAAGTGGGCGAAAGACTTAAAGAGAAGCTTCTCTGAAGAAGAAAGAAGGATGGCCAATAGACACATGAAGAAATGTTCAACATCCCTAGGCATAAAAGAAATGCAAATCAAAACAACATTGAGATATCACCTCACTCCAGTTAGAACAGCAAAAATCAAGAACTCTAACAAAAACAGATGCTGGAGGGGATGTGGACAGAAAGGAACCTTACTTCATTGTTGGTGGGAATGTAAACTTGTTCAACCACTTTGGAAAGCAGTATGGAGGTTCCTCAAAAGACTCCACATAGAGCTCCCCTATGACCCAGCAATCCCACTTTTGGGCATTTACCCTAATGTTTACAAAAAAGACCACACTAAAGCTACCAGCACAACTATGTTTATTGCAGCATTATTTACCATAGCTAAGATATGGAACCAACCCAGATGCCCCTCAATAGATCAATGGATCAATAAAATGTGGTATATATACACAATGGAATTCTATGCCTCCATCAGAAAGAATGACATTGCCCCATTTGTTAGGAAATGGAAAGGCTTGGAAAAAATTATATTAAGTGAAGTAAGCCAGGCCCAAAGAAACAGGTCCCATGGTTTCCCTTATTTGCAATATCTAGTATAGGTATGAGTCAAGCGGAAAAAGTCAGAGAAGGTGATGTTAGGAAAACGAACCCTCAAATATGTATTTTAATGTTTTTGTTTCTTTCGTGCATGTGTTTCTAACGCATTTATAAGATTATTTCTTGCTTGCTTTGTATGTCCCTCCCCCACAGTGTAACCCCTACTTTCACTATATTTGATGTCAGTATAACATGTGGAGGAGATGGGGACAAACAAGTCGTTTAAGGATTCAGGTGGACCTGTTGCAACAATGAGAAGTACAAAATGTCATGTCAAAACCAGCTTTACAATGTCGGAGGTGGGGAAGGGGGTATGATTGGGTGGGGGGGAGGGGGGAGGCTGGGAAGGGAGGTGAAGGGTAAACAAAGGAGGAGGCTGCAATGCTTGGTAAGAAATATATGCATTATCCTGACCATGTAATTGTAATCCCTCTGTACAGTATGTTCTCAAATAAAATAAAATAAATTTAAAAAAAAAAAACACAACAAATACCAAACACACAAAAATCACAACCAAACGGCAATCTCTAGAGAGTATGAATATGACCTCTCAAAATTTTAAATAGTTAATCAAAAGCAGTATGGGAAAAGCAAACCAACTGTTCAAAGATGGCAGTTTGGGGTAGGGGAGAATTTTGAACAGACTTAAATAGATTGTCTAACGTTATAAATCACCTACATCTGCAGCAAATATTTTCTAATGGGAGATCTCTTTGTCTGAACTGGATATTCCAGTCCTGAGATACACTTGATAGCTGGTGAATATAAAATGGAAGAAACAAGAACAAAACCCATTACTCCATTGGAGAGAAAACAGTCCTCTATGTTTTCTCTCATCGCTCTTTACTACTCTTTTTCATACTTTTCAGTCAAGTGATTTTGAATTATATCTTTCCTTCTTTGTTCTGGCAAAGTAATCGGTCAATGTAATTCACTAAATACTATTTGCCATTTTTTCTATTATGCTGTTTACTTGTCCAAGCGAGTCCATTAAACTTCCCTCTTGTATTTGGTTGCTACGAAAACCCAACATCTATGATAATGAGGACAAACTCTCATGTAAAACGTTGTCTCCACAAAACCAGTCCAAGAAGCTGTGATCACAAATATTTAGCTATACTTTTTTGTTCTTTTACCTTGAAAGTCTTCTTGTGTCTAAAGTGCCCACAAAAATAAGTACTCCACCACTTTTTGGTTCAATTACTTCTAACCTTAAAGATATAGTTTGCTAACAAGATGCTTAGAGGAAACTGAAGAATACTCCACTTTTATCTTCTCACTTAAGACTCTTGTTAGATACCATATCAGGAACAGTGAAGTTATTCTTTGCAAAATTACTTCAATAGATTATTTTTCTGTTGGTTTTGCATTTGCTTAACAAGATGTATGGAGGGGCTGGGAAGTTGGCTCAGTGGTAGAGTACTTGCCTTGCATGCTCGAGGCCCTGGGTTCGATTCCTCAGCACCACATAAGAAAAAAAGCCGGAAGTGGCGCTGTGGCTCAAGTGGTAGAGTGCTAGCCTTGAGCTGAAGAGCTGAGGGGCAGCGCCCAGGCCCAGAGTTCAGGCCCCACGACCAGACCCCCCCCAAAAAAAAACCCAAAAAACAAACAAACAAGATGTGTGGAGAAGAATAGAGTTAAATCACCCATACCTTGGATGACAGTGTCTGTTACAAAGGACAATACTTCTATGTCCTATTTCTATGTCCTCCTCTTAGCTCTTACCTGATTTCCAATTAATCACAGCTTCTTGGCTTAAAGTCTAGTGAAGTGGAAGGACAATAAGGCCTCCCCCACTGCTACGTCTTCATGGTTTCTCTTTTAAAACTGTTTTATTTGGATGTGGAATTTATTTTTATATCTTCATTCGATGTAGTGTGCATTGAAGTGAGCCAAATAGGCTCTGTAAAACCACTTTAGGTAGCAAAAATATTAAGACAATCTATTTTAAAAAGTTTTGGCCTCCCTCCACTGCTGAAGCCAATACGCTTAGCTAGGGCTTCAAAGAACACTATTTTCTTACTATTTCCATTTGCTCTTCTTTTCTGATCCCAAAACTTTTTGGCTTATGTAATAAGAGAAGTCTTCACTGTCTCATGTTAATAATGATATTATATTTTTGAGCCACTTAGAAATGTGAAATCATTGGTTTGAAGTATTCAATCAGATTTTTTTCTGTGTTTCAGTGCTTTATGTGCAAAGACATTGTAGAATGTATTATAAACAGAAAAGTGTAAACCCAATACCTTCTTTCATTGTGGAGGGAACTTTCTCCCTAAATAGTTTGACCCCAATTATCTTTTTCAGAGAATTACTGTTTGGTTAGTAAAGGTCAAATCATAATTTTGATGTCTATTTTTAAAGAAGTTTGAATTTAAATTCCACTACAACCTTGTTTCACACAGTAAGAGTTTATTTCTTGGGTAAAGACAATTCTCAAGGTAACCTACAGGATTTACAGCAAGGTTTGTGAGGTTTGTTTGTTTCATGTGAAAAAGAGCCATCTTCACCCACATTGCTCCCTCTCAGCTAAGTCTCCATGGATTTCTTTGCATGAAAGCCTATTCTCCCAGGCAATTAAAAAAAATTTTAATAGGCTAACTTGTTAAAAATTTTGAACAATTAAAATTTACCTGTCATAACTTTAAAACTCTTTTGAAATTCCTTTAACAGAATCCTAATTCAACCTTTACCATCAAAAACAGTTAACATGTAGTTTTCATAATATCGTGTCCATGCAACTCTTATTTTCCAGGGCCTTTGTTATGCTATATATATGACCATATATGCTGATGCTAAGCAAAATGAAATCCAAGATATGGAAACAGAGATTTTTATTTGCGGTTGTTGTTTTTAATGTACTATGTGATTTCTATTTTCTTTTGGCATTTTTCCCTATGGTTTATTCCCTGATGTATTTGATTTTGATACCCTGTGTATTGGTATACATTTACCTTAATTAGGGAAGGGAATAGGAACAACAAAATGGCGAGAAACAGGACAAAGGGCAAACCAATACAATAGCAATGCTCACAAGACAATATGATGGAAATGTACATTACACCTTGTGAGGGGTATTGTGGTGAAGGAAAACTGTGAGAAAAATGAGAAAGGGGATAACAAGTTTGAAACATTATGTATTCACTACCTTACAATTTCTGTAACTCCACTTTACATAACTTTGACAAGAAAATTAAATTAAATAAATAAGCTACACGAAATAAAATTTCACTGTATTGGTATAGTAAATATTATTATTTTTAGTAACTTTTAAAAATCAATACTATTTGGCATTAAATATGAATTAATTACCCCTTTTTAATCAAAGGGCCATCAACTTGAATGTTATCTACCGAGACAATATTTTCACAATATACTTGCCAATACTTTGAAAAAAGAATAAATTTAAACTTTCTCATACTAAAACAGAAAACAGTTTCATTCTATTGAAACCCATAACTTTTAAAAGTAAATAAGTTGTTAAGAGGACAGAATATATGTGTTCTTCAAAATTCCTATGACTAATAACTACTCATTTTCAAATTCTGAACATTCCTACCTGAGAGCTTCAAAACAGTACCTGTTTGCATGTTATGTAATTCTGCAATAGATTCTTATTCCAATGGGTTGCTACAGATTGAGAAGTAAACAGAAAAATAGCCACATTCTGGTAAAGGATAAAACTATGAAGCATCTGTAATAATTAATTCTTCAAGAGTAAGCAATTCTTGATCAGAGTAAGCTATTATTTCTATGACCATTAATCAGAAGATTTATGCCATAAAGTCATCCTAGGCCCAACAGTTTCCAAGGTGTAGGGTGCACCTCAAAGTTCCCTTAATTTACATCACGAATAGCTTATCTCTATTGTGAAAAAATACTACACCTCTGCTAATGTGATGCTTTCTATGTTCTGGAAAGAACACCACAATAAACTGAGTTGCATCATTTTCCCCCACTGGTATTCTTGAGATCAGAACATTTGCAAATATTATTCATATTTATACTTTTTTAACTATCAAAGATATTCAGGATGCTAAGAGTGCAATGTTACAGTTCAAAGCCCACCCAGGCAGGAAGGTTCCTTAGATGCTTATCTCCAATAAACTTCTCAGCAAAAGCCAGACAGAAGTGGCACTGAGATTGAAGTGGTAGGGCACATGCCTTGAGCATAAACAGGCTCAGAGACAGTGTTCAGGCCCAGAGTTCAAGCACTAGGACAAACCAATAATATAAAAACAAAAATGAAAACAAATCCCAAACCTAGCATTTTTTCTCATTGTATACAGAGGCACATAATTAAGGAAATTGCTTCCTGTGTTACATAGGTAGAAGAAAGAAGATGTCATACAATTATTCTCCTCATACTATGTTATACCAAAGCCTCAGAAAATTGCTTTTTCTAAATTTATAAATTAATATCATCCATTTCTTGGCAACTCTGTCTACATTATTCACATTATCATTTTATACATGAATTGTTGGAATTATCTATTAACTAATTTCTAATTTTATCTCTCTTGAAAAAATATTCTACGCAAGTAGACTGCAAGAATCATTTGTGAATTTGTCAATTAAACCCTCTACTTCAAAATAATTTTGGGGCTGGGAATGTGGCTTAGTGGTAGACTGCTTGCCTTACATGCATGAGGCCCTGGGTTCGATTCCTCAGCACCACATAAGCGAAAAAACCCGCAAGTGGTGTTGTGGCTCAAGTGGTAGAGCACTAGCCTTGAGCTGAATAGCTGAAGGACAGTGTGCAGCCCCAGAGTTCAGGCCACACGACTGACAAAAAAGAAAAGAATTTTGTAGTATCCAATAGAATATGAAATTACAAACAAAACCAAAATATTTATTTTAAATCTCAATTCTAATTTAGCAACATTTACAAAGTCCTACATTAGACAAACTTTGCTATTTCTCAGGCTTAAGCTTTTGTAATCCTTCATTATTTCTTTGGAATCCAACAGAATGATGATTACTTACTTTCTCAAATTTTGGAAGGTATTCATGAGTCATTTTGCATCTAAGAATGATCTGTAATGGAGAGAGAATTTAAAACACAAGTGAGGATTATATATGAGTTGCATTTCAATAGGTAACTTGACTTCTCAAAAATGACAAAATTAGCCCAACCTTCTGTGTATTCCTTTCTTGTTTGGTTTGTTTTATTAAGACAAAATTATACTACCTGGTTCAGGGAAGGTATCACTATGTAATTCTACTCTCTAATCTGTTTTAGTCTGAGTGCTAGAATTCTAGGCTTATATCACATTGCCCTGCCATAGTTTCTTGTTTTATTTAATCTAGTTACAGATTAGCAATTCTGAATTTCTCCAGTGATATTACCCCCTACACTGCGCAGACTGTTCCTGTACTATTTTCAAACATTTGACACAGGATATGAACATTTTCACATGCACCTGCGGGGTCTCTGATTCATTCCTCAATGGATCCAATAACTTTAATAATGATTACTTGATTCTCTTACTATCTCTGGTCCCTACCTATGTAATATTCTCAAACATTTTTGAAAAAAGTAATTTGAGGACTTTCTTATATTAAAAATTATCACATGATTCTAGTCTTACTCAGGACATATTTTCTATTGTTTTCTAACTTTTCTACATTTTATGAGAGTCGTTTCATTTGTGTATTTGTGTGTGCACATATAAGTGCCTCAGTGTGTATGTGCATGATTGTATGAAAAAGCCTCAAGCTCTTATTCATCAATCTTGCTCATGACTGGTATTCCATCACCTGAGCCATTCTTCCAATCCAGCTTTTGGCTCCTCAATTATAGGTACTGTTGCAAAGACTGTTCTTCCCTAGCTGGATGCAAACGGAACTTCCCAGACTCCTTTACATTCTTAGGTTTTATTTCTCTAGGAGTATCAACTTTTAAGCTATAATCATTTTTGAGAGTGTAAGTCTATGCTCTAGCCCAGTTTTTTAACTCAAGAATTCATATAAAGATAGATGAATATACCCATTACATATCCTGAGTGTACACTGTTAGAAATGTGATAGTAAGCTGAGTGGTGGTGAGATCTGAGGATTGGGGTTCAAAGCCAGCCCGGGTAGGAAAGTTTCGGAGACACTTTTCTGCAATTAACTACAAGAAAACTGGAAGTGGCACTGTGGATCAAATGGTAGAGCATTAGCCTTGAGCTGAATAGCAGAGGAACAGTGACCAGGCCCAGATTTCAAGTGCAAAGACCACCACCAACAACAATAAATATATAAGGAAAGAAAAAGAAATATCATCTTAGCCAGCAGTTCATTACTAGTATAAGCCCTGTTCTCTCAAGATGGATTTTTTTTCCTGTTAACTCCATGCTCTTATATCTGACTTGCATTGGAACCAGAATTATACTTCCATTCTACTTTCTACAGAGTTGTGTGATTAGCAAGCGTGATTTAGGAAGGGAGTGGCCTCATACTTCGTGTTCCACCTAGGAGTAATGCTTTCTCTATATCACTCCCATAAATCTGCATACTGGACTTGGCTTTATTGTTTCAAGGTTGTCTTATTTGTAGAGTCTTCTATAGTGTATTGAACCCATATATTTTAACACAGAACTTCTCTTTCTCCTCTTATTGCTATAGTTTCCCTTAATGTTAACTCATATACACCTGGGAAATAATGTGCTGTACATACACTCACAAAAAGAATGATCTGCGAACCTTCTTCCCATTTAAAATTCACTTTAATTTACAGAGACCTTACAAAGTTTGAACTCAATATACTCATGGATAATATACTTATAAGCAATATAAGTTTCTTATTTTCTCTTTACTGTTTTCTCTGAAACACATGTTACCTCAGTTCCAAAGGTGTCCTTGTGTTATTTCAGTGAAGCCAGAAAACATTCATTATACCTCAAGCAGCGCCATCGATTATTACTTGAAGTAATGGTAACTGGATATGGAAACTGATCCCAGGAGAGGAATGGAACATTGAGGAATGACAAAGTTCAAGTTAACTTGTGCTTTCCTTTCTACTGTACAAGAAAAGAATCCCCAGGCTTGAAGGAAACTCTGTCCTGGTCTTGTTTGAGTATGTTCTTTACTCATATAAAACTTTTCTGTAAAGTTATAGTTGAGAGTATTACAAAAAGAAATAATGTGCCATTTGAAAGCCATGATAGAACAAAAGGAAATAACCTTGTTTTAAAAGTGTTCTACTGCAAAGAAACAAAGACATGGAGGTTTTAAAGTGCCTTATGGATGGATATTTCACCCCTGAGATGAATCTCTATTTGTAGGAGTCAATTATCAATTTGTTTAGTCTGGTCCTGAGTTCTCCAGAGCAATAAGGATTCCAAAAAAGCAGGATCCAGTGAGTATGATCACCAAAAGGAGCTTCTTGTCAAATGAGTACTCCTTTAAGGAGGGTCCCAAAGAAATATCTGGGTTTTTTTTGTTTGTTTGTTTGTTTAGTTTGTGCTGGTTCTGGAGCTTGAACCCAGATGCTGGACCCTGTCCCTGAACAGTTTTCTTTCCTGCCCATCTGCCCCCAAAGCTAGTACTCAACTGCTTGAGCCAAAACTCTACTTGTTCTTTTTGGTGGTTCATTAGAAATGAGTGTGACAGACTATCCTGCCTGGGTTAGCTTTGAACTAAGATAGTAAGAAAGCTAAGTGACATCAACTGAATAGACTTCTCTTTTGAAACATCTAATATTTGATGAAGTTTGTAAAGCTAATATTTGACAGTTTTTAAAAGTAGAGAATATGTCCAGCAAAGAAGCCATAAAGTAAATAACTTAGAAAAAGTAGGTTTATTGAATCATTTTGGAATTTATTTTTCTGCTTGGGAAGATTATTAATCTTGTCGTTCCTTTGGGGGAAACAAAGTCATATTTCACTTTATTTGTTAGTCGTGGGGCTTGAACTCTGATCCTGGGCACTGTCCCTCAGCTCTTCAGGTCAAGTTGAGTGCTCTACTACTTTTGCTACAGCACCACTTCCGGGTTTCTGGTGTTTAATTGAAGATAAGGGTCTCATGTGCTTTCCTGACCAGGCTGGCTTTCAACCACAATCCTCTGGTCTCAACATCCTGAGTAGCTAGTACAACAGGGGTGAACCACCAGCACCTGGCTCATATTTGCATTTATGTGCACTGAATGACACTATGTAGACAAACAATGGAAATTTGAACCCAATGATGCCATTGCAGTTTTTCAGAAAATTTGAGGTAGCAATAAATATGTCCTCCTTTTCCATTCTGTTACATTAATGCCTCATTAGCTATGGGACCCCTCCATTAGCATCCTCTACCATCTGTATAGGTGTATTTAGTATCAGGAAATGTTCATAGAGAAATATAGAAAGACAGATTTTTAGAAAGCAAAGCATATCGAGTATGAAAGAACAGCATAGAGAGAGATACATTTATCACACAGAGATTAAGAACTAGCCTAAGAGATTTACAATGCTAAAGGCAATGAGGAATAAGCCTAGTTGAAAACTAGTTCTTCAATAACCAAAATTTTTTTGTAGAACAATTTCTGGTATACCTTAGTTACTATCATTCATTCCTTCCCTCTGGAGTTATTTTTTCTCTTGTGTCACAACTATTAATTAGCCTCTGCCTTTTTGTTGCGGTCACTGACCAAAAAGGTTTCTAAATGTCACTTAGATTACCCTTCTCTTTGTGATTAGTAGTGACCACACAAAATCCTGGAATCTTTGAATTTCCAGAATTAATCTTCACCTGACATCTAAGCACATTCCTGGCATTAATTGCTGTGACCTAATAACCAAAACTTTTTTTAACACATTATTATAAGTAAAATACATGAATTAGAGACTGTTGTCAGGTGTCAGTTTGTAAGGAGCAATTATATATTCAAAGTATGGATTCTTTATTTTGCATTTACTAATTTTTTTCTTTTTATATTGTGAACATTCTGTACAGAAGGGTTACAATTGCATGGGCAAGATGAGTACATTTCTTGTCAAGCATTGTATCCTCCTCCTTTGGTTCCCCTTCCCACCCTCTCCCATCCTCCACCTGCCCCCAGACCCAATCCTCCTTCCCAACCCCCACCAAAGTTGTAAAGTTTGTTTTAGACAAAACGACTTGCATATCTCATTGTTGCAATGGGTCCATCTGTATCCTTATTTAAATGATGATTTTTTTCCCTTCCTCTCCACAAATTATACCATTATCAAGTACAGTGAAAGCAAGGATTATACTCTGGGTGAGGGACATACAAAACAACAAAGAAATAATTTTCTTAATGTGTTAGAAACAATCACATGAAAGAAAAAAACATTTAAATACATATAGTAGGGTTCATTTCCCTAACAGCAACTTATCTGATCTTTTCTGCTTGACTCAGACATACACTAGTTATTGCGAATAAGGGAAAACCAGGGCTTTCTTTCTTTCTTTCTTCCTTCCTTCCTTCCTTCCTTTCTCCCTTCCTCCCTTCCTCCCTTCCTCCCTTCCTCCCTCCCTACCTCCCTACCTCCCTCCCATCCTTCCTCCCTCCCTTCCTTCCTTCCTTTCTTCCTTCCTTCCTTCCTTCCTTCCTTCCTTCCTTCCTTCCTTCCATCCTTTCTTCCTTCCTTTCTTCCTTCCTTTCTTCCTTTCTCTCTTTCTCTCTTCCTTTCTTTCTTTCTTTCTTTCTTTCTTTCTTTCTTTCTTTCTTTCTTTCTTTCTTTCTTTCTTTCTTTCTTTCTTTCTTTCTTTCTTTCTTTCTTTCTTTCTTTCTTAATTTCCTTCTTTCCTTCTGTCTTTCTTTCTGTCTTTCTTTCTTTCTGTCTTTCTTTTTTTGCTCAAGGCTAGCATTCTACCACTTGAGGCACAGCACCACCTCCCATGTTTTTTTTTTGTTTATGTGGTACTGGGGTATTGAACCCAGGGTTTCATGCATGCTAGGCAGTCACCGTGCCATTAAGCCACATTCACAGAGCCCTAAGTGACTTTCTTAAGATGGCATTACATTTTCATTCCATAACTTTATCATAATTTTGGCAAGGTGCTAGAAAATGATGTAAGAAACAATACAATACAATAAGTCCAGGAAGGTTGGATGGAAAATGAATAACCGTCATGGTCTAGACAGGGCACAGAGGGGCTTACGTCATGGAACTGTTTCAACAGTCTGAGCTAGACTGCTCCTGACCCACAGCCCACCTCCTGAATGAGAAGGCTACCTTGGGTTCTAGCCACATAGGGACACTGGGCCACCTCATCCAGAAAACATTCAGCCAGTTACTATGAGAGAGACGAAGAAAGAAAATCAGCATTGTGCTTAAGTTGGGTGCTGGTGGTTCAGAACTCTAATCCTAGCTACACAACAGGCTGAGATATGAGGATCAGGGTTCATAGCCAGTCTGGGCAGGAACGTCTGTGAGACTCTTATCTTCATACAACCACCAGAAAACCGGAAGTGCCCTCAAGTGGTAGAGCACTAGCCTTGAGCTGAAGAGCTCGGGAACAGCGTCCAGGCCTAGAGTTCAAGATCCACAACTGACAAGAAGTGGATTCCCACCACATGAAGTGGACTGAATAGCACCCATTGTCCCAGGGAGCATGGTAGAGAAGTCAGGCTGAGCTTCCTGTGACCTTGAGGTTATAAGCAGGTCACCCAGCTTCTCCGTGCATCTGTTTCCTCAGCTGCAAAACTAAACAGAGTGAAGGATCCCCTTCCTCATGGGGATAGGGTAATGATGAGAGCCATGTTTTGTTTCATAATCCCACACCTGTTGCACAATTAATAACAGATCCCACCTGAGCCCTTTCCGGGTATCTTCCTGTCATATGCTCACAGAATTGCCGAGAACCTTATCTGAAGGATGCTCCCTCTGTGCCTAGACATGCTCCACAGATCCCTCTGTATAAATCCCTTGTTTCCTCACTGTCCTGTGAGGAGACTGAGGTCCGATGGTTTCGGCACTATCCAGAACTTCACCTGTGGTCAAGAATCTTCTGGCATGGACTAAAAGTTTGGGATAATCTATCTAAACCAATAACTGAGCATGGCGCTACACGTCTACCATCCCAACTACAGAGGACCATGCTTGGTGGAGCATACCTGTCACAGATAGGAGGACCCTGATCCAGCACAGCCTGAGTCTCTATTGAGTCTCTTTCTCAGAAATGCCCAAGACAGAAAGTTGGCTCCTCAGAGCCAGGGAGAGAAAAACAAGCAGGAGGTCATGGTGCCCCCAGTGGAGTGTCTGACCAGGGGCAGGGGTGGTGTTGGGGCAGCCACTCACCTCTGCTGCTTGGAGAAGATGTTGGCAGCTGTTCCAGGTGGGAAGAGCAGCGATGGAGGTGGCATTGTGTACACATGGGCCCAGAGCAGAGGACCAGAGTCATGGACCTGGGTGGGGCCTTATGCCTGCTGGTAGTGCGCCATTGCCTGAGGTTTGAAACCCAGCACCGCAAGAAGGGGGGAGGGAGCTGGGGCACTGGTGGGAGCATCAATTTCCTACTATACTCCAGTCTCTTGCTGATCACTCAACCACCTCTACCTTCCTCAACTTCTGGTAGTGTTGTAAACAAACAGAGGGAATCCTGGTGCTACCCAGCAGCATGGAATGTGGGCGTGGCCACCATTCTTGTATCCCATTGGTCAGAAAGGAACATGAAAGAATGGGGGTGTGGCCGGAATCCTGTGATGCAGGCAGTATGGGCAGAGCAAGATGACAGCGGCTACCCTAGCCTTTTTCCCAGGGAACTCTGTCCAATGCAGTTGGGGACAAGAGGGTAACCTGCTTTAGCTGGATGGCTGCACAGTTTGTTGTGTATGTCTGTGTGTTGCCAATCCTGGAGCTTGAACTAAAGATCTGGACACAGTCTGTGAGCTGCTTTTGCTCAAGGCTGGCCCTCCACACTTGATATGTTGGCACTGAAGTTGGAAAGGGGTCTCAAGACTTTCTTGGCTTGGGTGACTTTGACCATGATCCTCCTTTCACAGCCTTGTAAGTATCAAGGAGGACTGCTGAGAGCCACTGGTGCCTGCCTAATCATTGGTCTTTCTGATGTTCTTGGACAGACTGGTGAGTACCCTATTCCCGGGTTGATGTGGTGGGAGCTGGAGCCCACAGTTTGAATCCTGATCCTTCCACCTCCAAATGGCAGGAGATCCTAAGAAACTTGTTTCTATCTATATGATACCCAATGGAATATTATGTATGTCATGATTGAATGGGTATTTCTTGAATGATTCTATGATAAAATTATACACAATTATATTATAGGACACTAATCAATTTAAGTTAATACTTTATTAAGCATTTAAACAATCACATTCATAAAATGGACACATAATGAAATTATGTGTCAGCATGTCCTCCTGGGGCAAATTGAGCTGACAGACTGTTCCCAGGACCTGAGATTGAGCCCAGGAGTTAAAAAAATAAGAACAGATTGACATGCAGATGGCAGTAAGCTAATAAATATATATCTTTATAGAGTGCCAGAGATGTCTATACATTATTTAGTTATATAGACTACATTCCTACCAATTCTTGGGTATTTATTATGTGTCCATGTAAGTAATGTAATTGTTTTCTTTCTTAAAAGAAATCAGTGTCGTGAAATCTTTGTGTTCCTGTAAGTAATAATAATCTTTTAATGCTTCATAAATATTAAATAAAATCAATCAGCTTCCTGAAATCATGCTGCCTAATTTTATGGAGCACTATTCACGAACAACTCATTCTGTGACATTGACAACATTCCATTGTTATTCCTATGGTTGGAAACCTATTTCTTAGTATCTCCTGCCATTGGTTGGTCAGGGCTTATATTGCCATGTGAGCCTATGGCTTCCCCAATAGTCTGCCAGCCTTCAGCAATGCAAG
This sequence comes from Dipodomys spectabilis, assembly GCF_019054845.1. Lineage (NCBI taxonomy): Eukaryota > Metazoa > Chordata > Mammalia > Rodentia > Heteromyidae > Dipodomys > Dipodomys spectabilis. Next base: position 1,790,786 of record NW_024870763.1, on the reverse strand, counting down.
GTGAAGTACTTTTTGCAACAGTGTAATTCAGACTCAGGAGGGTCACGTGCAAAGGAAGAAAACCTAAAAAGGCCACAGTTTTTCTGTACATTGTTTTCCCTGAAAGGCCTGGGGGTCGAGGATCCCAGGATCAGCTGTGAGTCCCGTGGCTGCACCCCAGCCTAGGGTGATCGAAGCTGAGGCAGAGTTACCACGACCTGAGTTCAAGCCCAGTGCTGAGAAAAAGTTTTATAAAATTAGCTCCCTGGCTTGCAATTCCCGCTATTTATTCTGCCAGGTGTTGTATTTGAACTAAGGATCTGGGTAAATCTGCAGCAATGTGGATGAAGGGGAAGATCACCGTACTTGAGGATAAGAAAATCAAGCCTGTTCACTAGTCCTGAATTCAAGCCTCATCCCTGGAAGACGTACTATTTATATACATTGTAAAGATAGGATTTATACTTACCTATAGATGTTCAGTCCATACATGTTTGGTGTGGTTGTTCCTTGTATTTTTTGTTTTATTCATTTATTTACCATTGATTTTACTATATGAAACCCATTTCGTTTATTACATTGATGACATCCTATCATAGAGCACTAGGTTTGTAGAAATGTACTCCATCATGCTTGACACCTAGAATTCTCAGAGAAAAGGTAAACAAGTTTCACCCTCGGCTTCTTACTTGATGATCCACTTGTTAATATTGCTGGGATCTGAACTCAGGGCCTAGAAGGACCAATTGGCCAATAAATCAAGGTGAACACACCAACCTGTGAGCAATTCCCAGGATCTGATATTGATCTCCAGGGTGGTCCACTATAAGTTCATAATTTCATACGTTCATAAATTAAACATAGGATCAATATTGACATACATGTGTGGACAGCATCTTGTGTTTGGTGCACTTCTCCTTATTTTGTCTCTAATTCATGGAGGTATTGTTTATTTTACTAAGAATGGTTACAGGTATAACTGGGCTGACATGGACGACAACCTGTTGCCATGGTTGTAGGGTTGCCTATGCATTCGCCATCCTCTTCTTTCACAGGAGAGGAAAACGTGTGTAACAACTGGCTTCTGACATCAGAATGAATCTTTTGTCAGTGCGGGGATTTGAACTCAGGTCTGGGTAGCTCTGTTTCACTGTGGGAGAATTGAAGCTCACCATCCTTGAAGACTAGAATGTCAGGCCTGGTCCAGGGCCTGATTTGAAGGCCCAGCACTGGACAAAATAATAAGCCCACCTTTTTTAAACATAAGATCTCTCTTTACCTACAGGAGTGGTATGCATCTTGAGTTCATTGTAGTTATTCTTTTTAATTTGTGTCTTATTCATGGATATATTGTGTATTTTATTGAGTATGGTGACAGATATAACTGTGCTGACATGGATGAAAACCTATTTCCATGGCTATAGAGGTGCCTATATAGCATTCTCCATCTGCGCTGAGAACCAGGGCTTTCGCAGGACAGGAAAAAAGGTGGATCAATTGGATTCTCACATCAGGTTGAATATTTTGGCAGTGCTGGGATTTGAACTCAAGGGCCAGCAGGCCCAATGAGTGAAAGGGACATGTTGACAACACCAGCCTGTGAGGGACTAAGGAGCTAGGCCATTCCCAGAACCTGAGTTCCAGCCCTGGTGGGTGCCAATACAGCCATAAATTCATAATTAAACAGAGGATCTATATTTCTAAACATTGGTGGGTGGCATCTTGTGCTTGGTGTAGTCATTCTCTTTATTTTGTGTCTTATTCATTGATGTATTATGTATTTTCTTGAGTATAGGATGACAGACATAACTCTGGTGAACTGGATGACAAACTATTCCCATGAGTATAGACTTGCCTATACATTCTCCATCCTAGCTGAGACACAGAACTTTCACAGCCTAGAAAAACAGATGCAACAACTGGCCTTTCACATCAGGGTGAAATTTTGGCAGTGCTGGGAATCGAACTCAGAGCCTAGGAGGCCCAACTGCCCAATGGGTTCACGTGATCACACCAGACTGTGACCCACTAAGGAGCTGGGTCATTCCCTGGAACTGAGATCGAGCCCCAGGGAGGCTTCAATAGTCCTCAATGCATCATTGAAACAATGGATGTATATTCACATCCGTGTGTGGACTTCATCGTGCATTGAGTGTAGTTATTCTCTTTATTTTGTATGCTATTCATGGATATATTGTGTATTTTCTTGAGTATATGATGACAAGTATACCTGGACTGACATGGATAACAACTTATTCCCATTGCCACAGGGTGGCCCATTTATTCTCAATCCTAGTTGAGACCCAAGACTTGCACAGAAAAGAAAAACAGGTGCAAAGATTGGCTTTGGACATCTAGATGAATCTTTTGGCAGAGATGGGATCTGAACTCCGGACCTAGCAGGCCCAATTGGCGAATGGGTCCACATGAGCACAACAGCCTGTGAGCCACGAAGGACCTAGGCCATTCCCAGGACCTGAGATTGAGGTCCCCCTGGCGGGGGGAAACTGGGTTGCATAATAGTCATCCATTCATAAGCTGAAGGTAGTATGCAAATAAGTACATATTTGTGTAGAGTAGGAGAGATGGTGACCTGTAATGGAATTCATTCTGTGTGACTACCATTTCTTGGATCTTTCTGGATGCCTCCTTTTCATGACTGTGATGATAATTATCATGCTTCATCAACTCTTCTTTACAAATAATCAATACTCCATGAGTCTTGCCTATCATTTCCTACTCCCATCATGCAGGAAGTACTCATTCAGGGATGAGATCGATCGCTTTCCATGACTCCTCCTAGGTTCAGAAACAAGTATCTCAGGGTCTCCCGCCATTCCCTCCTTGTAGTGGGGGGGCTGAATTCAAGCCTCAGACCTGGAAAACTTCATCTTACATACATTTTAAAGTTAGGATTTGTAATTCCGTACAGATGTTCAGTCCATATTGTGTTTGCTATGGTTATTTATTTTATTTCTTGTTTTATTCATTTATTTACCATTTATTTTATTGACTCTGATGATACATATACCATTTATTACATTGTTTACATCCTATCACAAAGCATCTAGATTTTAGATGTGTTCTTCATCAACCTGACAGTGCTAGGATATGAATTCAGTGCCTAGCAGGCTCAATTCAAGAATGAGTGAGTTTGAGCATGGCAGCCTCTAGCCAATGAGGCTGTCAGGTGGTTCCCAGATCGACCCCTTGGTTTGGCCAAAACAGTGACACATGGATAGGCAGATGGTGGTATATAAATAAATATATATTGGTAAAGAGTGCCAGGGCTGTCTATCTATGATTAAATGACACCTACAACTTTCCTACTAAATCTTAGATCTTTATTATACCTCCATTGAAGGAATATTATTCTTTTCATGATTAATAAAGTATTAATTAAGATCAATCAGCATTCTACTATTATTGCATCCAATTTTAGACTAGACTGGTGCATGAACTACACTTTTAATCAGTATTCCTATGAATAGGAATGAGTCTCTTGTGATCTCCTGCCGTTGGTGTCAGGACTGGGATTTGAATCCAGGGCCATGTTGACAGGTTGGCCTATGGTTTCACTGATATCCCACCAGCCCTCAGCAATGACAGGTCAAGTCTACTGCAGCCATATCATTCAGACCTAGGATGGTCAACATGCAAAGAAAAAAAATTTAAAACCCCAGCACTCTGCACCTCACCACTTTTTGTGCTTTCCAGCTTTTTTTTCTTCCTAAAATCCCTCTAGGCCTAGGATCTCAGGATCGGCTAAGTGTCTGGAGACTGCACCCCAGCCTAGGGAGATCCAAGCTGAGGCAGAGTTTCCATGACATGACGTCAAGCCCTATGTTTGGCCAAAAATTAATTAATTGATTAATTAATTAATTAATCATTTAACTAAATTAAAAAAAATAAAACTCCTTGGTTTGGAATTTCTGTAAGTTTTCTTTCCTAGCCTGGGATTTAAAATTAGGATCTTGGTAAATATTTAGCAATGTGAGGGAAGAGTTGCCACTACATGAGTTCAAAGCCTGTGCCAACAAAAAATGGAAAACTAAGTCACTGACCTCGGCAGGGGGAGGTAGTTGTGGAGATGGGAGGGAAAGGATAGTAAGGGGAAAACAAAGGAGGAGTCAACAATGCTCAATAGAAAATGTACTCATTAACTTGCTCCTGTAACTGTAACCAATCTGTACAACATTTTTAAAATAAAAAAAAAAACAAAAGAAGAGAAACAATGTAATTCTCAGAGAAGCACTCAGGGAAATACGTCTGAATAGCTGTACAAAATTCTACACTGCTTTTTTAAAATGTTCAGTATGGAACTGAAAAAACATAACTGCTTCCATTAATAAAAACTAAGTCACTGTCTTGGACCTGGGGCCAGTATTTCTGCCATTGCTAGGATTTGAGCTCACCATCCAGGTAACTCTTTTGCAGCATGGTTGAAGGCAGAGCTCACTGTCCTTGAGGAAAAGAAATTCAGGCTAGAATCCCCATGTCCTGAATGAAGGTCCTGCAAGAGAAAAAATATTTCTATACATATGTAATATATATACTTACATATGTATGTTAATTTCACATTATGATTTTTATTATTGATTTTGTATTTTATTTTTCTTTGATTCATTTATTGATTATTGTATTTAGTATTATTATACACATAATTTTTTTACATTTTGCACATATATTTTAAAATTAAACACAATAATTTAGGATATTGACTCATTTTTCATTAATATTTTATTAAGTGTTGAAACACAGTACATAATTAAATGGAAGCATTTGTCACAGTCTTCACATGTTTATAGCCTGCCCCAAGTATGAGCTTTGTCTTATCTTTGGACATCTTCCCATTGGGATCTCTTTAGAACGTTTATATTCAGAAACCTTTTCTTGAGGATAGGCAGGTGAGGGATAAAATTGCAAGGGTGGGGTAGAAATGTGGCTTAGTGGTAAAGAGCTTGCTCAACATGCATGAATGACAGGGTTTGAATCCTCATTGCCACATAATCAGAAAAAGCCAGAAGCTGTGGAGTGGCTGAAATGGCTAGACTTGAGAAAAAGAAGCTCAGGGACAGTACCCAGGCCCTAAGATAAAGCCCCAGAAGTGTTAAAAACAATAGGCCAGATGACAGTGGCTCACAGCTGGAACCCTAGCTTCTCAGTAGACTGAGAGCGGAAGACCAGAGTTCAAAGACAACCTAGGCAAGAAAGCCTGTTAGACTCTTATCTCCAGTGAACCACCAAAAGACCCTATGTGGCGCTATGGCTAAAGTGGTAGAGTGTTAGCCTTGAGCTGAAGGGATCAGGGACAGTGCCCAGGCTTGAGTTCGAGACATACACCTGGAAAAAAAAGTGAGGGTTAATCAAAGTACTTTTCCTATTTATTAATGAGGAGAACATTCTCTGGAAAATGAACACTGATGTACACCAGAATTGCAGTTAGAGCTCCAGGTTCAAGTGTAGCAGATCCATATACCCAGCCTCTCAGACTCTAGCATTGTAACCTTGTGTCCTACAGGGTTCTGAACGGTCCATTGTTGAAAGGCATAATATGCTCCCCAAACACTTTGCAATAAGCATTTGACTTCTATTGTCATTGTCATTACAGATCTGAACCTACCAGAGCTCCAGTAGCTCACGCCCATCAACCTAGCTCCGGAGGCTAAGGTCTCAGGAACACAGGGTGAAGCCAATCAGGGCAGGGAAGTCTTTGACATTCTGACTTCCACTTCTGAAAGGTCAGATGTACAAGAGCTTCTTGTGTTTCCCTTGGTGATGAGAATTTACTTGCACTCTAAATGTTCTTAGAGTTCCTGAGCTATAGAAGAAGGCAAGAAACATCAACGACCCATCCGGGGTTCAAATGAAGTTCTCAGAATCCAAGCCCTAGCCCTGTTAGCAGGATGAAATCCAGTGTAACACTGTATTTGAAGGAAAGAAAACAGTTGCAAAAGCCAGGCTAGGTGCCGAGACCTAGCCCTGCAGGATTAAGAGGCAGAATGTACACACTCAACAGGGAAGTGAGCTGCCAAACCACTTCATGCATTCCAGGAACAACCAGCAATGAAGGGAAACCTGAAATATTTGTTAGAGTTACACCAGGGTCAGGCTTTTATCAGCCTCTTCAAATAATGACTAATTAACCTTCCTCCTTCAGTTGAAAGGAGCCTCAGGCTATCTTTAGGTTACCAATAGAGAGCCAGTTTAGTGAGGGAGAGGGGAGGAACAGAGTAGAAAAACCCTGCTCTCTGGTCTTAGGGAGTGGGTTTTTGACTCTCCATTTGTCAGATTTGAAGCCCTTCTACCTCTGCCAGTCCATTCTCCTTCCTTCATTCTCCACTTAATTAATGCAAATCCCCAGACCAACTAGAGGCAGGGCTGTTTCTCTTCTGTCTCCAAGCCCCTGAGTTAGAACCTAGCTCTGCCCTCGTGGCTCTGGGGCCTTTGGCTACCTTAGAAGTGGGAAAGAGACAGTCTTCCTGCTCTGTCATTGTGTGAAGGTGATGCTGGTGACCTAGCACACTGCAGAAGGCCTCATGAATGGGAAGTGTTCCCTTCCTTCCTCCTGACATCCAAGACCAGATTTATCTATCAACTTTCTATCTATCTATCTATCTAATCTATCTATCTATCTATCTATCTATCTATCTATCTATCTATCTATCTATCTATCTATCTATCTATCTATCTATCTATCTATCTAATCTATCTATCTAATCTACCTACCTACCTACTTAGGTATCTCTTTGCCAGTTTTTGGATTGAACTCAAGGTCTGGGCACTGTCTGTAGCACTCTACTACTTAAGCCACAGCACTAATTCTGGCTTTTTCTTTGTATGTGATACCGAGGAATCGTACCCAGGGCTTCATGCATGCTAGGCAAGCACTTTCTCACTAATCCACATTCCCAGCCCCTTCATCTTTTCCTTAATGGTAGTTTTACATAAGTATGCTACCATTTTAAGTCCCCTAGTTTAATTTTCTGAATACTGGTTACCTCTACAAAACCTGATTTTCTTTTCCCCTGCCTGATTTGTGACTGGTCCTGCATTGGCCTAATAATTAATGTAAATAAAGGCTGCTGAGAGCTGCAGTGTTCATCATATAATGACACAGGACTGGAAACCTGGAAGAGAAAAGCCATGGGTCTGAAATGAAGAAAATGGTGCAGTATGCACTAGGAGCATATTTGAAAAAATGAACAAGTAAATAAAAGAAGAAGCAATGCATACAGTCTGTTTGCACTCAGGGAGGTAATATAAACACATAAGTAGGTAGGGCGTTGATAAAAAAACTTGGCCTTCTCTTTTTGAAAATTTTTTTGTGGTCGTCCCAGGGCTTAAACTCAGGGCCCGATGCGTTCCTTGGCTGTTTTTCCCAAGGCTGAGGTGTTACCGCCACCACAGCTCCCCTTCCAGCCATCTGGTCATTAATTGGACATAAGCACCTCCCAGGCTTTCCTGCCTGTTCTAGCCTGTGTTTCCTGCTTGGCTTTCTCTCTCAAAGCTGGAGCTCTTTCCTCTGGACCACTGCTCCACTTCCAGTTTTCTGGTGGTTTATTGGAGATAAGAGTCTCACAGACTTCCTGCTCAGGTTGACTTTGAATGGCGATTTCCCGAAGAGGATTCAAGCAGCTTTTCTCAAGGATACACAGAGGAGTGCTCCATACAAAACCTCATTGTAAATCTCGAGAGGCACTAGAGGAAAAGAGATACATGAAAATGCTTCTAGTGTGTTCTAGATACTTAAGGTTGGAGACACACAACACATAATTATTAGATCATTTTATGTGCAAAAGGAACAATGCAGACATTATGAGAATCATTGCAGCTTTCAGTCCTCTCATCCTGAGACAGTAAATTCACTGCAGCTCAATGCTAAGTGACAGAACTGGCATGTCCTGTGGATATTTTCTCCCAATTCCTGTGACACTCGTTACTCACTTTTGGCTTCAAACCTGTGACCAGAGGGGAAGATGAGGCAAGAAAATCCTTCTCAGTGAAAACAGCCATAAAGATCATTGGGTAGTTAACTTATAAATTCAAGACATTGGAATGACCCTGTTAAGAAGTCAGATTGTCCAGATTAAAAAATGAAGAAGAAAGAAGGTACCAGGGGCTGCTGACTGTAATCCCAGCTCCTTAGGAGGCTGAGATGTAGAGAATCTTAGTTTGAATCCAGCCAGCATAGGAAAGTACATGACACTGTTATTTCTAAGAGATCACAGAAAAAACCAAAGTGGGGCTGTGATTCAAGGTTAATGCACTATCCTTGAGCAAAAGGAGCTCAGGGACAATGCCTAGACTCATAGTTCAACACCAGGAACTGTCCCATCAAAGAGCCTGTACCTCCATATCTTTGTGTATGTATGGACGTATTCCTATTGGTGAAGCTCCAGAGTAGCTATGATGAATGGCACCAAGCTAGGAAATTTGTATTCAATAAAATGATTTTATAACAGAGACTTCTTTCATGACACTGCATGTTCCAGCGCTCCTTTCACTGGTCCCAGTATAACCTGTGGATTTCTCTGTATCCCAGGCCTTGTGGACGAAATCTCTCTCATTTCCTGGACAGGCAGAAAAAAGGCCTCATTCCTGTACTGCTGTGTAACAAACAACTCCATCCGGGTCAGATAGTGAGGAGGAGTGCAGGCGGGCTCTGAAGGTCAGGAGAGAAAGGTCACTATGTACTCGCAACTATCTCTCTCCCCAGTGCTCTGTTTTGACAGGAAGCTTTCATTTGTGCCATCTCCCATGACAGGCCAAGTTCTGTGCACTTATCCTGCCTTTGTGAGACTATATACCAGTGTTCAGATACAGTTCTCAATATAATTCAAAAGTCCTTCTGGCAGACAACTAGGGCACTGAAGCTTATGAAATGTTTCATTGAGGGCGATGTTGGGCCTATGATGCCTCTCCTAGTTTTTCGCAAGCTTGGGAAATCCAAGCACATATCTGACATCACAAAGCTTCCTGTCTTCTAGGGCTGGTGAATCTCATCAGGTGTTGAAACTTTTGCCCTCTCCTATTTGGGCCCAGGGTGGCTATCTTTTGGGAACACGGAGCTAACTTGCTGACCATGATCTCAGTGAAGAAGCCCAGTACCTTACCATTTTGTGTAACAGCATCACTCCTAGTCTGTGTGTGTGTGTGTGTGTGTGCACACGCGTGTGTGCGCCCATATACCATTCTTGGAAGTTGAACTCAGGACCTGAACACTGTACCTAGATTCTCTTGTACAAGGAGAGCACTCTCCTACTTGAGCCACAGAACCACTTCAGGCTTTCTTTTATTGATGTGGTCCTGAGAAATCAAACCCAGGGTTTCATATATGCAAAGCACTCTACCCCTAAGGCACATTCCCAGCCCTCTATTTCAGGTGTGTTTGTTTCTTTCGGTCATTTTTTATTGTAGGAGTTGATGTCTAGGCATGGGTGCTGTCCTTGAGCTCTTCAGCTCAAGTCTTGTGCTCTACTACTTGAGCCAAAGCGCCATTTCAGCTTTCCTGGTGGTCCATTGGAGCAAAGTGTCTCAAGGACTTTCATGCCCAGGCTAGCTTTGAACCATGATCCTCAGATCTCATCCTCCTGAGTAGCTAGGATGATAAACATGAGCGTCAAGCACACAGCTTCCACTTCAGGTTTCTTAGTGGTGAATTGAAGATAGTCTCATAGGACCTTTTTGCCTGGGATAGTTTGGAACTCAGGTCCTCAGATCTCAGCATCCTGAGAAGGCAGGATGACAGACCTCAGCTATAGAACACTAGGCCATGGCTTCTGGTGCAACGGGCTCCTTGGCTCCACATGGTGGAGTGTTAGCCATGAGCCCAAGAGGTAAGGGTCAGTGCCTAGGCCCCTAGTTCAAGGTTCATGACTGAGAAAATACAAAACAAAACAATTGTCTGCAGGACACAACTCACTAGTCTTCAGTAATACATAATTTAGTCCCTGCCATGGGGACCTATCTGAGCCTCAATATTCTTCTCTGCATAATCATCTCAGTTGTGGAGCTCTTACAAGGACAAGTTGAAAGAATGCACCCTGTGAAAGACACAGCACATGGCACTCTTGCATGACTCAGCACACAGCATCCTGTGAAAGTCTCAGCACCCAGCACCCAATGAAGGACTCAGCACACTCCATCTTGTGCAGGACTCAGCACAGATCACCCTATGAAAGACTCAGCACAAAGCTCTGTTCCACAAGCTATCATTAGAATTAAGATGGTTTCACATTCTTTGAGGAACATTTCATAACTAATAGTTTAGTGGGGTGTTTTTATTTTGGGGGAGGTTACTTATGGGGCTTGAGCTCAAAACATGGGGATACTTTTCTACTAACATTTGCTCAAGGCTAGTGGTCTACCATTTCAAGCCATATTTCAAAGATTCTAGCAGACTTCCTGCCAGGATTTAAAGCCCCCAAGCAGCCAAGATGTCTGGGGTAAGCCAGGGTAAGCCAGGATGATGGGGGTAACCCATGGAGCTGGGATACAGCAGTTTACATCTGGCTAAGTCAGGTTAGGTGACAGCTGTCAGCACCAGACTCCTAGCTTTCTCTGTGATGAGGTATTTGATGTCCTGTCCTTCTATAGTTGCAGTGAGTATATTCTACCTTTTTTTTTGACAGTCCGGCGACTTGAGTAAGGGCTTTGACACTGTCCCTAAGCATTTGTGCTCAAGGCTAGCACTCAGTTGATTGAAAGACAGCTGAACTTCTAGGTTTTCTTTTTAAGTGGCACTGAGGGCTCGAACCCAGGGCTTCGTGCTTACTAGTCAAGCACTCAACCAAAGAGCCCCAGGAGTGAAAGAGTTATAAATAGATAGAGGTTGCTGTATATGATTTTATATACACAAAAGATGTCTGTACATTATTAATTTATAGATAATATTACTACCAATTTTTAGGTATTAAGTTATGTCTCCATTTAATCATGTGTCTCAGCAATTAATAAAGCATTAATTAAAATTATATGTACATACATCTGTATATAAATTACATATTTTATAGAATGTGACAGATGTCTATATAATTAAATTATACATCATGTGTTACTACCAATTATTAGGCATTTATGTTTCCATGCAATTTTTATTCTATTAATGCTTAATAAAATATTAAACTTAATCCACCTCCTATAACTAGTGTGTCTAATTTTATCCTAGAATGATTCACTACTAATTCAATCTGTTTTTCATTTATTGTAGTGACAATTCTTCCACCAATGACATTTTTTACATTTATGACATCCTATTACATAGCATATATATTTGCATCTGAATTATACATCCTGTCACTGAGCACTTTCAAAGAAAAAGAAAACATGTGTCACGCTCGGCTTCTTCCTCCTCGATTACATTTTTGGCAGTACTGGGATCTAAATTCAGGGCCTAGAAGGCTCAATTCATGAATGGCTGACTGTCAGCACAGAAGCCTCTAGCCTATTCAGCTGCCAGGCTGTTCCCAGGCCCTGATATCGAGCCCCATATGTTGAACACATATTTCACTTAGTGTAGTTATTCATTTTATTTTTTGTTTTATTAATTTATTTACCATTTATTTTATTGACTATTATTACACATGAAATATTTACTACATATATTACATAAGATATAGATTTGCCTGTGTATGAAACTTCATACCTTACACTCAGGACTTTCAAAGAATCAGAAAACATGTGTCACCGTGGGATTCTTACTCCACGATTCAATTTTTGTGAGTGCTGGCCTTAGAACTCACAGCCTATAAGTCCCAATTCATGAATAGGTGAGTGTCAGCACACCAGCTTGGGACATATTGAGCTGACAAGTATTTCTAGCACCTGAGATCAAGCCCAGGGGTTGACAAAATAAGAACAGATTGACATGCAGATGGCAGTACACAAATAAATATAGATCTTTATAGAGTGCCAGTGATGTCTATACATTATTCAGGTATATGCACTGCATTCCTACCAATTCTTGGGTATTTATTATGCGTCCATGTAATTAATATTCTTGTTTTCATCCTTAATGAATTATTAAAAAATCAACCACTGTCCCAAAACTATTGCATCCATGTAATTAATAGTATTCTTTGAATGTATCAAAAATATTCATTAAAATCCATTGGTCTCCTAAAATCCCTCCATCTAATTGTATAGTAGTATTCAGAAACAACTAATTCAACTTTGCCATTCATAATCTTCCATCGCTAATCCTATGAATAGGAACAAGACTCTTAGGATCTCTCTCCATTGGTAGGGGTCAGGACTGTGCTTCAAACACATGGCCTATGTTGCCGTGTTGGCCTAAGGCTTCCCTGGTAGTCCACCAGCCTTCAGAAATGCCAGGTTACCAACATTTTGCAGCCATGTCATTCAGACCCAGGATGGTCACTTTGCAAAGAAAACAAATATAAAACTAGGAAGTTGCCAGTTTTTATTTTTCTGTCGCATTATTTATTATTGTTTTCCTCTCAGCATTTGAGGCCCAGGAACCCAGGTTTGTCTGTGAGTCCAGTGGTTGCACTCCAGCCTAGAGTGATCAATGCTGAGACAGAATTGCCACTACCTGAGATCAAGCCCTGTGCTTGAAAAATAAAAATACATACATACATACATACATATATACATTAAAAATATTTAAAATATTATGTGGCTCCTTGGCTTGGAATTCAAGCCATTGTTTTTGCCAGGCCTGGGATTTGAACTCAGGGTGTGAGTAAATCTGTAGCACTGTGGGGGATGGGAAGATCACCGTGCTGGAAGACAAGAAAGTCAGGCCTGTTCCCAGGGCCTGAATTTAAATCCTAGCACTTGAAAAAATAATATATATATCATATTCGTATATATTTGAAATACATGATTTATATTTACGTACAGGTGTTTATTGCATATTGCAGTTAGTGTATTCATTTTATTTTGTGTTTTATTTCTTATGTATTTGAGAGTGAGTATGATTACACATATAACATTTTGCATCCTATTACATAAGACATAGGTTTTCCTATGTATTCTACATCATTCCTGAGACCCAGGACTTTCACAGATACGGAAAACAAGTGGAACAATTGGCTTTTCCAACAGGATTAAGTTTTTGGCAATTCTCTGACTTGAACTCAGGGCCTAGCAGGCCCAGTTCATGAATGGTTACATGTTAGCACACTAGTCTGATGCAAATGAAGTTGGCAGGCCAATTTGAGGACCTGAGATCAAGCCACAGGAATGACCAATATATAAACAGGTAGATGTTTAGATTGCAGTGTGTGTGTGTTTGATTGTGTGTGTGTGTGTGTGTGCATGTGTGTATGTATTTACATATGTATATGCATCTATAAATATATACAGAGAGACACAGATAGACATTTATGTAGATTCTAGTGTATAACCCAATATAAAGAGTGATATCTGCAACTTATTTTTATATATTCTATTACTACCAATTATTTGGTATAAAATTAAGCTTCCAATTATCATGGTAGAAGAATTAATAAAGTACTAATTAATCAATGACCTATATTTATTGCATACAATCTTATATTAGAATGACTAGCTAGTTAGTAATTCAATTAGTATATGTCAAATATTCTATTAGTGTCCCTATAGATAGGCACGAGTTTCCTAGGATCTTCAGCTGTGTGTAGGTGGCAGTCCTACGATTGATCTCAGGGCCTAGGTGTCTGGGTTTGCCTCAAGCTTCACTGACAGCCCCCCAGCCATCATCCATGCAAGGTCACATACAATTTTCAAGCCAAGTCATTGAGGCTCAGGAGGGTCACAGTGCTAAGGAAACAAAGGTAAAAACTGTTGTGTAACATTTTCTGGTTTTTCCTCCTCCATTTTTGTTGGTTTAATGTATTTTTGCCAGTGCTGGAAGTTGAATTCTGGTCCTAGGATCCCTGGATCATCTGTGGGTGTACAAGCTGTACCCCAGCCTAGGGTAATCATGGTTTAATACACACTAAAATGTTTCCTTGAGCAAAGGGAGCTCAGGGAAAATGTCTAGGCTCACAGTTCAAGCCCCAGTACCTGCCACAAAAAAAAAAGAGCCAGCAACTCCATGTGTCTGTGTATGTATGCATGTATTTGTATCAGTGAAGATCCAGAATTGCTATGAAGAAAGGCACCCAGCTAGGAAATTTGCTTTGAATAGAATGATTTCATTGCACAGAGAGTGCTTTCAAGACAATCCATGTACCGGGGCTCCCTCATTGTTCCCAGTGTAGCCTGCTGAGTCTCCATACCCCAGGCTGCCGGAGGAAGTCGACTTCGTTGTTGGAACAGGCAGACAAAAAGCTTCACTCCTGTAAAGCTGCATAACAAACAATTCATCCAGGCCAATTAATGAGGATAAACGTGCACAGGTTCTGAAAGTCAGGAGAAAAAGGCTTGTTTGTACCCCAAGCTATCTCTCTCCCCAGTGGTCTGTTTTGACCGGAAGCCTTTATTTGTGCCACCTTTTGTGGCAGGCCAAGTTCCCTGCACTCATGCTGTCTTTGTAAGACTATGTTTCAGTGTTGAAACAAACTGCTACAATTAATTCAAGAGTCCTTCTGGCAGACAATTAGGGAGCTGAACATAATGGAATGATACATTTTTGGCAAAGGTGCCTCCATGTGGTGTGTGTGTGTGTGTGTGTGTGTGTGTGTGTGCATACACCATTCCTGGTGCTTGAACTCAGGACCTAACTGAAGAACTAAAGTAATTCCATTTTAAGATCAAGCCCCCTGAGCTGTGCTGCCCTCAAAGTAACCCCCAAAGAGAGCTGTGCTGCCAAAGAGAAAAATAGTTCTCAGAAAAACCGCAGGTTGCCACCAACCCTACCCACCCTTAAAAAACAGAACAGTTGCCCAGGTGTTCCAGCTGAAAAAGGGAAGTGCGATCAGGGTGGACTTAAACCCCCTGAACTTGTGAACTTGCTTGTGTGGAAACCCCCTAAACTTGTTTGTTTGATAATATAAAAGCTGTGCCAATTTTATGCTTGGGGCCTCTTAGCATCACCGGTTACCAAGTGCACAGAGGACCAAACTCCAGCTTGCAATAAACGACTCTTTGCTGTTTGCATTGATCATGGTCTCTGGTGTTCTGAGAGGGGGCGTCCAAAAACTGGGCACTTTATGTGGGAGCTCCTCTGGGATAGCCCCCCCATAAGCCACCCAAATACCTGATCAGCGAGTCGTCCAGCTAGCCGGTAAGAGGGGGTGCAGCTGCTTTATGTTGAGTGTTTTATGTTTGACTTGCAAGTAGGGTTTTGGAGCTGGCAAGAAATGTTGGCGGATGTGCTACAAGGTAACCAGCAGGCCGGTGGAAGACATTTCCTGGGCCCTTGGGGAAGCCCTCCCCAGTGGGGTCTCTCTGGACTCTGTCGTCTTTTGGACCATGACTTATCCGGCCTCTGCCACTCTGGGTTAAGGGTAGATTATCCACCTCCTGGGTATTGACTCACCGGCCTCTGCCATCCTTTGGGACAGGAACTCGTCTGGCCTCCACCACCGTGGTTTAGGGGTGGATTCGAGCTTGAGATCAACATGCATGCTCTCTTTGTCTCATTTGTAGTTGCCATTGTCATTTTAATTCAGCACCTCTCTTTCTTTCCTTTCCTGATTCATTTTATTTCATTTTCAGATCAGTGAGCATCCTGGAGCCCCCACAAAAGTAGGGGCCAGAGGCTCCTTTCACCTCAGGCGCTCTCCCATTTTAATACTTTTGGAATTTTAGGATGACATCAAGGGTAGACTTATTCTCTAGAAGAGGAGGCAGTGGGGGAAGGGAGAACCTGCAGGATCTAGCAATAACTTTGAAAGGGGCCTGCAGGGAAAACTCTAAGCCAGATGAATCTGCCACTGACCACCAAGTGCCACCAGCAAGATCTTAGCCTCGGGACTTGGCCCAGAGGTTCTGAGTATGGGGGGGAGACTGTCAGTCTGAGAGGATAGCTTCCAGGGTCATTTTTCCCTTGCCCCAAGATGATTGGGAGTTCTCCTCCACCTTGGAAGGCCCCTGGGTCAACATTTGCAGTTATCTAAAAAAAAAAAAAAAAAAAGAAAGAAATCCTCTGGTGGTGAGATGTTGCCAAATTCAAGGAAATCTGATTTTGTCTTTGTGGCCATTTGTCTGTCTTGTTTACTTTGGTGTCGTTTCTGTTCTATTTTTGAGGTGGGGAAATTCTGGGTGAGGGTGGCCAGCTCACTCAGCAGACTCTGATTTCAGCTTGCTGAGTGAGAATGGAGCAGTTCTAGTAGGGTTGAACTGAGGGTCCATTAGTCCCCAACTCAGCCTTTGTTGTCTAGTTCTGTTTTAGAATTGGTACCTGTTTTAAGTGTAGATTCTTGGTTTTTGTGTTTATTTATATTTTTGTTATTTATTTGAACAACTCTGGGGAAATAAAAGTTCCAGCCTCTGGCTGGGCTCAGCCACAGACCTGTTATGCTCCCCTCACTGTGAGGTATGAAAGGTTACTGGACTAGTCTGGTACCTTTCAGGCCTTGGGATGCATTTTCTCCTTGTGGAGGCTGCCTGAGCGGAGGGTGTGGAAGGCTAAGCACCTGGTTTGGACTTTTCAGCGAGTCCTGACAATGTAACAATTTGTAAAGTGCTCTTGTCTAATATTGGATAAAATTCAGGCCAGTTTAGTTTCAGGTGACCCCGTCAACCAGCCCTTCTGCAACAGAAGGTATTCAAAAGATCCGTTGGTGAATTGCCTTGCTAAACAAGCAAGCCTGGGAAAATGAAGCTTAACAAAGGTACTTAGTTAAAAAAAATACTGTATTACATTTTTGTTAAAAATCTTAAAAAAAATCTATGTACAACTGATTTTGAATTTTGCACACTTTAAGATGTGTGTGTTTTCTATGTGTTTGTAAACATGTTCAAGATAAAAATTGTCAACATGCTGTAAAAATTGGGTGAGTTTAAGTTTAAAATGTAAAAGGTTAAGGGATTTAGACATTACTAAAAATTAAAAAATCTTTCACATTGTTTTAAATGGCTTTTTAAGGATTCTTTAATGTAGAAATTAGAAAATCTGTTATTTTAAAATTTAATATTTTAAAATGTTTTGGCAGTTTGGGATTTAGTTCCCTTGGCTAAAATTTTAGGATAAATATTAAAAATTTAAATGTAAAGGTCAATTTAGCACTGTTACAAAACATGACCCGTTCTGTCTATCTAAAGCAGTATTTTATTCAAACCTCTGCACCAAAAATGGGAAAACTTAGAAGACCACCTAAGATCTATATTTAGGGGTGAGGATGAGCAGGCAGAAGTGCAGTTAAGTGGGTCATGCATGGTGGGACCGACCCTGGGGGGGGCTTCATAGATGGTGGGACTGGCCCTGGGAGGAGTCCACACATGGTAAAGGAGGGCAAGCTGGCATAAACGCAGTTCATCTAACCTTAAAGAGTCAGATTGGGTGTGTGCCCATTCCATAGGAGGGGCTGAGTGGCCCATCTTTGTTCGGTCTTTTTTCCCTGAAGATAGACACTGAAAACATGATGGTTAAAATGAGTGATGTGATGATCTGATTATTATTGCTAAAACTGCCCCTTGTATGTGTTAAAATTACAATTAAAAAGGCCTTCAAAGGAGGGTTAAAAAGTTTATTTGTATAATGGAACTTGCTTTCAATGATGTTCTACAATTAGGATGTTTTTAAAAGTTATAAAGGTGTTAAGCCTAGTTTCTTTTCTTTTTTTTTTCTAGATTATTATTTGTTTTTATTGTGAAAATATTGTACAAGGGGGTTACAATTACATGAGCAAGATAATGAGTACATTTCTTATCAAGCATTGTAGCCTTCTCCTTTGTTTCCCCTTTCTATCCCATCCTCCCCCATCCCTCTACCCAAGCCTACAATCACCCCACACCAAAGTTGGAAAGTTCATTTTCGACATAACGACTTGTACATCTCATTGTTGCAATGGGTCCACCTGTATCCCTATTTAAACGATTTGTTTTTGCCCTTACCCTCCACAAATTATAACAACATCAAAAACAGTGAAAGTAGGGGTTATACCATGGGGGAGGGACATACAAAGCAACAAAGATATCATCTTATAAATGTGTTAGAAAAAATCGCATGAAAGAAAACAGCATTTGAGTACATATCTTAGGGTACATTTTCCTAACATCAATATATCTGAGCTATTCTGCTTGATTCAGACATATACTATTTATTGGAAAAAAGGAAAACTATGGGACCTATGTTTCTTTGGGCCTGGTTTACTTCACTTAATATAATTTTTTCCAACTCTTTCTATTTCCTCACAAATGGGGCAATGCCATTCTTTATGATGGACGCATAGAATTCCATTGTGTATATATATATATATATATATATATATATATATATATGTATATACATATATATATATATATATATATATATATGTACCAAATTTTCTTGATCCATTAATCTACTGAGGGGCATCAGGTTTGGTTCCATATCTTAACTATGGTAAATAATTCTGCAATAAACATATCCTGCTGGTACCTTTAGTGTGATCTTGTTTGTGAATATTTGTGTAAATGCCCAAAAGTGGGATTTCTGGGTCATAGGGGAACTCTATTTGGAGTCTTTTGAGGAACCTCCATACTCCTTTCCAAAGAGGTTGAACAAGTTTACACTCCCACCAACAATGCAGTAGGGTTCCCTTCTGTTCACATCTCCTCCAGCATGTGTTGTTATTAGAGTTCTTGATTATAGCCATTCTACCTGGGACGAGGTGATATCTCAATGTTGTTTTGATTTGCATTTCTTTTATGGCTAGGGAGGTTGAGCATTTCTTAAAGTATGTATTGGCCATCTTTCATTCCTCTTCAGAGAAGTTTCTGTTTAAGTCTTTAGCCCACTTATTTATTGGTCAGTTGTTTCTTTGAAGATTTGTGGTTGGGGGATTTAATGTTTTCAGTTCCAGGTATGTTTTAAATATGAGACCCCTGTCCGTTGTATGGCTAGTGAAGATCTTCCCCCAATCCATGGGCTTTCTATTGATATTGCTAGCGATGTCCTTTGTCATACAGAAGCTCTGCAATTTCATGCAATCCCATTTGTACAACCTTTCTTTAATTTGTTGTGTTTCTGGGTCTATATTAAGAAAATTTCAGCCTGAGCGAAGGAGAAAAAGGGTTTTTCTTATTCGATCCTGTAATGTTTTCAGAGTGTCTGCTTTGACTCCGAGGTCTTCGCTCCATTGGAGTTGATTTTGGTGCAGGGTAATATATAACGAGCTAGCTTTAGTTTTCTACAAGTAGTTAACCAAGCCAACACCATTAACTGAAGAGGCTGTCTTTCTTCCATTCTATTTTTTTAGCTCCCATATTGAAGATTAGAGGGCTATAGGACTGTAGGTTCATTTCTGAGTTTCAATTCTATTTCATTGGTCCTGAGGTCTGTTCTTGTGCCAGTAAAAAGCTGTTTTGATTACTATGGCTTTATAGTAGAGTTTGAAATTTGGTATTGATATTCCTCCAGCACTGTTCTTTCTGTTGAGGATAGTTTTATCTATTTGGGGTCTTTTATTGTTCCATATGACTTTTTGCATTGCCTCTTCTATTTCTTTGAAGAATGAGGTTGGAATATTGATAGGTTTCGCATTGAATTTGTAGATAGCCTTGGGAAGTATTGCCATTTTCAAGATGTTGATCTTTCCAATCCAGGAGCATGGGAGTTTTTGCACTTCTAAGTTCTGTTTTGATTTCCTTTTTCAAACTTTTAAAGTTTTCATCATTGAGGTCCTTCACTTCTTTGGTTAAGTTAATTCCTAGGTATTTTGTTTTTTGTGGGTCTATCACGAATGGAATTGCTTTCCTAATTTCAGCCACACTTTTCTCATTGTTGGCAAACAGAAAAGCCATGGATTTTTGAGGGTTAATTTTATACCCAGCTACTTTGACAATGTTTTGAATCAGCTTGAGTAATTTTGGAGTACAGACTTTGGCATTTTTTACATACAATATCATGTCATCTGCAAAGAGGTAGAGTTTTACTTCTTTCCCTATTTGGATCCCCTTTATGTTTTCATCTTGTCGTATTGTTGTAGCTAGGCATTCTAATACTAGGTTGAAGAGAAGTGGAGAAGGGACATCCTTGTCTCCTTCCTGAGTTAAAAGGAAATGGCTTTAGTTTTTCACCATTAAGTATAATGGTGGCTGTAGGTTTGTGAAATTCACCCTTTATTGTATTGAGGAATGTTTCATGGATTCCTAATTTTTCCAAAACTTTCACCATGAATTGATGTTGGATTTTGTCAAATGCTTTTTCTGCATCTATTGAGATAACCATATGTTTCTTATCCTTGCTCTTGTTGATGTGATGAATTAATTGATTTGTGTATACTGAAACAGCTTTGCATCCCTGAAATGAAACCTATTTCATCGTGGTGTATGACTTTTTTTGGATGAATTGTTGAAGTCGATTGGTCAAAATTTTGTTGAGAGGTTTTGCATCAATGATCATCAAATAAATGGGTCTATAGTTCTCTTTCTTTGATGAGTCCCTGCCTAGTTTTGGGATGAGTGCTATCATAGCTTCATAGAATGATTTCAGTAGTGAACTTTCTCTTTCAATTTATTGAAGAGTTGGAGAAGTATTGGTGTGGGCTCTGGGCTGTTTTGAAGGCCTTGTAAAATTCCCCTGTAAAACCATCTGGTCCTGGGCTTTTCTTAGATGGTAAGTCTTATTGCTGTTTCCATGTCAATGCTTGATAAGGGCCTGTTAAAATGGTTTAACTCATCTTGGTTTATTTTTGGCATGTCAGTATTTGCTAGGAAAAGTTCCATTTCTGCTAAGTTTTCAAAATTATTAGCATTAAGTTTTGAGAAGTATTCCCTTATAATGTTCTGTATCTTGTTTTTTTCTGTGGTGATGTTTCCATTCTCATCTCTGCGTTTATTTATTTGGGTGAGTTCTCTTCTTTTTCTTATAAGGTTTGCTAAGGGCCTGTCAATTTTACTAATTTTTTTGAACAAGCAACTCTTTGATTTGTTGATTCTTTCTATATTTTTTGGATTCTAATTCATTTAATTCTGCTTTAATTTTAATTATTTCTTTCTGTCTACTGGATTGGGGTTTATCTTGCTCCTCTTTTTCAAGGAGGCTCAGATGTCTCATGAAATTGTTGGTTTCAAATCTCTCCAATTTGTTCATGTAGGAATTCAGAGCTATAAACTTGCCCCTAAGTATTGCCTTTGCTGTGTCCCAGAGAAGTTGGTAATTTGCGTGTTCATTTTTGTTGAATATCATGAATATATGAATTTCCTTTCTGTTCTTTTCTATGACCCACTAGTGATTCAGCAGTGTGTTGTTCAGCCTTCATGTGTTAGTGGACTATCTCTGGTGGCTTTCGGTGTTGAGTTCTAATTTTATTCCCTTGTGGTCCGAGAGAATGCAAGGTATAACTTCAATGTTTCTGAATTTGGACAAGTTTGCTTTGTGGCCTAAAATGTGTTCTATTTTGGAAAGTATTCCTTGTGCTGCTGAGAAAAACGTATATTCTGATGCTGCTAGTTGGAATATCCAATAGATGTCTGTTAAATCTAGTTGATCTATGCAGTTGTTCAGATCTGTGTTTTCTCTGTTGAGTTTTTCTGAGTTTATCTGTCTTGTGGGGAAAGTGGTGTGTTAACGTCCCCAACAATTCAAGTCTTTGGAGCTATTGTGATTTGAGGGAAAATAGTGTTTCTTGCATAAATTTGGGTGCTCTGTTGTTTGGTGAATTGTGATTGTAATTCTTGCATTAAGAATAAACTGCCAGGAAGTTCCAGGAAGATTGCGGAAGAGAAGCTGTAGGCTAAACAAGCTCTGGCATAGAAAGCAGTTTTAGAGTTCCGGGGAACAGTCCTAAGCCATAGAATCACAACAAGTGTGCCTTCACAGGACAGAGAGTGAGGACAGAGAGAGAAAATACAGGCAAGGAGACAGCCCTGGGCACTTGCCAGCAGCCAACACAGCCGCAGCAGCAGTGGCGGAAGCGACAGCAGGCGTGATACCTGAATCACAGAGAGTCCGGGATGAAGGAGCCAGACGTGGTGGGCGAGCGGATTCCACTCAACACCAACAGGAACCGACAAGGAGCAGACATCTTTATCCTGCAGTTCACAGACCAGAGACGACCCAGGAACCAAGGCTCGGCATGAGTAGAAGCCTGATGTCCTCACTCCTTCGCAGGAAGCAGAGGAGGGAAGGCCACCCCTCCCCACCCCCAGTACCGGAGATCTCCATCTTGGATACTGACAAAGCTCGGAGGAGCTGCTAGCTCCAACTCAGGCCCTGGAATAAATCTAGGGTCATCTAGCAGGTCACAAGAGCCTTACCTCACCTGCCAGACTCAACTCCACCCAGGGAAAAGTCACCTAGCTCGGGTGCCAGCACCAGGAGTGGCTTTCTTCACCTGGTAATCAGAGCCAGAGGCTGCCCCTCCCTTTAGCAGCCTCGACAATCAACTGAAATTCAGTAAACAGAAACCCTGAGAATGGCTCCAGGCTGGACTCTATGAGTTTCTCACAAACCAGCCCCCAGGAAAAGCTAATGTTTGCTGAAAGGCCTCAATTCTACCCAGAACCTAGCATCATCACAGCATCTCCAAACTCGAGGAAAAAGCCATCTTCCACCCATTGAACTCACCTGGGAGGAGGATGGCAGAGCATTTTTCTGCCTGTTCAAAGAAACTGATTAAGTAACCAACCAAGCCACAGGAACACAAGCAGACCAGAGACTCCAACAAGAGGCTGGTTACAGACACAAGGGAGACACAGGATTTTTCCCACCCATCTCCAAAAAATCAAAGAAGATTTTTTGTTGTTGTTGTATCTTTTATAAAAAATTTTTTTCTAAAAATGCTTTTTTTAAAATTTAATTTTTACCTTTTTTGAAAAAAATTGTTTTCTAGTAATTTTTTTTCCTCTTAGAATTTTATTTTAGGGGTATAAGTGTGTGTGCATTTTTATTCTTCTTTTTTTTTTATGTTTTGTCTTGATTTTTGTTTAGCTCTACTGAACTTCTGATCTTTTTTTCTTTCTTTCTTATCCTTTTCACCTGTTCTTCTCTTTCATTCTTTATGTGACTTAATTGCTTTTCTGCACATCCTCAGATAAACCCGTAGTCGATTATTAGACCTTATCCCCCATTGTGTACACACTTAACACAGCAGCTTAAGAACACTCAAAGAGAACTATAAGAATCTCAAGAACGGGAGGAAGCTAATCAAAGAGTAATATAGGAATTGAGAGAGCAGGATGAAAATACACAAAGATCACTAAAGTCATTCATGGAATCCATTAACAAAGAGCTGAAGGAAGTCAGGGAGACCACAAACGGAATGCTGAATGGAACCCAACAGAAGGAATGGGAGTCCAAGGAAACCATAACCAATCAACTAAATGATTTGAGAATAAACAGTGAACACCAAATTAAGTAAGTAAAGAAGTTCATACAAGATCTAAAAAAAAGCTTCAACAAAGAATTTGAAGCCATCAAAGCTGACCAAATAGAAGGAAAAGAAATAAGAAACAAAGTAGAAAGTCTCGACAGCAGGTTAGACCATGCAGAAGATCGAATCTTGGGGATTGAAGACAGCCTAGACATTGTAGAGAAAGAACATACAACCATCCAAGATTAATCCAAGAAATATGAGAGATCTATCCAACACTTGGAAAACACCATCAGAAGGCCTAATCTAAGGATAATGGGTGTAGAGGAGCACCTAGAAACAGAAGTTAATGGTCTAGGAAATTTGTTTAACAGGATCCTAGCAGAGAACTTCCCAAACATGCAAAAAGATAGGCCTATTCAAATACAAGAAGCTTTTAGAACTCCAAATAGACCAGACCAGAATATGACATCTCACCGTCACATTATAATCCACACAGGATCAACTCAGACCAAGGAAAAGATTCTTAAAGCTGTCAAGGAGAAAGGATTAATCACCTATAAAGGGAAACCAATTAGAATCACCTCAGACTTCTCAGAAGTGACAATCAAAGCAAGAAGAGCCTTGAATGGTATATGCCATGCCCTAAAAACAAGCAACTATCAACCAAGAATACTGTATCCAGCTAAACTCTCCTTCATAACTGAAGGCCAAATAAAAACCTTCCATAGCAAAGAAAAATTGAAACAATACATCTCCACCAAACCAGCCCTACACAAGATTCTTAATGATGTTCTACACATAGAAAACCAACAAGACCACAATAAAGGTCAAGAAACTGCACCCAAACTGAGAATCCAATAACCATAGGAAGAACCCAGTTTTCACAGACCCCAAGAAGATTGATATCATTGCAGGAACTCCCAAATACCTCTCAGTCCTATCTCTTAACATTAACAGACTCAACTGTCAAATTAAGTGACATAGACTGTCTAGTTGGATTAAAAAACAAGGTCCTTCTATCTGGTGCCTTCAGGAGTCACATCTTGCCCATAAAAACAAACACATTTTCAATGTTAAAAGCTGGAACAAAATCTACCTAGCAAACGGCCCCCATAAACAGGCGGGAGTTGCAATCCTAATATCAGATAAAATAGACTTCAAATTAAAATTTGTGAGAAAAGAAAAAGAAGGTCGCTACATACTAATTAAGAGATCTCCCCTTCAGAAGGATACTACAATTCTTAATATCTATTCGCCAAATAACGGAGCACCCAAATTTTCCAAGAAACACTACATTCCCTCAAATCCCACATAGATCCACAGAATCAATAGTTGGGGATTTTAACCCACCATTCTCCCCACTAGATAGATCAACTCGGCGAAAACTCAACAGAGAAACTGCAGATCTAAACAACTGCATAGATCAACTAGATTTAACAGACATCTAACGAATATTTCACCCAGCAGCATCAGAATACACGTTTTTCTCAGCAGCACATGGAACATTTTCTAAAATAGACCACATTTTAGGCCACAAAGCAAACTTGTCCAAATTCAGAAACATTGAAGTTATACCTTGCATTCTCTCGGACCACAAGGGAATAAAATTAAAACTCAACAACAAAAGCCACCAAAGAAAGTCCGGTATCACATGGAGGCTGAACAACACACTGCTGAATCACGAGTGGATCATGGAAAAGATCAGAAAGGAAATTCAAGTGTTTATGCTATTCAACAAAAACAAGCACAAAAATTACCAGCGCCTCTGGGACACAGGACAGGAAGTCCTCAGAGGCATGTTTATAGCTCTGAATTCCTACATCAACAAATTAGAGAGATCTGAAACCAACAATTTCATGAGACTTCTGAGCCTCCTTGACAAAGAGCAGCAAGATAAACCCCAATCCAGTAGACAGAAAGAAATAATTAAAATTAAATCAGAATTAAATTAATTAGAATCCAAATAAACTATAGTAAGGATCAACAAAACAAAGAGTTGGTTCTTCGAAAAAATTAACAAAATTGACAGACCCTTAGCAAATCTTATCAGAAAAAAAGAGAACACACCCAAATAAATAAACTCGGAGATGAGAATGGAAACATCACCGCGGAAACAATCAAGATTCAGAACACTTTAAAGGAATAACTTCTCAAAACTTTATGCTAATAAGTTTGAGAACTTGGCAGAAATGGACCTTTTCCTAGCAAATATTGACATGTCAAAACTAAACCAATATGAGTTAAACCATCTTAACAGGCCCACATAAAGCATTGAAATAGAAACAGCAATAAGAGACCTCCCAGCTAAGAAAAGTCCAGGACCTGATGGTTTTACAGCGGAATTCTACAAGGCCTTCAAAGCAGAGCTCACACCAATACTCTTCCAAATCTTCAATGAAATTTAAATAGAAAGTTCTCTACGGAACACATTCTATGAAGCCATCATAACCCTGATCCCAAAACCAGGCAGGGATTCATCAAAGAAAGAGAACTATAGACCCATTTCTTTGATGAACATTGATGCAAAACTTTTCAACAGAATTTTGCCCAATCAACTTCAACAATTCATCCAAAAAATCATAAAGCATGATCAAACAGGATTCATATCAGGGATGCAAAGCTGGTTCAAAATAGGCAAATCAATCAATATTATTCATCACATCAACTGGAGCAATGATAAGAACCACATGGTTATCTCAGTAGATGCAGAAAAAGCATTCAAAAAGATCCAATACCCCTTTATGATGAAGGTTTTGGCAAAATTAGGAATCCATGGAACATTCCTCAATACAATAAAGGTGTACATGACAAACCTACAGCCAGCTTTATACTCAATGGTGAAAAACTAAAGCCATTTCCTCTTTACTCAGGAACAAGACAAGGATGTCCACACTCTCCACTTCTCTTCAACCTAGTATTAGAATTCCTAGCTACAGCAATAAGACAAGGTGCAGACATAAAGGGGATCCAAATAGGGAAAGAAGAAATAAAATTCTCCCTTTTTGAAGATGACATGATCTTTTATTTAAAGAATCCCATAAACTCCACTCCCAAAGTAGTCAAGCTGATTCAAAATTTTGGCAAAGTAGTAGGGTATAAAATTAACACTCAAAAATCAATGGCTTTTTTGTATGCCAACAATGAGAAAAGTGGGGCTGAAATTAGGAAAGCAACTCCATTTGTAATATCCCCACAAAAAAATAAAATACCTAGGAATTAACTTAAGAAGTGAAGGACCTCTAAGATGAAAACTTAAAAAATTGAAAAAGGAAATCGAATCACAACTTAGAAAATGGCAAAAACTCCCATGCTCCTGGATTGGAAAGATTAACATCGTGAAAATGGAAATACTTCCCAAAGCTATCTACAAATTTAATGTGATACCTATCAAAATTCCAACCTCATTTTTCAAGGAAATAGAAGAAGCAATCC
This sequence comes from Dipodomys spectabilis, assembly GCF_019054845.1. NCBI lineage: Eukaryota > Metazoa > Chordata > Mammalia > Rodentia > Heteromyidae > Dipodomys > Dipodomys spectabilis. The sequence goes on along the minus strand of NW_024870763.1, from coordinate 1,764,021 downwards.
AAAAATTCATATGGAACAATAAAAGACCCCGAATAGCAAAAACGCTCCTCAACGGAAAGAACACTGCTGGGGGAATATCAATACCAATTTTCAAACTCTACTATATGGCCATAGTTATCAAAACAGCTTGGTACTGGCACAAGAAGAGACCTCAGGACCAATGGAATAGAATTGAAAACCCACAAATGAACCTACAGACTAGCCATCTAATCTTTGGTAAGGGAGCTAAAAAAATAGAATGGAAGAAAGACAGCCTCTTCAGTAAATGGTGCTGGCAAAATTGGTTAACTACTTGTAGAAAACTAAAGCTAGATGCTTATATAACATCCTGCACCAGAATCAACTCCAAATGGATCAAAGTCCTTGGAGTCAAAGCAGACACTCTGAAAACCTTACAGGATGGAATAGGAGATACCTAGGTCTCCTTGGCTCAGACCGAAATTTTCTTAATAGAGACCCAGAAACACAAAAAACACAAAATGGGATTGCATGAAGTTGCACAGCTTCTGCATGACAAAGGACATAGCTAGCAAGATCAACAGAAAGCCTCCGGATTCGGAGGAGATCTTCACTAGCCATACAAAGGACAAGGGTCTCATATACTTGGAACTCAAAAAATTAAATCCCCCAACAACAAATCCTCGAATAGACAACTGCCCAATAAATAAGTGGGCTAATGACTTAAAGAGAAACTTCTCTGAAGAAGGAAGAAGGATGGCCAATAGACACATGAAGAAATGCTCAACCTCCCTAGCCATAAAAGAAATGCAAATCAAAACAACATTGAGATAACACCTCACCCCAGTTAGAATGGCAAGAATCAAGAACTCTAACAACAACAGATGCTGGAGGGGATGTTGATGGGAGCGTAAACTTGTTCAACCACTTTGGACAGTAGTATGGAAGTTCCTCAAAAGATTCCACATAGAGCTCCCTTATGACCCAGCAATCCCACTTTTGGGCATTTACCCAAATGTTTACAAACAAGACCACACTAAAGCTACCAGCACAACTATGTTTATTGCAGCATTATTTACTATAACTACCTTATGGAACCAACCCAGATGCCCTTCAGTAGAAGAATGGATCAAGATAATGTGGTATATATACATAATGGAATTGTATGCCTCCATCAGAAAGAATCACATTTCCCCATTTGTTAGGAAATGGAAAGACTTCGAAAAAATTATATTAAGTGAAGTAAGCCAAGCCCAAAGAAACATAGGTCCCATGATTTCTCTTATTTGCAATATCTAGTATATGTATGAGTCAAGCAGAAAAGTTCAGATAAGGTGATGTTAGAAAAATGAACCCTAAGATATGTATCTTATGTTTTTTTCTTTCATGCATTTGTTTCTAACGCAATTATAAGATTATTTCTTTGTTGCTTTGTATGTCCCTCTCCAACAGTATAACCCCTGCTTTCACTGTATTTGATGTCGTTATAATTTGTGTAGGGGAAATGGAAAATCAAGACATTTAAATAAGGATACAGGTCGACCTGTTGCAACAATGAGAAGTACAAGTTGTCATATCAAAAACGAACTTTACAACTTGTGGGGGGAGGATTGGGTGTTGCGGGGGAGGATGGGAAGTGATGTGAAGGGTAAACAAAGAAGCAGGCTACATTGCTTGATAATAAATGTACTCACTATCTTGCCCATGTAATTGTAACCCCTCTGTACAGTATTTTCACAATAAAAAAAGAAAAAAAAGAATAAATTGTCATTTGATTTTAACCGTTTTAATGTGTATTTGTTTTAAATCAAGTAGCATGAGACTTCCAGATTTTTCTGTGCATGTGATAGTGTAGAATTGAACCCAGGGCTTCATACATATGAGGCAAACCCTCTACCACTGAGCCAAGTAATGACAAATGTAGAAATAGATATGTAGATTGTAACACATATATACATATATATATATATATGTATAAAACAAGACAGAGATTTCTGTATATTATCTAATTATATATACTATATTACTACCAATTATCAATAAGTTATTCCTTCATTCATTTAAATATTATGGTTAAATACATAACAAAGTATTAATTGAAAATTAGTCAATGTACTATAATTATTGTGTATAATTTTATAATATAATCATATACTAACTACTAATGTAATTATTACTTTACAACATTCCATTCATATGGATGTATATTGGAATGTGTTTCTTAGGATCTCCCTCCATTCATAGGTGGCAGTCCTGGGATTTGCACCCCAGGCCTAGGTTGCTGGTTTGGGCTATGGGTTCCCTGACAGCCCACCAAACTTCAGCAGTGCAAGGTCATGTACATTTTCTGGGCCCTGTCATTTAGACCCAGGATGGTTGCAATGCAAAGGATAAAACAATGTACTACCACCTTCTGGAACTTCCCAGTTTTGTACTTCTCCTTTTTTCCCCTCCTCTGTTTTTTTCTTTTTTTTTCTTTTTTGGATTTGGGGCCAGAACACTGGCACTGGTGTTGTACCTCAACTCTTCACCTCAAGGCTATCACTCTACCACTTAAGCCATAGCGCTACTTCTGACTTTTTTCTGCTTATGTGGTGCTGAAGAATCGAAACCCAGGGCCTTATGGATGCAAGGCAAGCACTCTATTACTGAGCTTCCTCCCCAACACTTCTTTTTTGCCAGTCCCAAGATTTGAACACTCGCATCTAATGATTTTGAGGGGTGGGGTGTTTTTGGAGGAGGTGGAGTCAGCCACAGGGATTCCATTGAAAGCTAGGGGGTACTGTCCTAAGATCTTTTGCTCAAGGCTAGAGCTCTACCACTTTGAGCCACAGATCAGAGTTTTGCTGACTTCCTGCCAGGACTGGATTTTAAACCCATCAGGGTCAGATCTCAGTCCCCACGTATCTTGGATGACAGGGATTAGCAAACCAACGGTATCTGGTTCTGTGGAGCCATTTACCTCTGGCTATGTCAGGTTACATGGCAGCTGTCAGCAACAGACTCCCGGCTTGCTCTGTGATGAGGTATTTGCTTTGCTATCATTATATAGTTGCAGTAAAAAATTCTATCTTTATTTGGTGCCATTCCTGGGTCTTGAGTAGGAGTCTATACACAGTCCCTAAGTTTTTATGCTCAACGCTAGTGCTCAGTCGCTTGAGCAACAGCAAGAATTCTGGATTTTTCTGTGCACACGGTAGTGAGGAATCTAACTCAGGGCTTGTTCATACTAGGCGAGCACTCTACCACTGAGCCCCAGTAGTGACAAGTGTATAAACAGAAAAATGTGTAGATTTGTAGATAGACAGACAGACAGACAGACAGACAGACAGACAGACAGACAGACAGACAGACAGACAGACAGACAGACAGATAGATAGATAGATAGATAGATAGATAGATAGATAGATAGATAGATAGATAGATAGATAGATAGATAGATAGATAGATGGATGGATAGGGGTAGATACATAACACAAGAGACACACGTCTGTATACTATGAAATTTCATATATGATATTTCTACCGATTATTGGCAATTAAATTATTCGTTCCTTTTTTAAGTATCAAGATTGAATACATAATAAATTATTATTTGAAAATTCGTCAATGTAGTATAATTGTTATGTATAATTTTATAACATAATCATACACTAATTACTATTTTAATTGTTACTTTTATAACATTCCATTTATATGTCTGTATATGGGAAAGGGTTTCTTAGAATCTCCACCATTCATTAGTGACAATCCCAAGACCTAAGTTGCCAGTTTCAGCTATGGCTTCCTTAGTAGCCCACCAAACATCAGCAATGCAGAGTCATGTACACTTTCTGGGCTTTGTCATTTAGACCCAGGATGGCCACAATAAAAAGGAAAAAAAAGTAAAAACCATCTTCTTGAACTTGTCAGTTTTATGCTTTTCATTTTTATTTTTTTTGCTAGCCCCAAGATTTGAACTCGGATCCTAGGATCCAAGGCTCGGCTGTGGCAGAGATGCCAAGAAATGAGCAAGCCTTGTGCTTGGCTAATAATAATAATAAGGCCATGGTTTGGAACTTGCACCATTGTTCTGGCAGGCCTTGTATTTGAACTCAGGGTCTGGATAACTCTATGGCAATGTGGGTGAAGGGGAAAGGCTCCCTGTCCTTGAAGACAAGAAATTTAAACCAGTTCCCAGGGCCTGAATTGAAACCACAACGATGGAAAAAGCAATATTAATATATGATATCTATTTACATACATGGGTTTACTGCATATGATGTTTATTACCCTTATTTATTTAGTATTATTACAAATACAACATTGCTTTTATTACATCATATCACATAGGATATATTTGCATATGGATTATGCATCATACTGAGACCCAGGACTTTCACAGAGAATGAAAAATCATGTGTCAAAACTGGCTTCTTACTCCACGAATAAATTTTTGGCGACGCTGGGATTTCAAATAATAGCCTACAATGGCCAATCCATAAATGGGGTCACAGTCTTAGAACATCAGCCTCCAGCAAAGTGAGCTGCCAGGAAGTTCTGAGGACCTGTGATCAAGCCACAGGTGTGCCCCATATAGATAGATAGATAGATAGATAGATAGATAGATAGATAGATAGATAGATAGATAGATAGATAGATAGATAGATAGATAGATAGATATGTATATATATGTGAATATGGAGAGAAAGGGAATGTGAGGCTATTAAATTATATACATATATTACCAATTTTACTAGTTATTAAATTATACCTTCATTTAATGTATTATCAAGGTTGAATACTTATAAAATCATTAGTTAAAAATTAGTCAATATCCTTCCATTAGGGGAATCATACCATGGTGCTAGAATGGAAGACATAAATCCAATAATTATTCTGTGGCATTCTAAAATAAAATCATGGATTAACTGAAAATTTAATTATTATTTTAATAACATTCCATTAGCATTCACATAAATAGGAATGAGTTTGTCAGAATCTCCTTCCATTTGTGGGTGTCTGTCCTGGCATTCGAACTCCAGGACTGGGTAGTTTACATTGAATTCAAACCATTGGAATGACACCGTGAAGATTTCAGATTGTTATGAATACAAAAAAGAACAACAAGAAGAAAAGAAACCCAGGAGCCAGGGGCTCCTGCCTATAATCCTACCTCCTCAGGAGACTGAGATAGAGATCATGGGTCAAGCCAGGTTAGAGGAGGAAAGTTATTGATGAACTACCAAAAGCCAGAAATGGAGCTGTGGCTCAAGTGGTTGAGTGCTAACCTTGAGATAAGAAGTTAAGAGACCAGAGTCCAGACACTGAGTTCAGGATCAAATACTGGCACAGAAAAAAAATAAAGAAAAGCTTTCAGGAGCTCCTAGTCCACTGTGGTAAAAGGTCAGATTAGCCGGGCCACAGTAGCTCACTCCTAGCTCCTCAGAAGGCTGAGATGTGAGGATTGCAGTTCAAAGCCAGCCCGGACAGGAAAGTCCGTGGGACACTGATCTCCAAGGAACCTCCAGAAAACCTGGCTCTGTATCTCACGTGGTAACCTGAAGTGCTGGGGGGCAGCACCCAGGCCCAGAGTTCAAGCTCCATGACCAACACCTGGACTGCTTGGACCTCACTCTGTGGCTCTAGGCAGGGAATTTTCCAGTGGGCCCCTGAGGGTCTCCCAATGTCTAGATGTCCTATAAGTCTTGAGAGCAGCCTCTTTGGAGGCCATTACCTACAGAGCAGCCACAGTATCAGAGAAGGGTCACGCCTTGGGGCATGGAGATCATCAGAATGGCATCTGTCATGGGTGCAAGGTGGATCTGAGCAGTAATTCGATGTCTCAGACCACGGTTCTTGGCCAGCAGGGGCAGGAGATGCAAGATGTCACACCAGGTACCACCCACTCATGCAGGTATCAGAAAAGTGTGAATTTGTCAGGCACACCTTGGGCAGGTGTTGAGTTGAGCTCATGAAAGGCTTGTAGACTCAGGAATCCACAGCCAGCTGGCTGCTGCTTGTAGCAGTCGCTATCCCAGGTGTCCCAGGGCTCAGAGCCCTGCTTTCCTCACCAGTGATCGGGGGAGGAGGCTGGGGCAGATGAAGGTCAGCAATCCTGGGCTGATTACAAAGGAGCATCCCTAGTGTCCTTCCCGTGGTCCTGTGGCCCCGTTCATGGATGGAGGGGCAGGTTCCATGGAACATACTGGCATGGTCCAGACCCCTCAGCCCAAGAAGAACTTAGGGAGAAACCACTTGATCTGCCTTGAGAGTTTACTGTGACTATGCCTCAGGACTGCCCCCAGTTCTAGTTCAGCTCAGCTCATCATTACCACCATCCAGTGTGTGTGTGTGTGTGTGTGTGTGTGTGTGTGTGTGTGTGTGTGTGTGTGTGCGCGCGTGCATGTGGGCTTACGGATCTTAGTACTAGGGCTTGAACTCAGGGCCTGGTCTCTGTCCCTCACTTTTTTTCATTCAGTCTAGTACTCTACCACTTGAGCCACAGTTTTTCTTCCAGCCTTCTTGTGGTTATTTGCAGAAGAGAGTCTCACAGACTTTTCTAGCTGGGCTGATTCTGAATGGCAATCCTCAGATCTCACCTTCCTGAGGAGCTAGGAATATGAGAGCATGAACTATTAGCATCTGGTCACACTTTCCTTCTTGGCTAACACAGACTACCTCTCTCCCAGCCGAGCATCCATCTACCCCTCCAACCCCTGGCTTCAGACGAAATATAACCTCCTTTCCTGAGGATAAAGAAATGGGATCACGTTTGAGCTTTATGTTCTCCACAAAATCAGGGCCTGGTGGGAGCTTATGTGGAGGTCATAGATCTAGGCAAGGGCAAGTAGACAGCTGTTAGAACAGATGAGAGTATGAAAAGACATCCTTGCAGCTGGATGCCAGTAGCTCATGCCTATAATCCTAGCTACTCAAAGTTGAGACCTGAGGATCAATGAAGATTCAAAGCTAGCCTGGGCAGACTCTTATCTTCAATGAATCACCAAAAAGATGGGAAGCAGAGCTACTGTACTTCAAGTGTTACAGCACCAACCATTTGCAAACAAGCTAAAGGATACCACCTAGTCTCTGAGTTCAAGCCCTAGTACACACATACACACACACACACACACACACACACACACACACACACACATCTTTAGCAGATGCCAGTGGCTCATACCAGCAATCCTAGCTACTCAAGCGGCTGAGATCTTAGGATGGCAACTTGAAGCCAGCACAGGCAGGAAAGTATGTGAGACACTTCTGTCTACTAAACTACTAAAAAAGATGAAAAATAAGCTATGGTTCAAGTTAGATTTGAGCAAAGGAATCTCAGGGACAGTGGAAGCTCTTAGTTCCAGCTCTAAGATTTTTTTAAAGACAACCCCACAGTAATCAGGCCATAAATACAGATTTTGGTCATCCTAGATCTCACTTCTGCTCCAGCCACTTTCACAGCACAAGTGGCTGGTGTGTGGCCAGCCACAAAGAAGTAAACTTACACAAAGGGGACATAGCCAGGTCAAGGCTAATGCCCCAGAACATTGAAGTACTGGCCATACCATTCTCTCATCCCCCAGTTCCCTGGCCCTGGAATCTAAAGTGTGTGCCTCTGTATTGTGGGCATCTGGAATTGTCTGGAAGGACCTAGGGACCAGTGATATATCACACTCCATGAGAGGGCACACGAGGCCCAGGCAGTTTGGGGGCAACAAATTGGGTCATTTCTTTGTGTGGGCTTGAACTGAGGATGTGGGAGCTGTCTCTCTGGGTTTTCATGCTCAAGGCTGGTGGAGCCACAGCTCCACCTCTAATGTTTTGATGGTTCTATAGAGAATAAAATCTCACTGGCTTTCCAGCTTATTGATGGCTTCAATCTATCTTTGATCCTCAGAACTTTGCCTCCCGAGTAGCCAGGATGTCACGAGTGAGCCTGAACCAGAAGTGACAGGCATCAAAGCCTTCCCTTCGAGTTTCTGTTTATCTTGTGTCAACTAGCAAGCCCTAGCTAAAATTGTCACTTACAGGAGATAAAGTTCCTCTCCTAGGTCAGTTAATCCAAGGAGATAAAATGTCTTTGGAAAAGGCTAGTCTGAGTTGGCTTACAGGATTATGTGTGTGTGAGAGTATGAGTTTCAGGGATACCTATCCCCATCTCTCCAGTGCTTCATTATCCCAGTGGTGAGTACATCCAGGATCATCACCCCAAGGAAGGCGTGTAGTGGAGGGTATGTAAGGTCACATCAATTGGGATGATCAGAATTCTATCCTGCAACTGAAGCCAAGAGAGGTAATAGAGAGAAGGAGAGGTTTAGGGAAACATCAAGGGAAGCCCCTTACCTTTGGCTACAAGTACCAGAGAGAAGAATGAATCCATCCTTTTTGGTAGTAAGATAACAGGTGTCCACTATTCATTTATTTTACTTTTGTGAGTCCCAAGGCTTGGATTCAGGGCATCGGTGTCAACCCTGAACTTCTTTTCCTCAAGGTTGAGGCTCTACCACTTTAGCCACAGAACACATCTGGCATTTTTTGTGATTGGGGGAGTGGTTTATGGGAGATAAGAATCTCACAGACTCTCCTGCCTGGGCTGGCTCTGAGTCACAACCATGAGACCTCAACCTCTCCAATAGCCAGGATGATGGGCTAGAGCTACTGGCACCTGACTGCCACCATCCATTTACAGTCCTCTAGAACCAGTGCCGTGGCACCCTCACTGCACGCCCCCTTGCTGTGAGTGGGAAGCAGACATGGGTGGTTTTGATACTTCAACAGCCTCCCTACTTTGAGCATTGTTCTTGGTCAGTCTGATGGCAGCTTCCACCTTGTCCACAGCAATGACTTGGCTCTGTCACAAGAACAAATGTCCCCCAGGAGGTGTTAGGTCTGGGCTCTTTCCTCTGCACACCACCTGCCCTCCCTGAAACGACACACCCCAACAAAGAAAAGTAGAAAGAGCGAATTCATTTTCTTATAATCAGGGTCTGGTCAGATAGGTGAGGGTGAGGACCAGAGGCCCGGGGTCAGGCTGTGCGGTTGGACAATGCAACACCTCCTCATTCACTTTCCTTTCTTAGCAGAGGGTAGTGAGAAAGTATTCACCAGACGGACTGACAATGAATAACCATCATGGTCTAGCCTGGGCACAGGGGGGGCTTACCTGAGGGAGCGAGTTCAACAGGCTGAGCAAGAAAGCTTCAGACTCACAGCCTACCTCCGGAATAAGAGGGCCACCTTGGGTCCCAGACACATGGGGATACTGGGCCACCTCCTCCAGCACACATTCAACAAGTTCCTGAGAGAGAGAGAGAAAGTGAGAGTTACACTAAAGCCTGGGTACCAGTTGCACAGGCCTATAATGGTAAACTACACAGGAGGCTGAGATATGAGGATCATGTTTCATAGCCAGCCCAAGCAGTAATGTCTATGAGACTCTTATCTCCAAAGAACCACCAGAAAACCGGAAGTGGTGCTGTGGATCAAGTGGTAGAGTGCTAGCCTTGATCTGAGGAGCTCGGGGACAGTGCCAAGGCCCAGATTTCAAGCCCCACAACTGAAAATAAGTTGATTTCCCACCACAATATAGTGGACTGAATAGCACCCATTGTCCTAGGGAGTATGGCTGAGAAGACAGGCTGACTTTCCTGTCAGCTGGGGGTCATGAGTAGTTCACCCACCTTCTCTGTGCCTCATTTTCCCCAGCTGCAAACTGAACAGTGAAGGATCCCCTCCTCATGGGGATAGGGTAAGGATGAAAGAGAGTCATGTTTTGTTTCATAATCCCATACCTGTGGCACGATAAATAACAGGCCCCATCTGAACCCTTTCCAGGTATCTTCCTGTCATATGCTCACAGAATTGCCAAGAACTTTATCTGATGACCACTCCCTCTATGCCTGGTCCTGGCCCAGAAATCCCCCTGCATTGATCCCTTGTTTCCTCACAACTGTCCTGTGAGGAGGCTCAGGTCCGATGGTTCCAGGCCCAACCCAGAGCTTTAACTGTGGTCAAGAATCGACTGCCTTGGACTAAGTCTTTGGGAAATCCATCTAAACTGATGACTGAGCATGGTGCTACATGTCTAGGATCCCAGCTACAGAGGACCAAGTGGTGGTGCACGCCTGTCACAGGAGGACCTCGATCCAGCTCCATCTGATCTTATATTGAGTCTCTATCTCAGAAATGCCCGAGAGAAAGGGTTGGCTCCGATGGTAGAAGACCTGATTGGCAAGCCTAAGGCTTTGAGTTCAAACCCTAATATACCAAAAAGAATTAGAGGCTCAGTGCCAGAGGCTCAAGCCTATAATCCAATCTACTCAGGGGGCTGAGATCTGAAGATCAGAGGGCAAGATTTAAAATAGGGTTGGCCTTGCCCATCAGACGTCATGAGAAGGCCCAGATTCTGACCCATACCAATATGCTCCATACTAACAGGGCTTGTACCCTTACTAAGTGCTGGCCATGCTCTCTGCCCCCTTGGGGAGCCACCCCCTGCGATCCCACCGCCAGGTCCTCCCAAGCTCCCTATGCCACAAACCAGGCCCGAGCGAGTAGACAGTTCCAGGGCACAAAGATCCCTTTGTCTTATAATTTAATGGTGCTGATTCCCCCGGTGTGGCCACACTGGATTTGGATGTGACCTCAGGATCCATGACCCTCCTAAGGTCAGATGGGAAGCATATGACCAGAGGTGGCAGAGCATGTTACCTAGCAGGAAAGGAAGGTGATGGCTTCCAGGTCTGGCAGTTACCTATGTAACAGATACTGGGCGGATACTTAGCCAAGAGGGAGGGAGGTGCCCTTGTTCAGACTTTACATTTCAGCCTTTTAATAATTAAGAAAAAGGTTGAAGATTCTCTCAGGCTACCTCGTGTATGCAAGGGCCATTGACAGTAGGGGTAAAAGGCTGAGATGTGGTCCCCTCTGGGAGAAGGCAGCAGGCAACAGCTCTCACTTGGGCATTGAGTCCTTAGATGCAATCTGGAGGAGGCAAGTCTCTTGGATGAAGTCTGCAGAAGTCTCATGAGGCATTCATAAACTGAAAAAATACTAGAGAGCAAATTAATGGCAAGAGGAAGGACTTCAGGCTGAAAATGTTGGTAGAAATGTCCCTAGTCAAGTGACAAAGGCAAGAATATAGATTCCTGTCCAGTTGAAAGGTAGACAGGTATGGATATTTGATGGGCAGTCTTCTTACTTCTATTGACCTTCTGGCTCTGGTTAATTTTGAAAGGACAAGCACAAAGTGGATAATGTGATAGTATCTCCTTATTCTTCTCCATGTTCCCTTGTTCCCCAGACTGGCTGAGTCTACATGCTCATTGCTGAGATGGTTTGTCCCAGTTGGTATTCAAGGAGGTTTGAACTCAAGGCCTGGCCACTGTCCCGGAGCACTTCTGCTCAAGGCTAGCACTCTACCACTTTGAGTTATAGTACCACTTGCAGTGTTTTCTGGTTAGAGATAAGAGGCTCAAGCCATGCTTCCAGCCTGGCTCTTTGCAGGTTAGTTGGGAGATGGAGTCTGAGGGATTTTTCAGCTCAGGCTGGCTTTGAACTGTAATCTTTGCCACAAAAGCCCTTTGTTATTTCCAATTAAAGCAACAAGGAGATCAATAGAATAAGTAGAGCTTACCTGGTCCTTATCAAGAATTGAGCAAATATTCTGCAATGACAAAACTCATTAAATGTGAGAATCTTAGCACAGATATGCCTAATATTTTAGAATCACATACTTAGTACTAAACTACACAACACAAAACAAAAAAGGCAAAACTCAAAACCTAAAGTGTTTGACAACAAGCCTTTGAGAGGGAACTTAGAGGGGCTACCCGGAACCCAGGCCATGTCACATTCTTCAGGGCACAATCCAAAATGTTTTAGAAAAGAAAGGGAGAGATATAGAAAGTTGAACATGAATAGCAGAGAGCAGAGAGAGCCTGAAAGTAAACAGACTTCTGACCATGTACCATTGCAGAGGCAAAAATTGTCAGAATCTGAGAACAGCATAAAAATAGTAGGTGCTCTGTCTATCCAGGGAGTGCAGGAGGCATTTCAGAGGGGTTTCACAGCTTGAGCATGACTCGCAGCACCCCATTGAATGTGTAGGAGAGTCAGTCTGGAGAGTGAAGGAAAGCTGACCAGGCAGAAGCAGCATTCCTACTTCCCCCAGAGCCCTATAGAGAGACATGGCCAAGCACCCAAACCAAGCATCCTCAGCATCGGAGGTTACCAGCCATTTGGCTAAAGGCCATAGGAGCTCTCTGGCATGACACCACATCTGAACAGAGATTGAGCAACAGAGAGCCATAGAGAGTAGTTGCACTCAGCAGAGTAGAGAAGTGGTGTGGACGTGGATATGAAGGCCAGCAATGGTATTGGTGAAAAGTCTCACGTGGTGTTCAAAGCAGTTTGGTTGGCAGAAGAGGGGTGGTTGGGAAATTCTAACATTTCCAACTCAAAAACCCCATCTGAGTCACGGCATCATATGTAAGGTATATTAAATAGGTAGAATTCATTAGGTAGTGGATGAAGAGAACACCACAAGCTATTCAGGCAGGAAAAGAAGTTTATTTACCGGACTGCTGCCCCAACCATACATGGTGGAAAAGCGTGTCTGAAATGGAAAGAGAGGAGATAGCAATTTGTATTTCGGTAGAAATTCATCCATCTCTGCTAGGCTTTCCTTCCTTTGTGAGTACAGTCTGTAATTATTTCTTTATGATTGGATGTCTTGGACGTTTGTTGTAATTTTTCCTGTGGTATCTCTGATATTATTGATTTGGGTCTCCTCTCTTTTGTTCATTACTCTTGCCAGCGGTCTGTCAGCTTTATTGAGATATTTTTTTTAAACAGCTTTTTGTTTTATTAATTTTATTTATAATTTTCTTTGTATCTCATTAATTTCAGCTCTTATTTCAGTTATCTTTTTCTGTCTAGCAACTTTAGGTTCAATTTTTTCTTGTTTCTCTAGCAGTTTAATTGCATCATAACATTGTTTACTTGGTCTATGCTTTCTTTTTTTTAATTTTTTAATTTATTTTTATTGTGAAAATACTGTACAGAGGGGTTACAATTACATGGGCAAGATGATGAGTACATTTCTTATCAAGAATTGTAGCCTCCTCCTTTGTTTCCCCTTCACATCCCTTACCATCCTCCCCCTGTCCCCTCACCCAATCCTCCCCGCTCCCCCTCCCCCACACCAAACATGTAAAGTTAGTTTTCGACATAATGGCTTGTACATCTCATTGTTGCATTGGGCCCACCTGTATCTCCATTTAAATTATTTGTTTTTCCCCTTCCCCTCCACAAATTATACCGACATCAAATACAATGAAAGCAGGGGTTATACTGTGGGGGGAGGGACATACAAAGCAACAAAGAAATATTCTTATAAATGTGTTAGAAACTATCGCATGAAAGAAAAAAACATTTGAATACACATCTTAGGGTTCATTTCCCTAACATCACCTTATCTGACCTTTTCTGCTTGACTCAGATATATACTAGATATTGCAAAAAAGGGAAACCATGGGACCTATGTTTCTTTGGGCCTGGCTTACATCACTTAATATAATTTTTTCCAAGTCTTTCCATTTCCTAACAAATGGAGCAATGTCATTCTTTCTGATGGAAGCATAGAATTCCATTGTGTATATTTACCACATTTTCTTGATCCATCCATCTGCTGAGGGGCAACTGGGTTGGTTCCATATCTTAGCTATAGTAAATAATGCTGCAATAAACATAGTCGTGCTGGTAGCTTTAGTGTGGTCTTGTTTGTAAACATTTGAGTAAACACCCAGAAGTGGGATTGCTGGGTCATAGGGGAGCTCTATGTGGAGTCTTTTCAGGAACCTCCATACTACTTTCCAAACTGGTTAAACAAGTTTACATTTCCACCAACAATGAAGTAAGGTTCCCTTCTGTCCACATCCCCTCCAGCATCTGTTGTTATTAGAGTTCTTGATTTTAGCCATTCTAACTGGGGTGAGGTGGCATCTCAATGTTGTTTGATTTGCATTTCTTTTATGGCTAGGGAAGTTGAGCATTTCTTCATGTGTCTATTGACCATCCATCTTTCCTCTTCAGGGAAGTTTCTGTTTAAGTCTTTAGCCCACTTATTTATTGGGCAGTTGTTTCTTTGAGGATTTGTTATTGGGGGATTTAATTTTTTGCGTTCCAAGTATATTTTAGATATGAGACCCTTGTCCGTTGTATGGCTAGTGAAGATCTTCTCCCAAACCGTAGGCTTTCTATTGATCTTGATATGCGTTCTGAGAGCAATAAATTTGCCCCTCAGGACTTCTTTCGCTGGGTCCCATAGGTTTCTTCGTGGTGTATTTTCATTTTCATTGAATTGTAGGAACTTTTTAATTTTTTCTTTAATTTCTTCTGTAACCCATGTATTGTTCAACAGAGTGTTGTTTAATTTCCATATGTTTAAGTTTTTTCTTCTTTATGCCTTGTTATTGAGAACTAGTTGATTCCATTATGGTCAGATAGAATACAGGGTATTATGTCGATCCTCTTGTATTTGCTTAAATTCCTTGTATGAACTAACAAATGATCTATTTGAGAAAAAGTAAGGGAGTTTGCAAGAATAAGACCCTGCTGGTGTGAATGCCTGTAATTCTAACTACTCAGGAGGCTCACATCTCTGTATTCAGTTTTAAAGCTATCCCAGGCAGGAATGTTCATGAGGATTTTCTGGGGTAGTTCAGCACCACATCCTGCCTCATGTCTGGGGCTGTTCACCACCTTTGCCAGCATGGGCTGGGCTGGGCTGCTTATGCAAGCCAGTATGGAGAGACACCGCACCCCTCTACACGTCCGTAGTTGTTCACTGCCGCTGTCGATGCCGCTGTTGTTGCCACATCTGATGCCATTGCCTGAGCTGCTGCCACTGCCCCAGGATCAGCTGGGCCACATATGCAAGCCAGGCACTCCACCACGAGTCAGGTGTTAGACCCTGCTGCTGCCTATGGCTTGGCTGGGTCGCTTATGCGGGTCAGTATGGAGAGGCACAAACCACCATGGGTCTGGAGTTGTTCATTGAAGCTGTCCCCGCCCCAGCCACTGCTGTCGCCCTGGGCTGGTCTGGGCTGTTCCGGTGGGCTAGTGCCAAGAGACATTGTGCCCGGAGTCTTGGTGGTTTGCCGCCACTGCCAGCTGCTGCTGCTGCTCCAGGTTAGGCTAGGCTGTTTACACCAGCAGGACAGAGGTAACACAGTGTGAGTCTAGGGTCATTCACCACTGCTGACAGCTGCTGCTGTTCCTGACTGGATTGGGCTGCTTGCACCAACCAGGCAGAGGCGCCGTGCCAGGGCCAATGAGGGAAGTCTTCATGCCGGCTCTGCATTTGAGATTTCTGTTTGTATTCTCTGGGTTGGCATCATACCTTGGGAGTCTTCTGGGAGCCTTGGGATGCTTGCCAGTGTGTGGTCTTCAGAGGGTCCAGAGCTGGTATACTTAAGCAGCCTGGCACGAATCCCCACAACTTAATGTCGCATCCACCTCGACCAGCAAGGAAGACACGACCCGGGATTCTTCTCAAAGCAGTTTATTCAGGAACCTTGATTATTAGCTTCTTCCCCGCCCCGCACCCGCACTCCAGTTATAAGCTTCCTGGATGGCCAATCCCGAGGTGCCACGTGACATATACCAATAGGGTCGCAAACACGGAAGCAAACTAGGAGCCAAGTCATAGCCATATAAGGAGTTGTTTTTCACAGAGAGCACTCGCCATCGGGAAGGTGGAAGGCGGAAGCCAGCGCCATCTTTGGCTTGGCTGTGCCATGTGGCCGCGCCATCTTTGGCCAGCTCCCGCAGCTCTCCACAGCTCCCCCTTTTTGTTTTATTAAGCGACAGGCAAGAGTAGAGGTTGGGCCTCTTTCTAAAACATTAATGAGAGGACCTTGCACTGGTCTTCGCCTGAGGGGCGCGCTTCCCCCAGTGACGACCAGGCCCGTCCGATGCCTTTTTTGCAGAGGTGGGACCTTGGGCATCAACCCACTTGCAACCCAACATGCTCTTCTTGGGCTCACGCCAGGAAGTGATTCCCATGTGCAGTGCGTTTGCCCAAGTGCAGTGCATTTGCCTTACACCCTATGCTATTCCGTTAACGTGGCAAGCCACGCGTGGGGGGACTGTCCCGCCTCAATGGCAGTGAAGGCCTGGACTACCATAGCCATACTCCTGCGCTGCGAGCTCCTAATCCGGCATATGCACCACAGGCACAGCAAGATCACCAATGCCAGGATACCGATAAGGGAGCCTAATCCCGCCCACTCCTTCAAATGATCCACAGCTGTCAAAATCCAGGAGGAAACATCTTGTAACAGGGCATCATCCATCCGGGTGGAGTTTACCACGACAATGGCCGATCGTAGCTGCAACATCAATTGGTCGAATTCTCCCGTCCAGTTGCCTAAAAGATAACTTGACAGTTGTTTAGACAAATTTGCTGCCTGAGTATAGTTATAGTACTGAATAGCAGTAATGCAAAGCCCTTCATATTTTTGAATACATCCCAGCTGAGCCAACTGCCACATGATATCAACCTGTTCCTGCACAAGATCAATCCTTTGATTTAACAGCATCAGTCCTCCTTTTAATTGTGCAAAGGCCACTTGTTGTAAATCCAGAGCTCTGGCTGTAGTAGCCGACAAATTATTTAAAGTTTGAGCCATCTGCACAGTATGTGACATGGCGACAGCGGCAGCCGTCGCACCCGCAGCAGCCACAGCTATAGCAGTTACAATGGCCACAGTGATGCCAAAATCTCTCTTATGTCTAAACAAGGTTACAGCTTGAGAAGCATCTACTGGCACAGGCACCCAACGCGGAATGCGTGTAACTATAGCTAACGGATACTGAGAACTCCAGCAGGTAGCATAATAGCAGGTTTCATTATTGCAAGCACACACATCATCTGAGCATATAGAGATGTTGTTAATTACCAAAAACACAAAAGGGGAAACCACACACACGGGGGTAGGCTGATAGCTAATTATCGTATAATTTTTACTAAAATGACAATTGGCACCTATAGTACGGGCAGTACTAATCAAATTACAAGTCATGTTTGCTATAAAAAAGTGACCCCCTTGCAGCATAACTATAGGTTCAGCCTGCAAGCAACTTCCATTAAGACCACATAACAGCCAATTATTAAAGGGATTAATTCCAGCCCTAAATTGTACACTAGCATCAGACAAGACACTAGGGGAAAATGAGAAACGCTCAGACTCATCAGCCCAAATAACCTGTCGTGATTGGCAACCTGTCCAGGGCCAAGCCTCCCCCATACGGTCAGGCAGGCAAAAGGGGGCCCATTTAGGTTGTTTTAGAGGCCATGGGTCTCTGCTTAACTTTAAACTTTCATAATATCTGCCTAAAACAGTACCAACGAATCCAGTAGCATTTGTCCAAGCCTCAGTTGATCTCGGATTTCCATACCAATATCTAACATAAGCAGCTGGGGAACGAGTCAAGGCTATGCAACTACCATTAAGGGTCACATCACTTAAGCGAAAGCATAACGTGCCCATCAAGTTAATTTTTCTAGCTTCACCAACCCCTGCCATTTCTTTATCCTCTGGGTAAAAGGGAAGGTTAAGAGTCTTATTTGTGGTGAAAAACTTAGGGAAAAGAGAGGTGTCATGTCCCACGGGCATGGGCCTCGGGAATGCAGACAGTATCCCCCACCTCGGTACCGCCTGTCCCTGTTGGATCATCAGGAGCTGTATGATCAGCAACGCAATCTTTTGTTTCTTCCGGTTTTCGTTCATCTTGGACTCGCCGCACAAGTCGTTCAGGCACCCACACTGGATCCAAACGATTCTGAGGAAAAACACAAACAGATCCTCGTGCCCATACCAGCACGGGGTCAGGCCTGTTCCAGAGCCCGGTGAGCATCCTTCCACAAAGTCGATCCTAAGGCCGAAGGAGTGGAACTGTTATGCCTATCCGCCGCTGAGCGACCAGCGTTATCCAGATTCAGAAAATTTAGGGTGAATAGTGTCATGGCTATTCTTTGTCTTGCCGTAGCCATCAGGGGTCCAGCTCCCCCTTTTTGTTTTTGTAACATTTCCTTGATAGTGCGATGAGCTCTTTCCACAATTCCTTGCCCTTGAGGGTTATAGGGCAGTCCATGCAGCAGGGAAACACCCATTTGAGTGCAAAAGGAAGCAAAGCGCTGCCCAGTATAGGCTGGACCATTATCAGTTTTTAGCTGTTTTGGCATTCCCCAGGCCGCCCACGCTTCCAAGCAGTGAGATATTACATCAGTAGCCTTTTCTCCTGACAGGGGGGTGGCAAATACAACACCTGAAAAGGTGTCAACAGAAACATGTAGATATTTTAAACGGCCAAATTCAGATACATGTGTTACATCCATCTGCCATACTTGTAAGGGTCTTAAACCACGTGGATTAACTCCAAACGTAGGGGGCTGATGGTAAATAATACATTGGGGGCACTCCTTTATCACTTGACGTGCATCCGCTCTAGAAAGGGAAAAGCGACTTTGTAAAGTCCTGGCATTTACATGAAATTTGGCATGAAAATCTTTTGCTAAGTCAACAGAAGAAGCATGGAGCGCCCACTCAGCACGAGTGTACGCATCAGCCAAGGCATTACCTTTTGTCAGTGGCCCTGGGAGGCCCGTATGTGCTCGAATATGCATTGGAAAAAAGGGTTCCTTGCGTTTCCATATAAGGGATTGTAACAAGGTAAAGGGAGCTAGAACAGAACTGGTAGCCTTTATTGTACCAACCGCTTCCAATATTTTTAAAGCATTTATTACATAGGCTGAATCTGATATTAAATTAAAAGGACAGGGGAAAGCTTTAAATACTTCAATTACAATCATCAACTCAACAATCTGTGGGTTACCCGGGACAAATTGATGCTGCACGGGGTCTTGGTTACCTGCAACGTATGCCCCGCATCCTGTTTTGGAGCCATCCGTAAATATGTTTATAGCCCCTCTAATAGGCTTTTGGGCAGTTACCTTTGGAAAAATCACTGGATGTTCCTTTACAAATCTTAGTAGGGGGTCTTTGGGCAAATGATTATCAATAACTCCTGGAAACATGCATCTCAAAATGGACCAATTATCAATAGTGGCACATAAAGTCTGAACTTGGTAGGCATTGTAAGGAACAATGATGGAGTGTGGATAAACTCCAAAAAATTGTAAACTCTGTTGAATTCCTTGTAGAGCTAAGCCTGCTACTGCCTCAGGGTAATATTCCAGCGCCTTTCCGGGGGAAACATGAGAATGTAACCACATCAATGGCCCCTTTTGCCAAAGTACCCCAGTTGGTTGGGCTTCAGTAGGAAGAATGCATAAATCAAAAAGTTGGCCATCTTGTAGTCTGTTTAAGCAGGCAGCACTTAAAGCTTCCTCCACCCTTTTGAGAGCAAATCGGGCACTCTCAGTCAGGTCTCGTGGGGAGTTTAAATCTATATCTCCTTTTGGCATGTCAAATAAGGGTTTTAATTCATAATTTGGTAATTTTAAATACCCCCTTATCCAATTAATATCCCCCAACAATTTTTGAAAATCATTTAAGGTCTTTAAGTTATCTTTTCTCAGGGTCAATTTTTTGAGGCACAATAGACCTGGGATGTATCTTAGCTCCCAGATACTCCACCACTCTGCCTGTTTGTGTTTTTTCTGGCGCCGGATAAAGACCCTGTTTTCTTAAGGCAAAAACCAATTCTGCATAGGCCATTTGTAATCCAGCCTCCTCCTTATGAGCTAACAAAATGTCATCCATATAATGGACCACCCTGAGTTTTGGATGGCTTTTTTTAACAGGAGCTATAGCCCTGCTGACAAACAACTGACACATAGTGGGGCTGTTGGCCATACCCTGAGGCAGCACGACCCACTCATATCTTTGGTCAGGTTCCTCATGGTTACAAGAGGGCACAGTAAAAGCAAAGCGCTCACAATCAGCCGAATGCAAGGGTATAGAAAAGAAACAATCTTTTATGTCTATAACCATAATAGGCCAATGGGCAGGAAGTGCAGAAAGCAAAGGTAACCCTCTTTGTACAGGGCCCATAATTTGCATCTGTGCGTTTATGGCACGCAAATCATGAAGTAATCGCCATTTACCTGACTTTTTCTTTATCACAAATATTGGAGTATTCCATGGTGAAACTGAGGGTCTCACATGACCCAGGGCTACTTGTTCTTCTACCAGTTTATGAGCGGCTAAAAGCTTTTCGGAGGATAGAGGCCACTGAGCTACCCATACCGGTTCCTCCGTCTTCCAGGTAATGGGAATTTGATCCTCAGCGACCCCTATGAAAAACCCAGCCCATGTCTATCAAGTTTTTGGTGGACATCAATAGGCTCTTTACAGCCTTGCAAGTTTTTTCCCAGTCCTTGTCCTGGGCAGTAGCCCATTCGTAACATCATTTCCTTTGAGGTGGGAGAATATTCATTACTAAGGCAAAACCCCATCTCTTTTAGTAAATCTCTACCCCACAGGGAGACAGGCAATTCTAAAACATAAGGCTGGATGTTTCCAGAGTGTCCTTCTCCATCCTTCCAGTTGAGGGGTCTTGCACTTAAGTCAGGAGCTTTGGCATAGCCTAGTCCTCTCAGGGTTTGTTCTGAGGCCTGTAATGGCCACCCTTTCGGCCAATCCTTTTTTGCAATAATGCTACGATCGGCCCCTGTGTCTAACAGTCCTATAATCTTTTTTCCTTCAATCTCCAGCTCAAGCATGGGTCTCTGGTCTAAATCCAGAGCTAGGTACACTGACTCAATTCCGGAGGAGCCAAAACCCTTTTCACCTCTCTCAGACTGTATGGCAGGAAATTTTTCATGTAGGCTAGGTAAGAGTAACAATTGGGCAATTCTATCTCCAGGGGAAATTGCTACAATGCCTTTTGGGGCTTCTACCATAATTTTAACTACACCTGTATAATCTGGGTCAATAACTCCTGGGTGAATTTTAAGCCCTCTAAGGGCAACAGAAGACCGGCCAATTAGTAACCCCACCGTGCCCCGTTCTAAAGGACCTTGAAAATCTGACTCTATTAACTGAACACCCATTTGTGGGGTCAGTACGAGTCTGGTGGTGGCACGGAGGTCCAGTCCCGCTGAGCCTGTAGTGGCTCTCCGCGGTTCTTGGGATGCCTCAGGGTGGGCCATCCTTCTTGGGGAATTTCCTCGTTTGAGTTCTCCATTGCCCCATACATTTGCGGGCCCTGGGGACGGGGCCCCCTCTGCCCGTTTTTTGGCTGCGTGATGAGGCCCAAGGGCTGGCCATTAGCATCTCTGACTGATCTACATTCATTGGCCCAATGCTTTCCTTTTTTACATCTGGGGCACAGCCCTGGCTGTTTACCTGTTGTAACTCCTCCAACTCTTTCGGGTCCTTTTCTCTCTAGGCAATCTCTCTTGAGATGACCAGCCTTGCCACACCTGAAGCATACTCCAGATGGCGCTCCAGAGTTTCTCCCCCGCCTATTTGAATACTGTAGTACTGCAGCGGCAAGGCCTGCATTAGTTAGAGGTCCTCCGAGCTCTCTGCACACTTTCATCCAGGCCTCCAATCCTCTATGTTTATGTGGGGTAATGGCGGCTTTACATTCTTTGGTGCATTGCTCATAGACTAATTGTTTTATAAGAGGCATGGCCATGTCAGGGTCCCCAAAAATTTTGCCTGCTGCTTCCACCATTCTGGCCACAAAATCTGAAAAAGGCTCAGTAGCCCCCTACAGGATCTTGGTGAGATTGCCACTAACTTCCCCTTTATTTGGTAGTGATTTCCACGCCCTAATGCAAACATCATTTATCTGTTGATACACGTCAGGGGGATATCCTATCTGAGCATTAGCAAAGCGACCTTGTCCCAAGAGCATATCTCTGTCCCAAGCCGGGTTTCCGTTTACTTGATTGATGGCTGCCTGTTCACTACAAAATTCCAGCATAAATGCCCTCCAATCCAAGTACTGGCCTGGACTCAAACATGCCCGTGCTAGGCTTGCCCAATCAGAGGGAGTCATGCAGTATCTCTTTATAGCCTCCACTTGAGCTATGGTAAAAGAGGCTGTAATCCCATACGTCCGAACAGATTCAGCCAGGGACTTAATTACTTTAAATTCTAGAGGCTCATGAAATCTCTGTTGATTACCGTCTTGAAAAACTGGGAAGGTGAGTTCTGCTCGGGCAGTCCGCCAAGTATCCGGGCAAAACGTATGCCCATTGGCTCCATGTTGATATGGAGGAGGACCTAAGGGGACTTGACCGGAAGTTCCTTTTACATCATCTAAAGGGGCCTGACCAAAAGTTCTTTCCACATCCTCATTAAGCACAGGTTGGCTTAGCTTATGTTTTCCCTTTTTTATACGACTCCTTTTCATCTGTTGAATAAGTGCTCTCACTTCTTCCTCCTCTAACTCGCTGGAACTTTCTCTTTCTGATTTCAGCTCAGACAGATCTGGGTATAGTTGCCCCCTTTTGCCCTGTCTACTGTCTCCCTTTTCACTGATCGCCTTCTCTGACCTCTCCTCCTGTAACTGCTCCAGTGCTGACTGTCCATTTTCTATAACCTCACAGCAGCGCTGGTCCTCCAGGCAGCCCCTTATCAGTTTCCAAATGGTGCGGACTCCTGCCTTTAATGTGCCCTGTTCATAGGCAAAGTCCAAATCCCTCCCTAATTTTTCCCACGAGGCTACTGTAAGGCTCCCGGACACTATGAACCAAGGAGCTACAATGTTGCATTCTTCAAGGAAACTCTGTAAAACACCCTTCTTAAACTTTAGTCCTTTTGAGCGTAGGAGCTCATTCAGGGCCAGAAAAATTGGATGAGACGTCGCGGCGCCCATCTTAGTTATAAAAATTTTATCTTTTTTTTTTTACTCCCTTTTTTTATTTTTTATATTTATTTCTTACTTTCACTTTAGGCCATTATTTTTTCCCCGGGTTTCCGCTCTCTCTTTATCTACAGAGAAGAGCCCCGTATTATGCCCGCTTTAATCGCGGATTCCCACTTACCTGGGAACTTACCGGTGCACCATCCTGACTGCTAAGAGTTCTGGATCCCTTGGGGAGTTAGTTTCCCCGTACGGGCCACCACTTGTCGCATCCACCTCGACCAGCAAGGAAGACACGACCCGGGATTCTTCTCAAAGCAGTTTATTCAGGAACCTTGATTATTAGCTTCTTCCCCGCCCCGCACCCGCACTCCAGTTATAAGCCTCCTGGATGGCCAATCCCGAGGTGCCACGTGGCATATACCAATAGGGTCGCAAACACGGAAGCAAACTAGGAGCCAAGTCATAGCTATATAAGGAGTTGTTTTTCACAGAGAGCACTCGCCATCGGGAAGGCGGAAGGCGGAAGCCAGCGCCATCTTTGGCTTGGCCGTGCCATGTGGCCGCGCCATCTTTGGCCAGCTCCCGCAGCTCTCCACAACTTAAGCTGCTCAGCACAGAGCCCCATCACCAACAAGGGGGGGAAGGGTCTTCCCACTTTGCTGTCTGTGTAGGTTTTTCCCTTTTCTTTTTTCACTTCCTATATCTCTCTGAGCAATTGCTTTTTTTGGGGGGGGGTGTCACTTGGTGGAACAGAACATTGAAAGCCAAACAGTATTTGGTTAGAGAGAGCTGTGGTGTTTCCCTGCTGTTCCATTGCCATCTTGGCCTCTCCTTTTCAGGTGGAATTTTTCTTAGGCGGCAAGTGGGCCTTGGTTACCAAAGGATAGGTACATAAAAGAATATGTTGTAAAGCCAGCAGTTTGTAGTTAGACATTTCTGTTAATATAACCTTCACAAGATTAGAGAACAAAGGGGGTGGTCTACCCTACAGTATTTCAAAGGGATTAAATTCTTTAACATAAGGGCTACATCTTGCTCGAAGAAGAACAAAGTGAAGGAGACTTACGTAGCCATGGCCAGTCTCTGTATTTAATTTAGTTAAAGTTTCCTTTAAGGTCATATTCATTCTTTCTAGTGCCTTGAACTCTGAGGTCTATATATAGATTGTAACTTCCAATTTATTCCTAGGGCATTAGTTAATAATTGAGAACTTGGGCCATGAATGCAGGGCCAACTTTGGACCCCACAGCTAAGGGTAAGTCAAATCAAGAAATTATTACATGCCTCAGCTCAGCCTGAAAGTGTCCACTATTATAATAGATACCAATACCCATACTTTCCAGGCTTTACCTCTGTGAAGTCCACTTGCCCAAATTCACCATCTGAGGTTCCTCTCATATGAATTCTTTCCATATGTTCCAGCTTTTACCTGTTGGAAATTACCTACACACATTACAAAGGATTGTCAGGCTGAGGCCCCACTGGTTTTCAGAACAGTCTTAGACAGTGGCCTCGGGCAATTTATCAGGTTGCAAATATCTACATGTAAACTGACAGAAAGCTTAAGCCTGTATGCATTTTTCTCAAGTTTAGTTTCAAAATTTGCACACTTATTACCACTGTTTTTGCTTCTTCCTTTAATGTTAACAACTAGTAGCTCTAGAGACCCCGCTGGTTTTAGAGTGGTCTCCCAAGCTACCTAATCAGCTCAGATCTTTCTCAGTATCTTAAGGTCTCTAGTTTCTTTAACTCCTGTATAGTACTCTGAACCTTGGAGACTTCTTCCATTTTATTCTCCTCCTTTTATCTCAAACTTGCTTTCATGATCCCACTCACCTTCTCAATGTGCTCCTTAACTTTCAAGTGTTTTGGCAGGGTCACAGGAGAGTTCCTTTGACTGGCCAACTGCTGTTCCTTCTCACAACCCCTTTGCTTGATCTTCAGCTCCTCACTTAAGTTCAAAAAAGGTGCTATTGAGAGGTAATTTTTTCCACCTCCATCTGTTCCATTGGGACATGATGTTTCTGCATTACATTTATGGTGAAGATGTCAGCAGTCTTTTTGGCCTTTTACTCTAGTAGTTTCTCTTTCTAGTTTTCCACTTCAGTGTATTTTTGGGACAGATCTTTCAACTTTTTGTTTAGATCTTCTGTTTTTCTTCCTAATGCTCTTTTCCTCTCCCAGGCATTCTGTATCAGACCATGTGGTCCTTTAACTCTTACTGAAGAGTA
The DNA here is from genome assembly GCF_019054845.1 of Dipodomys spectabilis. NCBI lineage: Eukaryota > Metazoa > Chordata > Mammalia > Rodentia > Heteromyidae > Dipodomys > Dipodomys spectabilis. Next base: position 1,738,999 of record NW_024870763.1, on the reverse strand, counting down.
ACAATCTCTTTCTTGAGCCTGATATTTCCTGTTCACTTTTCTTGACCTCATCTTCTATGACATAGCACTTCCTCATCTTTCTCTATAACTACTCTTATCTTCTTTCTCTGTTCTTTTGAATATCTACTGACACTCTTCAAAGCTTATAATCAACATGTACTTCAGCCTAATACATTCTTATATCAGTTCCAGCTCTTTTATTATGTCCACTATTTCTTTTTTTTTTTAATTTTATTTTATTTTATTTGAGAACATACTGTACAGAGGGGTTACAATTACATGGGCAGGATAATGCGTACATTTCTTACCAAGCATTGCAGCCTCCTCCTTTGTTTACCCTTCACCTCCCTTCCCACCCTCCCCCCTCCCCCCCACTGAATCAAACCCCCCCCCACTCCGACATTGTAAAGCTGGTTTTGACATGACATTTTGTACTTCTCATTGTTGCAACAGGTCCACCTGAATCCTTAAACGACTTATGAAGGATTAGGATCTCTTCTTGGCTACACTTGTGGTTAGCAAGGATGGTAGCATTGCCGTCTTGTGCTTCTGTTGGCCTCTGACCTGTGGTCCACTAACTTGCCTCATGCTCACCCAGGCTAATGTATTTGAATTTCATTTGATTCTAACTGTTTTCTAGTTTCCTTTTGAGGATTTTCTTCTCATTTTTGACTCTCACAAGTTTGTAATTTATATCTTCAAAACTTTTCTTCACGTCAATAATTCTATGGTTTCTCCAGTGTACTCTTCTATTTGCTTTTAAGCTCTTAGTGGGTTTTGTTTGGCACATATTGGAGATTCAGTATTTTATAACTTGTGTTTTGAGATAGAAGTGTGTGAATTTTTTCTTTGCCACATTTCTTCTTAAGTTTATAGGGCTGTTTTTAAATTGAACACAGTTGGAATTCAGAGCCTCAAGCTCCTTTGCATGTTTCTCCAGAGATACAAACACATTTTCCAGGTGTTAATGGGGTTACATAACCTGTTATTTTCAGTCTTTCTCTCCCTTGGGCATTCCTTTTTCCAATGTCCATTTTGCTTGCAATAAGCACACTGATCTAGTCCTAGATATTCCCTACTGCCATTTGCAAATGAATTGTACTATCTTTGCCAAGGGTTTCTTGATCCCTATTCTGGGGCTCCAACCAAAACTCAAACCCCTTTCTTACTCTTTTTTTTCAGGGTACCTCCATTATCAAACAACCACTGTGCAACCACTTCCAACTCAAAATACACCTTTCCCTCAAAACCTTATAACTTTTGAAGCTTTCTTCTAAGATATGGGGCTGACTAACAAAGGCCATATTTAGGGCTCTTTGATTCTCCAGGGCTTCAAGATCTATAGACCTATAAGTCCTATAGGGGTCTGGGAGAAGTTTCAGAAAAGCATTAGGGTACTCACTGGGGAACTCTCCCATCTCACACACATTTCTGGCTTTCTAGCCTCTGCGGTATCCCTGCTAACCAAACCTGGCAATAATTGGTAAGCACTTTCATACCTCGATTGCTGTTAGTCTCAGCTTGGATAAGCCTGGGGAAAGACTTGATCCAAATGGTCTGGTTCAATAGTGGAGCTACTGTCTGGTCCAGGGACCACATTCAAGTTACCGAGCAGGATTCACTCCCTTTTCTACCAAGTGAAAAGCATCTGTAAAATTTGTTGACACTCATCCCAGTTGTACTTGTGTGTGAAAATTACTGTCTGTAATGAGGTAATGACCCTGGTTATTTGTTTTCTGAAAAGGATGGATTTTGCTGTTTACAGTAATACAGGTCACTCGTTGTAAAGGGACCATATATTAAAAAGGGGGCCCGCCCACCATCTCCTCTATGTTCCTGTCACAAGGGTAATAAGGGTAACATACCACACTGTACCACCTCAGGATGGTACAAGTAACCAATTTTGGCATGGGAGGATGCAACAATAGAGGTGCTGATGGCAAAGAATAGGAGAAAGAGTACATCAGTGCATTTTCCTCTGAGGGGTTCTGTAACCCTGGGCGAGAATATTTTTTGGATATGACAAATTTAGACCTTATTCTCCCATCCTGAGTAAAGGAGTAAACAGAGGTGCATACAGGAAACAGATAGAACTATCAGCATGCACACACAGTACAATAGCCACAGACACTTAATCCACATGCCCCAAACCTCTCAATGTTGACCTCTATAGGAGGTCTGAGATGACAGAGAGGACATTCTAGATTGCCTCTTGAGGAGGTCGCAGATGACCTCTGGAGGATGTCACATATGTACTCCTTAGGAAGCCCTAGATGACCTCTCATGGATGTTCCAAATGGCTTCCCAAGGAAGTGTCAGATGACCTCCAAAGGAGGTCCCAGAGGTCCTCTCAATGAGGCTGAGATAACCTCATGAGTAGCTCCCAGATAGTCACTCAAGGAGGCCATATATGAACTCCAGAGGAGGTTCTAGATAACCCTCTTGAGAAAGCCACAGATGTCCTCCAGAGAAGGTCCTATATGGCTTCTCAAGGAAGTCCCAGATGATATCCGAAGACAGTCATAGATTTCTTATCACGGTAACCTGAGATGACCTCCAAAAGAAGCTCCAGATGACCTCAGGAGCTGGTCCTAGATTGCCTCTTAAGGAAGCCCCAAACCAGATGCCCTTCAGTAGATGAATGGATCAAGAAAATGTGGTATATATACACAATGGAATTCTATGTCTCCATAAAAAAGAATGACTTTGCCCCATTTGTTAGGAAATAGAAAGACTTGGAAAAAATCATATTAAGTGAAGTAAGCCAAGCCCAAAGAAACTTAGGTCCGTGGTTTCCCAATCGCTACTTTTATAGAGGTCTCAGATGACCTCCTGAGGAAGCCCCAAATGACCTTTGGAGAAAGTCCAAGATGGCCCCGATAGAAGGCTCCAGATTACCTCCAGGGTAGGTCTCAGATGGCTTCTCAAAGAAGTTGCAGATGTACTCTTGATGAGGATCCAGATGGCTTCCCAAGGAAGGCCTACATGACCGACCGCTCAAAGAGGATCCAGATGGATTCCCAAGGAAGCAACAGATGACCTCCAGAGGGGATCCCCAAAACAGGCTGGCAAGCTTGTCCAGACACACCCCTAGAGGTCCCTAAATGACTTTTGTCCATGATTCTCCTCCGGAGACAAACACTAGAGGTAGATTCTCAACATTGAGGTCTGACACTCTCACCTATGGGGATTTTTCCCTGAGGCCAAGGCCTGATGCCATCCAAATGGATTATCTCCATAGGGGGTCTCCAAAAATTAAGACCTCTATAGTTCAAGAGAATCCATACAGACACATTTAATATCATAAATGTTCTCCTAACCACCAACCCCCAAAATTATGAAATCCAAAACTCCGAACATCAAAGGGCAAGCCTTTTTTACACTTCCTTTTGTCTCTCCACTACAGAACTATACTTCCTTCGAGGTCTTTCTTTTTTGCCTTCTACCAGTTCCTTCTTCTCTTCAGGTCTCTTCACTCTCCACAGGCATGAACTGCTTTTACTGGGTCATCAGTTGTCATCCTTTACCTCCTGCCCTCCCTCAACTTCTTCTCCTCCTAGGTCTTTCTCCTTCTGTTATCACACCACTTCCTTCCTTACAGGACTTTTCCCTTTTTCTCTGTCCTTCTATTGTTCTGAACCAGCAGCCTATATAAAGTCTGTACCCCTTCTCCAATCCAACTGCCTAACAGTTTTCAACTCTCAAATCCCAAACTGCCCACAGCCAAATCACTTCTTCACAGCTCAGCACGTGATGATTAATGCCCCAGCCCCTCCCACAGAATGCCCCACTTCTTTGGTGGCATACTTTATCTTCTCCAGCTGGCCAGGAGTTAGGGCCACACTAATTATCCAAGCCTGTAGATTATCGGAGCCCTGCTGATTCTTACAGTATCCTCCTTGTGAACTAGTAGCAATTGAAATTTGAAATTTGATTGTGATATTACAAACTCGTTGTGACAATACAAACACATTTTGACATCATACCACCACGACATCACAAACCCATGGTGACAACATTGTCATTGCGACATCTCAAATATGTTATGAACTCTTAGCTCCTTTGAAAAATCACATGCCCTTTTCAACATCAGTCCCTTTGTGTACCCATATCCTTGTTGTTAACTAATGACAATTGAAAGAAGACATGCCATTATAACATCAAAAAGTGTTTGTGACATCCTCAAAAGCATGACATCACATTTTCATTATAAGCACATCATCTCATTGTGACATAACCAAACTCAATGACATAATCGTATTATGACAACAATTCTCATTTTGACATCATAGACACATTGTGAATGCCTATTCTGTGATTTCATTGTATTTCATATGTGGCATGAGAGTTGCTATCAGAAACGCATTTTTGTGCCTAAATAACCATTTTGACATCATAACCACTTTGTGCCATCACAGTGCCATTGTGTTATCACTAGCACAATGTGACATCACAAACTTCTCCTCTCCTCATAACATTTGTGACATGCTGACATTGTGATATCAAACTTTTTTTGTTGGGAGCCAAAAAAGTGTATGGAAAGATAAGATTCCTCCAGCCGTAAGCAAACAACATTTGGCTAACCATAAATATTTCTTAGAAAGACTAGCACAATGGCCAAAGGAAAAGCATGACTCATCCCTGACCCCGGGACTTCTCACCCTTGCTTCTGCAAAATTTTTTCATTCTTTCCCTTCCCTGTCCCTATGGGTATAAAAACCCTACCCCAAGCTCAATAAAGCAGACCTTGACGCGACTCAGACTGACTTTGTCTTTCTTTATGCGCGTGGTCTCGTTTCTCTCTCACCCCCATTGGTTTTTAGGAGGTGCCGCCTTGAGCCTAACAAAATAACTGGACCTGCTGGATGGGTCACTTTTTGCCCTCATAATTTGATTTCAACCTCATATTTCATGTATGATATTAGATACCAGAAATCCACTGTGACATCATGACCATTGTGACTTCACACTGACAGATGTAATGATCATCTTGTCACATTGTGGCATCACAAAAGGTTTTGATGTCACAATTAATTGATGATGACCTACAGGTAAGGGGTCACAGTAGGTCTATGATGTCACAGTTGTTTGGTGATATCCAAATGGCATAAAGGATCTCATTTATCATGAAATCACAGAGAATATGAGTTCCAAAACGGACTGTGCTATCTCCAAAGGCATGTGTTGTCAAAAATGTGATGAAATCCTAGGAGGATTGTGATGTCACAGTGTGACACAGTATTTATGATGTCTGTCAGTATGATGTCACAATGATCATGATGTCACAGTGGATTTCTGATATCACATATCATAACTGAAATATTATAAGTTTGAAAATAGATTATGAACTCATAAAGGGCCTAAGACATTAAAATTGCAGCACATCACAAGACATGAGGACAGGGCAAGTTTGTGATGTCAGTGTGTTAGTGATACCACCATGGAACTGTGATATCCCAAAGTGATTGTGATGCCATATATTTATGAGATCACAATGGTTTTCTGATATCAACCCAGAGGCCACATCATTTGAAATAGAATGAAATAGAATAGACATTTACAATGTATCATGACATCACAATGACAATATAATGTCATAATGCTATGATGTCATTGTAAATTGGTGATGTTGCAAGGAGATAGTGGTGTCAGAATGAATACATCTTGTCACTCTGATGATGGGGTAACAAAGGTTTGTGATGTTACAATGGCATATATTAATACAATTGTCATGTGTTCACAATGAGGATATGGGTACACAAAGGGACTGTAATGTCACAAATGTCATGTGTGTATTCAAAGGTACTTAGGGGCCATGATAGCTTCATGATACACAGTTGTGATGAGTTCACAATAGGTTTTAGATGTCAAGATGATTTTGTAATATCTTAAACACATGTCCAATTTCAATTGCTATTTCACAATGTGCATACAAGTTCACAGAAGGAGCTTGAAGTCTTAATGGACATGGATTTTTAAAAATGTTATGAGGCCATATTTGGTTTGTGAATACACAATGGGACATTGATGTCACCATGGCAATGTCAACTCACTGCATCATGTCAAAATATTATTTTGGTGTCACAATTAGTTGATGATGCCACATTGGTGATGAGGTCACAAAAGAATGGTGATGTCACAATGTGTGGGGCATGTCACAATGGCATAGTGTTTCTCAACTGTCTTTAACTTACAATGAGTATCTGGGTTCAAAAAGGACTGTAGTTTTTCCAAAAGTATGTGTTGTCACAAATATATTGAAATCTTAAAAGGTTTGTGATGTCAGAATTTGGCACAATGGATATGACATCTGGCAGTGTGATGTCACCATGTTCATGATGTCACTGGGAATGATAGCAAATGTCATATGTGAAATCTAATGAGGTCGACAACAGGTCATGAGGACAAAAAGGCTTAAAAGAATTACAGCATGTCACAAAATTTATGATGACAGGATAGGTTTCTGATGTCATGGTGGGTTAGTGATATCACAATGACAATGTGATGTACAAAGGGATTGTGATGTCACAATGGTTATGAGTTCATGATTTGTTTATGATATCAACCTACAGGCCACATTTGAAATACAATGAAATCACAGAAAAGGCATTCATAATGTGTCTATGATGTCACAATGACAATGTGAAGTTATAAATCTATCATATTATTTTAGTTTTGTGATTTCAGAGTGAGCAAATGGTTTCAAAACTACAATGTGATATCACAATTGTGATGATCTCACAAACTTTTTGATGTTAAAATGTCATGTTTGATTTTCAATTGTCAATATTTCACGGTGGGGATTTGGGTACACAAAGGAACTGTGATGTCACAAGACTATGTATTTTTTTCAAAGGTTATAAGAGGTCGTAATAGTTTTGGGATGTCACAATGTGATCCTGGTGTCAAAAACAGCAATGTGATATCACAATGGGTTTGTGATGTCACAGTGTTGGTGAGGTCACAATGGGTTAGTTATATCATGAGTTTGTAATATCACAAATTTGTCCAATTTCAATTTCTCCTTGTTCACCATGATACACTTAATAACCAGCAGTGCCCCTCTCATTAATGGGAACAGATAGTCATCATGGCCTCCTGGTCTGGACCACCGGACAGGAGGATGAATGCAGCTGAAGGGGGCAGCACATGCTCCTGAGGGAGATAGGTTGTCAAGCCCCACATGGTGAGCTGCCATGAAGTGATTGGGCATGGACATTTGGGAAGAGATGATTGAAAACTGTTATGCAAGAAACATACTGCAGTGGGGGAAGGGTACAGCCTATACATAGGCTGCATGTTCAGAGAAACAGAAGGGGAGAGAAAAGGGGGAAAGGCCTGGAAGGAAAGAAGTGAAGAGACTGCAGGAGAGTAAAAACCTGGGAGGAGAGGAAATTGAGGGAGACCAAGAGGTGAAGGACGGCAACTGGCCACCGGGACAGGGCAGGGCAGGCCTGTCAAGAGTAGAGCAGCCTGAAGAAAAGAAGGGAACGGTGGAAGAAAAAAATGACAAGACCTGAAAGGTAGGACAGGTCTGTAGAGAAGGAGGATGAAGAGAAAGAAAAAACCTTGTCCTTTGAAGTGTGGAACCTTGGAGATCATTATTTTTGGGGTTGCTTGTTTGCAGACCAGATAACAAATGACTGGGCTGCTCTTTGGAGGTCTGAGGGTTCATGGTTGAAGCTGCATTTAGCTGTGGGCATCCAGCCCAGGTCAAGGTAGACACTTGTTACAAAATTTATGAGGACAAGAGAGGTTTGTGATGTTACATTGTATTAATAATATCACAATGTCAATATGAGGTCACAAAGGGATTGTAATGTCACAATGGTGATGTGGTCACAATGGGTTTCTGAAATCAACCTATATGTCACATTAGAGATATAATGAAACCACAGAATAGGCAATCACATTGTCTCTATGACCTAACAATGAAAATGTGATGTCATAATGCTATGACGTCATTGTCATTTTGTGATGTCACAATGATTTGATGGTATCATAACAACAATGTGATCTCACTCTGGAGATGATGTGACAAAGTGTTTGTAATGTTACAATGGCATGTCTGATGTCAGTTGTCCTTTGTTCACAATGAGGATATGGTTACCCAAAGGGACTGTGATGTCACAGGTACCATGTGCTTTTTCAAAAGTGCTAAGTGGTCAAACAGGTTTGGGATGTCACAAGGTGACCGAGATATCACTGTGGCAATATGATGTCACAATGGGTTTTTGATGTCACAGTGGTGATAAGGTCACACTTGGATAATGGTGTCACAATGAATTTGTAATATCACCATTACTTGTCCAATTTCATTCTACTAGATCACAATGAAGATACTAGTTCACATAAGGAGCTAGAAGTCAGAAAGGCCATGAATTTTGTAAAATATTATGAGGAAATAATTGGTTGGTGAAAATGCAATGGTGAAAATCCGATTGGTAATGTGATGTTACCATTACATGGGATAGTATTGTTTTGCAATCACAAATAGTTGGTGATGCCATACAGGTGATGAGGTCACATAGGTTTGTGATTTCCCAATGAGATGGTGATGTCAAAATCTCATGTCAGATCTCTAATTGACAATGAATATATAAGTTCAGAAGGGTTAATGATGTATCCAAAGGCATATGTTGGCACAAATGTCATAAGTCTTAACAGCTTTGTGATGTCACAATGTGACTCAGTGGTCATGATATCTTGCAGTGTTATGTCACAATGGTCATGATGTCACAGTAGATCTCTGATATCACATGTCATACCTGAAGTATTATGAGTTGAACAGTTTATTAACTCAGAGAGGCCAAAGAGATCACACTGGAAGCATGACAAAAATGTATGATAATAGGACAGTTTGTGATGTCACAGTGGGTTAGTGATATCATAATTGCAATATGGTGTCATCAAGGTATTGTGATGTCATAATGGTTATGTGGTCACAGTGTATTTCTGATATCAACCAACCTGCCACATTTTAAATAGAATGAAATTACAGAATAGGCATTCCAATGTGTCTGTGGCATCACAATGACCATGTGATATCATAATGCTATGATGTCATTGTTTTATGATGTCATGATGGGCTGATGTCATAATGACAATGTGATATTACACTGGTGATGATGTCATAAAGGTTTTGAGATGTTAAAATGGCATGTCTCATCTCAATTGTCATTAGCTCAAAATAAGGGTATGGATACCAAAAGACCTGTGATTTCGCAAAGGCCATGCTTTCTTTCAAAGTTTCTGAGGTCATAAAAGGTTTGGGATGTCACAATGTGATCATGGTGGCACAATGGCAATATGATATCCCAATGAGTTTGTGATGTCACCACGGTGATAGGGTCACAATGGGTTAGTGATGTCTTATCTAGTTCGTAATATAACAATGACATACACAATTTCAATTTCTTCTAATTCACTATGAGGATACTGTAATTACCAGTGGGGCCAGAATTATCTGTGAGAGCTGATAATCATTGTTAGTTCTTGGCCTGGCCCACGGGAGAGTGTGGGGAATGCCGCCAAAGGTGAAGTGTCAAGCCTCACATGGTGAGCTGTCAAGAATTGATTGTGCATTGGGCAGTTTGGGAAGTGATGGCTGAAAACTGTTGCACAGAAGAACCGTTGGAGTGAAGAGAGGTAAACCTATATATAGCTTGCATTTTCGGAGCATTGGAAGGGGAAATAAAAATAGGTGCTACCTGGCTGGAATAAAGGGAAAAACCTGAGAAGAGAAGAAGTTGATGGAGAGCAGAAGGTTGGCAAGTGGTCACTGGGGCAGAGTAGGGCAGGCCTGTGGAGAGTGGAGAGGCCTGAAGAGAAGAAGGAAGTGGTGGAAGGGATAAAGGGAAAGACCAGGAAGGAAGGACAGCTCTGTAGTGAAGGAGGGAGGAATGGAAAAGTAAAAAGCCTTGCCCATTGATGTTTGGAGCTTTGGAGATCATAATTTTTTGGTTGGTGGTTTGCAGAAACCAATTAAAAAGGGTGGGGCTGCCCATTGAAGTTCTGAGGTTTGTTGTTCAAAGATGCTCTTGGACTTGGGTATCCAGTCCAGGATAAGGTAATTACAGTCACCTTTCTATTGTAAATTGTTTTATTATAATAATTGTGACTCGATGGCTTGTCTCATTGCCTTAGGGGTCATAAGTACATGAGTTCACAGAAAAAGCTTGAAATCTCAAAAGCCATGAATTTTCTAAGATGTGATGTCTCCATAATAGGTTTGTAAAAACACAATGGAACAATGATGTCACAACGGCAATACCACAATATAATGTCAAAATAATGTTTTGATACCACAATTAGTTTTTGATGCCATTCTCATGATGAGCACAATAAATTTGTGATGTCACAATGGGTTTATGATGTCAGAGTGGCATGGCAGATCTCAATTGTCATTAATTGGCAATGAATATGAGTTCAACAAGGGACTGTAATGTCTCCAAAGGCATGTGTTGTCACAAATGTGATGCTGTTCTAACTGTTTTGTGATGTCACAATGTGACACAATATTCATGAAATCTGGCAATATGATGTCACAGGGGATTTCTGATATCATATGTCATACCAGAAATATGAGATTGAAAGCAGATTATGAGCTCACAAAGGGCCTAATATATAATGAGGGCAGCATGGCACAAAACTTATAAGGACAGGACTGGTTTGTTATGGCACAGCAGGATAATGATATCACAATGGCAATGTGATGTCACAATGTATTGTGATATCACAATGGTTATATTATCAAAATGGGTTTCTGAAATAGAATGAATTCATACAATAGTCCTTTATGCTGTTATGTCTCTGATGTAACAATGTCACTGTGATTTATACTGCTATGATGCCATTGTCGTTTGGTTATGTCACAATGAGCTGATGGTGTCATAATGACAATTTGATGTCAATGCTGATTTATGATGTTACAATGGTTATCAGGTCACATTATGTTTCTGATATCAACACACATGTCAAATTTGAAATAGAATGAAATAGCCTTGCACTGGTGGCTCACACCTGTAATCCTAGCTACTCAGGAGGCTGAGATCTGAGGATCATAGTTCAAAGCCAGCTCAGGCAGGAAAGTTCAGGAGACTCATCTCCAATAAAAACGACTAGAAAACCAGAAGTGGTGCTGTGGCTCAAGCGATAGAGTGCTCACCTAGAACAGAAGAGCAATGACAGCAACCAAGCACAGAGTTCAAACCCCACAACCGGAAAAAAAAACAATTAAAAAAAGGCATTCACATCTATCTGTAACATCACAATGACAATGTGATCTCATAATGCTATCTTGTCATTGTACTTTTGTGATGTCAAAAGTAGTTGACACTGTCATAATGAAAATGTTATGTCACACTGGAGATGCCACAAAGGGTTCGTGATATTACAATGGCATGTCTGATACCAATTGGAAGTTCATAAGGAGGGTATAGTTACACAAGGGGACTGTGATGTCACAAAGGCCATGTTTTCTTCAAAGGTGCTAAGAGGTCCTAATAGGTTTGGGATGTCAAAATGTGATAGTGATGTCAAATGGCAATGAAAGTTCTCAATGGGTTTGGATGTCAAATTGGTAATGAAATCAAATAGTTTTGTGAAGACACATCTTATAATCACATGTCCAATTTCAGTTGCTACTATTATACAATGAGGATATGAGTTCACAGAAGAAGACTGAAGTATAAAAGGCCATGAATTTTCTAAAATGCTATGAAGACATACTAGGTTTTAGAAAACACAATGGAACAGGGATATAATAATGGCAATGTGATGTTGCAATATGATAACTTAATAAGGTTTTGATATCACAATTGGTGATGCCACACTAGTGATGTTTACAAGAGGTGTGTGATGTCAAAATGGGTTGGTGATATCAAAATGACACATGTGATCTCAATTGTCATTAACTCACAATATGTATATGAGCTCATAAAGGGACTCTGGTATCTCCAAAGGCATGCGTTGTCACAAAAGTGATGAAGTCCTAACAGGTATGTGTTGTCAGAATGTGACAAAATGCTCTTAACATCTTTCAGTGTGATGTCACTATGATCTAAATGTCACACTGGATTTGGCTATCACATTTCATACCTGGATTGGGTATGAAAGGATTGGAATTTCACAGTGGGTTAGTGATATCACTATGGAAATGTGGGGTCACAAAGGGATTGTGCTACCACAATGGCTATTAGATCACAATGTGTTTCTACTATAATAAGTTTGTGCTGTCACAATTTTTTTGGGAGGGGGTTTGTAATGTCTTGTTTTTTTGTTTTTTTTGTTTTTTTTTTTTTTTATTGTGAGAATACCGTACAGAGAAGTTACAATTACATGGGCAAGATAACGAGTACATTTCTTATCAAGCATTATTGCCTCCTGGTTGTTTCCCCTTCCCAACTCTTCCCATTCTCCTCCCCTCTCCCCACCCAATCCTCCTCCAACCCCCCACCAAAGTTTTTAAGTTTCTTTTTCGACAAAATGACTTGTACATCTCATTGTTGCAATGGGTCCTCCTTTATCCCTAGTTAAAGGATTTGTTATTTTTTTCCCTTCCCCTCCACAAACTATACCCACATCAAATACAGTGAAAGTATGGGTGTGGGGGAGGGACATACAAAGCAACATAGAAATCATCTTATAAATATGATAGAAAAAATTTCATGAAAGGAAAAAAATTTGAATACTTATCTTAGGGTTCATTCCATTAACATCACCTTATCTGACCTTTTCTGCTTGACTCAGACATATACTCGTTATTGCAAATAAGGGAAACCATAGGACCTATGTTTCTTTGGGCCTGGCTTACTTCACATAATATAACTTTTTCTAAGCCTTTCTATGTCCTAACAAATGGGACAATGTCAATGTCATTCTTTCTGATGAAGGCATAGAATTCCACATTTTCCTGATCAATTCATCTACTGAGGGGCATCTGGGTTGGTTCCGTATCTTAGATATGGTAAATAATGATGCAATAAACATAGTCGTGCTGGTAGCTTTAGTGTGGTCATTTTGTGTCACAACTGGTTGGAAATATCACAATGGTATGCTGGATCTCAAATGTCATTAATTCACAGTGAAGATATGAGTTCACAAAGGGACTGTGTTGTCTCCAATGTCATGTGTTGGCACAAATGTGATGAAGTCCTAACAGATTTGTGAGTTCACAATGTGACACCATGGTCTTGGTCTTGATGTCTATCAATATGATGTCACAATGGTCATTATGTAAGTCAATTTATGATAGATATCATATGTCATACCTGAATTATTATGAGTTTGAAAACAGATTCTAAGCGTACTGAAGGACTAAAATATCCTAATGTTTGCATATCATACAAGTTATGACTAAAAACTCATGGTTTTTGAAGCTTAAGATTCTTTCTTTGAAATTGTAACCTCATTGTGAACTAGTAGAAATTAAAATTGGACATGTCATGGTGATATTACAAACTCATATTGACATCACAAACTCATTTTGACCTCATCACCACTGTGACGTCACAACCCCATTGTGACATCACATTGCTGTTGTGCTTTAACAATCACATTGTGACATCACAAAGCTATGTGAGCTCTTATCACCTTTAAAGAAACACATAACCTCTGTGGCATCACAGACCTTTGTGTAGCCATATCCTCATAGTGAACTAATGAAAATTGTGATCACACATAGTATTGTATCATCACAAATACTTTCTGCAATAATTATGACTGTGAAATCACATTGTCATCATAACACCATCATCTCATTGTGACATCACCAAACCCAAATGACACCATACCATTTTTCTCCTTTTTAAAATTCTGTGTCTTTTATTATAAGTATAGTGTACAGAGGGATTACAGTTATATGAGCAAGGTAATGAATTCATATCCTATCAAACATTGCTGTCTTGACATCACTTTGTCATTTTGATGTCACAGACCCATTGTGAATGCCTATTCTTTGATTTTTGTTCTATTTCAAATGTGCCATGTGGGTTGATATCAAGAAATCACTGTGAACTCATAACCTTTGTGACATCAAAATCTCTTTGTCACAGCACATTGCCTTTGTTATATCACTAACTCACTGTGCCATCAAATACCTCTCCTGTCCTCATAACTTTTGTGACATGCTATTGTGATATCTTAGGCCCTTTTTTTGTGAGTAGAAAAATCTGTGTTTGACCTCATATTTCAGATATGACATGAGATATCTAAAATCCAGTGTAACACATTGATATCACACTGCTGGACATCATAACCTTTGTGTCGCTTTGTGACATCTCAGATCTTTTAGTTCTTCACCTTTTTGACTACATATACATTAGTGACATCAGAATCCCTTCCCAAACTCATATACTAATGGTGAGTTAATGACAACTGAGATCCCATATGCCATTGTGACATCATGAACCCCTTGGGACATCTCCAATCTATTACGACCACCTCATCAGTATGGCGTCACCAATTGTGACATCAAAACATTATTATAATAAGATGTTGAGACATCACATTTTGTTTGTGAAATCACTGTCCCATTGGGTTTTCTCATAATATGACCTCATACTATGAAGCTTCTTCTATCTCCTGGTATCCTCATATTGAATTCTAAGTAATTGAAATTGGATATATCATTCTGATATTACAAACAAACTGTGACATCACAAAACCGTAGTGATCTCATCACCACCACGGTGACATCAAAAACACAATGACACATGTCATTTCCATTTTGACATTATGAATCACATTGGGCCATTCCAATTAAGACCTCTTACCACCTTTAAAACATACATGGCCTCTGTGACCTCACAGAACCTTTTTTGTATCCATATCCTTATGGGGAACTAATGACAACTGACAGACATACCATTGAAACATAACAAATCCTTTCTGACTTCATCATAACTGTGACATCATGTTGCCATTATGACACCATCAGCTCATTTTGACATGTAAAACTACAATGACATCATAGCATTGTAACATCACATTGTCATTCTGATGTCATACACACGTTGTGCTTGCCTATTAAGTTTTTCATTCTATTTTTAATGTGGCATGTCTGTTGATATCAGAAACCCATTGTGAGTTCATGACCATTGTGATATCACGATGTCTTAGTAGCATTATATTGCCATTGTGATGTCACATTGCCAAATTGATGTCACAAAGGGATTTTGATGTGACAATGTTTATGACATCACAATGAGTTTCTGATATCAACCTACATGCCACATTTCAAATACAATGATTAGGCAGTCATAATGTGACTATGATGTCACAATGACATAATGGCAAGTGCTATAATGTCATAAGCTAAAGGTGTTATAACAATATTGTGATGTCATACTGGTTATGACGTGGCACAGAGTTTGTAATGTTACAATGGTTATGAGGTAACAATGTGTTTCTGATATCAACTAATAATGCCACATTTGAAAAAGAATGAAATCACAGGATATACATTTACAATGTGTCTATGACAGCAAAATGGCAATATGATGTCATAATGCTATGATGTTACTGTAGCTTGGTGATGTCACAATGAGCTGATGGTGTCATAACAACAGTCGGATTTCACACTGGTAATGATGTCACGAAGGGTTTATGATGTCACAATGGCATGTCAGAATTTAATTGCCATTAATTTATGATGAGGATAGGAGAGTGAAGTCTCAACATACACAAATGAAGTATAATGATGCAAAGGCCATGTTTTTTGTTAAAAGTGCTAAAGTTGCTAACAGGTTTCGGTTGTCAAAGTGTTAATGATATAAAAATGATATAATTATTGATATAAAAATGAGTTAATGATGTCCAAACTAGTTTGTAATGTGACATCTTATTTCATATTTCAATTGCTAGAAATTCACTATGATACAATTCACAGAAGGGTCTTGATATCCCAAAGGCCATGAATTTTCTAAGATTTAATGAGATCATAATAGGTTTGTGAAAGTATGTAATATCACAATTGCAATATGATGTCAAATTATAATGTCATAATAGTGTTGTTATATCACAATTAGTTGGTGATGCCATAATAAAGATGAGTTCAAAATAGTTTTGTGATGTCGCAGTAGATTGGTGATGTGACAATGGCAGTCCAGACCTCAATTTTCATTAACTCACAATGAGTATATAAATTTAGAATGGACTTGTGACGATTCCAAAGCATTTGTTGTCACAAATGTGATGAAGTCAGAGCAGATTTGTGATGTGACAATGTGACACAATGGTAATTAAATCTAGTAGTGTGATGTCACAATTTTCATGATGTCACAGCATAGTGCTAATATTTCATATCACACCTGAAATATGTCAAAAAGAGATTGAGCTCTCAATGAGCCTAACATAACACAGTGGCAACATGTCACAAAACATTAGGAGAGGTCATGTTTGAGTTGTTACAGATGTTTAGAGATATCACAATGGCAATGTTACATCACAAAGAAATTATGATGTCACAATGATTATGAAGTCAAAATGTTTTTGATATGAACCCACATGCCACATTTAAAATATAATGAAATCAAATAATAGGCATTCATAATGTATATATGATGTCACAATGACAATGTGATATCATTCTGGTATGATGTCATTACATATTTGTGATGTCACAATGAGCTGATGTCATAATGACAATGTGATGTCACATTGATTATATTGTAAATCCTTTGTGACATCCATAGATCATCCATCCATACTCAGAGACATGGGGTTATTGCCTTCTTTTTTTTCTTTGGCAGGTCTGAGGTTGAAATATGAGCCTAGGCCCTATCCCTGATCTCCACTTGCTCAAGGGTAGTCCTCTGCCCTTGAGCCACAGCTCCAACACATGGGGATATTTTCCTGGGATCTCTTAGAAATAAGCTGAATTTAAATTGGCATTCTATACATCTCAGCCTCCTGAGGAGCTAGTATTACAGGCAGGAACCACTGACACCTGGCTTTCTTTTCTTCTTGTTGTTCTTTTTTTCAACGTGACAATCTGAAATCTTCACAGTATTATTCCAATGGTTTTCATTGGAGGTAAACTACCTAGCGTTGGAGTTCGAATGCCAGGACTACCACCCACAAATGGAGAGAGATCCTGAAAGACTAGTTCCTATTTATGTGAATGCTAATGGAATGCTATCAAAATAATAATTAATTTTGCAGTTAATTCATGATTCTATTTTAGAATGCCACACAAAAATTATTGGATTTATAGCTTCCATTCTAGCACCATCGTATGATTCCCCTAATGGAATGATATTGACTAATTTTTATTAAAATTTTTATAAGAATTCAGTCATGATACTTCATTAAATGGAGACATAATTTAATAACTAATAATTGGTAAGTGTATTTATATAATTTAATGATATCCTTACATTCTCTCTCTCTGTATATATATATATATATGTGTGTGTGTGTGTGTGTGTATATATATATATATGTATGTATATATATATATGTATATATATATATATATATATATATATATATATATATATATATATATATAGCTTTCTACACATCTATCAATATATATATATAGGGCACTACTGTGGCTTGATCACAGGTCCTTAGAACTTCCTGGCAGCTCAGTTTGCCAGAGGTTGGTGTGCTAAGACTTTGACCCCATTTATGGATTGGCCATTGTAGGCTGTGAGTTGAAATCCCAGCATCGCCAAAAATTTATTCATGGAGTAAGAAACCACTTTCGACACATTTTTTTTCTTGAAAAAAATTCCTGGGTCTCAGTATGATGTATAATCCATATGCAAATATATCCTGTGTGATAGGATGTAATAAATGAAATGTTATATGTGTAATAATAATAAATAAATAAGGGTAATAAATGTCATACTTACTAAACCCATGTATGTAAACAGTGATCATATATGAATATCATTTTTTCCAATGCTGGGGCTTCAATTCAGGCCCTGGGAACTGGTCTGAATTTCTTGTCTTCAAGTACCGAGAGCTTCCCCTTCACCCACAATGCCACAGAGTTACCCAGACCCTGAGTTCAAATCCCATGCCAGCCAGAAAAATTCCAAAAAATTCCAAAAAAAATCCAAGCCAGGGCTTTATTTTATTATGTTTTTTGGCCAAACATGGGGCTTGAACTCAGGTCTTGGCATCTCTGCCACAGCTGAGCTTGGGATCCTAGGACCCAAGTTCAAATCTCGGGGTTAGCAAAAAATAAAAATAAAAAGGAGAAGGATAAAAAGGAGAAGTTCCAGAAGGTGATTTTACATTTTTTCGCTTTGCATTGTGACCATCCTGGGTCTAATTGACAAGGCCCAGAAAGTGTACATGACCTTACATGCTGATGTTTGGCTGGCTATTATGGTAGCCATAGCTGAAACCTCAACTTAAGCCTGGAGGTCAAATCCTGGGACTGCCACTAATGATAGGTGGGAGATTCTAAGAAACGCATTCCAATGTACATCCATATAAATGTTATAAAAGTAACAATTAAGTTAGTAGTTAGTGTATGAATATAGTATAAAATTATACACATTGACTATATACATATACTACATTGACTAATTTTCAATTAATACTTTATTATGTATTCAACTATGATACTTAAAAGTCGAAGGAAGATTTTTCAATAATTGGCAGTAATATAATTTATGTAATTTCATAATATACAGTCATCTTTCTTTTGTTTTATACATATACATATATTTATACATCTACATATATATGTAGACACATATATATGCCAATCTACATATTTATCTGTTTATAAATGTCACTCCTGTGGCTCAGTGCTATATAGTGATGGCTAGCACATACAAAGCCCTGGATTTGATTCCTCACTACCACATGCACATAAAAATCCGAAAGTTGTGCTGTTGCTCAAGCAGTAGAGCACTAGCTTTGAGCATAAAATCTTAGGGACTGTGTGTAGAGCCTTACTCAAGACCCAGGACGGGCACCAAAAAAGATTGAATGTTGTGACTGCAACTATATAAGAATAGGACTTCAAATACCTCATCACAGAGCAAGCTGGGTGTCTGGTGCTGACAGCTGCAATCTAATCTGAGTACCCAGATGTATACTACTGCAACCAAGCGCCATGGAACCAGATGCTGCTGGCTTGCTCACCCCTGTCATCCAAGATACTTGAGGGCTGAGACCTGACACTGGTGGGTTTAAAACCCAGCCCTGGCAGGATGTCTGTGAAACTCTGAGCTGTGGCTCAAAATGGTAGAGCTCTAGCCTTGAGCAAAAGATCTTAGGATAGTACCCCCAACATTTTAGTGCAATCCCTTTGGGTGACTCCCCCCAAAAAAACACCCCTCTAAATTATTAAATGTGAACTTTGTGCAGTTTGTGATGTGTTTCTGAAAGAATCGTGATATTGATGAAAGCACCCTAATACTAATGACAGCTTGTGGGATACAGCTATGTGATGAGTCCTTCCTGGGGTTCTGAGTCCCTCACGGGGTGCTGAGTGCTGAATCCTGCACAGGATGTAATGTGCTGAGTCCTTCACCGGCTTCAGTGTGTTGAGTCCTGCATTGGGTGCTGGGTGCTGAGTCTTTCACAAGATGCTGTGTGCTGAACCCTGTAAAGAGGGTTATGTGGAGCCAGGCACCGGTGGCTCATGCATGTCATCCTAGGTACTCAGGAGGCTGAGATCTGAGGATCATAGTTCAAAGCCAGCCCGGGAAGGAAAGTCGGTGAAAACCTTATCTCCAATAAACCCCAAGAAAACCAGAAGTGGTGCAGTAGCTAAAATTGTAGAACACTAGCCTTGAGCTTAAGAGCTGAGTGACAGAGCTCAGGCCAAGAATTCAAGCCTCACGACAGAATAAAAAAAAAGGGTGTTATATGTTTTGTCCATCAAAGGGTGCATTCTTTCACCTTGTCCTTGTAAGAACTCCACAACTGAGATGATTATGCAGATAAGAATATTGACAATCAGATATGTCCCCATGGGAGGGACAAAATTATGTATTACTGAAGACTAGTGAGGTGTCTCCTGCAGAAAATTGTTTTGTTTTGTTTTGTTTTTCTCAGTCATGAACCTTGAACTCAGGGCCTAAGCACTGACCCTTAACTCTTGGGCTCATGGATAGCACTTCACCACGTGGAGCCAAGGAACCTCTTGCAACAGAGTGTCATGGTCTAGTGTTCTATAGCAGAGGTCTGTCATCCTGCCTTCTCAGGAAGCTGAGATCTGAGGATCTGGGTTCCAAACTATCTCAGACACAAAATGTCCCATGAGACTATTATCTCCAATTCACCACTAAGAAACCTGAAGTGATAGCTAGGTGCTTGTGGCTCATGCTGATCATCCTAGCTACTCAGGAGGATGAGATCTGAGGATCATGGCTCAAAGCTAGCCTGGGAAAGAAAGTCCTTGAGACACTTAGCTCCAATGAACCGCAAGAAAACCAGAAGTGGCTCTGTGGCTCAAGTGGTAGAACAACAAGATTTGAGCTAAAGAGCTCAGAGACAGCCCGAGGCCCAGCTTTCTACTCCTACAACCGGCAATAATAAAAAAAAATAGATACACACTAACAAACTGAAGTAGAGGGCTGGGAATGTGCCTTAGGGGTATAGTGCTTTGCATATATGAAACCCTGGCCTTGATTTCTCAGGACCACATCACTAGGGAAAAGCCTGAAGTGCCTCTGTGGTTCAAGTAGGAAAGGGCAATCCTTGTAGAAGAGAAACTAGGTACAGTGCTCATGTCCTAAGTTCAAGCTCCAGGACTATAATATGCATACACAGAGAGAGAGAGAGAGAGAGAGAGAGAGAGAGAGAGAGAGAGAGAGAGAGAGAGAGAGAGAGAGAGAGAGAGAGAGAGAAAGCAGAAGTGAAGCTGTGACACAAAATGGTAAAGCACTAACTTCTGTTCTGAGCTCATTGCCAGCACCCAGGCCCTGTGTTCAACCCTAAAACCTAGTCACCCAGGGCCCAACTAGGAGAGGTCAAAGGTTTCAAAATCTGATGAGCTTTACCAGCCCTAGATGACTGGAAGCTTTGTGATATCCAACATGTGCTTGGATTTCCAAAGCTTCCAGAAAACTAGAAAAGGCATCATCGGCCCATCATTGTCCTCAATGGAATATTTCATTAGGTTCAGGGCCCTAGTTGTCTGCCAGAAGGACTCCTGAATTATATTGAGCACTGTATCTGAGCCCTGGAATATAGTCTCACAAAGGCAAGATGTGTGCACAGAATTTTGCCTGCCATGGGAGTTGGTACAATGAAGGCTTCCTGTCAAAAAAGAGCACTGGGAAGAGAGATAGCTTGTTGTACAAAGAGGAATTTTTCTCCTGACCTTCAGAGCCCGCCCACACTCCTCCTCACTAATTGGCCCAGATGGAGTTGTTTGATACACAGCTCTACAGGAGTGAGGCCTTCTGTGTGCCTGTCCAGACAATGAAAAAGACTTCTTCCAGCTGGCCTGGGATGCAGAGAAACCCTCAGGCTACAATAGGAGCAGTGAGGGGAGCCCTGGAATATGTAATGTCATAAAAGCAATCTCTGTGTTATGAACTCATTGTATTGAATACAAATTTCCTATCTTGGTGCCATTTATCATAGCTACACGGGAGCTTCACTTATAGGAATGTATCTATACATACACAAAGACATGGAGGTGCAGGTTCTTTTTGAGGGGGCAGGTCCAAGGTTTGAACTATGAGCCTAGGCCTTGTACCTGAGCTCCTTTTGCTCAAGGGTAGTGCATTAAGTTGGAGTCACAACCCCACTTCTAAGTTTTTCTGTGATCTCTATGAAATAATAGTGCCATGGACTTTCCCATGCTGGCTGGATTCAAACTCAGATTCTCTACATCTTAGCCTCCTGAGGAGCACGGATTAAAGTCAGCAGACACTGGCACCTTCTTTCTTTTCTTCTTCGTTTTGTAATCTGGACAATCTGACTTCTTAATAGGGTCATTCCAATGGTTTAGACTAATAAGTCAACTACCCATTGTTCTTTATAGCTACATTCTCTGAGAAGGACTTTCTCTACTCATCATCCCCTCTGGTCACAGGTTTGAAACCAAAAGTGAGAATTGAGTGTCACAAGATTTATGAGCATGTCCACAAGACATGCCAGTTCTGTCACTTAGCATTGAGATGCAGTTAATTTACTGTCTCAGGGTATGAGGACCGAAAGCTAGAACGATGCTCATACTGTCTGCATTGCTCGTTTTGCCTAGATAGTGATCTAACAATTATGTGTTTTGTGTCTCCAACCTTAAGTATCTAGAACACACTAGAAGCATCTTCCTGTTTCCATTTTTCTCTAATACCTCTCGAGATTTAGATGAAAGATTTGTGTGGAGTGGCTCCTAGGTGAATCCCTGAGGAAAACCACTTGAAGCCTCCTCAGGAGATCATGATTGAAAGCCAGCCCTAGCAGGAAAGTCTGTGGGACTCTTGTCTCCAATAAACCACCAGAAAACCAGAAGTGGAGCAGTGACCTAGAGGGTAGAGCTTCAGCTTTGAAAGAGAAGGCCAAATAAGAGATACAGGCCAGACCAGGCAGGAAAGCCTGGGAGGCGCTTATGTTCAGTGAACGACCTGATGGCTGGCAGTGGAGTTGTGGCAGTGGTAGAGCCTCAGCCTTGAGCAAAACAGCTGAGGAAGGTATCACACACTGAGTTTAAGCTATGGGATGGCTACCAAAAAAATTTCAAAAAGCAAAGTCCAAGTTTATGTATTAATGCCCTACTTACAAGTGTATATTACCTCCCTGAGTGCAAACAGGCTGTAGGCAATGCTTCTGCTTTTATTTACTGATTTATTTTTCAGATATGCTCATTGCGCATACTGCATCATTCTGTTCATTTCAGCACCATCGTTTTTCTCTTCTCAGATTCCAGGCCTGTGTCCTTATATGATGCACACTAAAGCTCTCAGCAGCCTTTATTTACATTTTATTATGAGGCCAATGCAGGAACTGTCACAAATCAGGCAGGGGAAGAATAGATCGGGTTCATAGGAATAACCTGTGTTCCAAAAATACACCTGGCGATGTAAAATGCTAGCATACTTATATAAAACTATCTTTAAGAAAAAAGATGAGGGGGCAGGGAATGTGGATTAGTGAGAGAGTGTTTGCCTAGCATGCAAGAAGTCCTGGGTTCGATTCCTCAGTAGCACATACACAGATAAAAGCCAGAATTGGTCCTGTGGCTCAAGTAGTAGAGTGTTAGAGACAGTGCTCAGGCCTTGACTTCAGCCCAAGAATTATCAAAGAGATAGCTAAGGTGGTAGGTAGGTAGGTTGATAGGTAGGTGGGTAGGTAGGTAGGTAGGTAGGCAGATAGATAGATAGATAGGCAGATAGATAGATAGATTAGATAGATAGATAGATAGATAGATAGATAGATAGAGAGAGAGAGAGAGAGAGAGAGAGAGAGAGAGAGATTCATCCATCCATCCATACATACATACATACATATATACCTAGATACCTAGATACATATACATACCTAGATAGATAGATAGATAAGTAGATAGATACATAGTTACATAGATACATAGATAGATTAGATAGATAGATGGATAGATAGATAGATAGATAGATAGATAGATAGATAGATAGATAGATAGATAGATAGATAGATAGATAGATAGAGATAGATAGATAGATAGATAGATAGATAGATAGATAGATAGATAGATAGATAGATAGATAGATAGATAGGCAGACAAAAAATGGTAGATGTATCTGGTCTTGGACATCAGCAGGAAAGAAGGGAACAATTCCCAGTAATGAGGCCTTCTGCAATGTGTCAGGCCACCAGCATCGCCTTCACACAACCACAGAGGAGGAAAACTGTCTTTCTCCCACTTTTCAGGTAGCCAAAGGCCCCAGAGATAAGAGGGCAGAGCCAGGCTCTAATTCAGCTGCTTGGAGACAGAAGAGAAATAACCATGCCTCTCCTTGAACTGGGGATTTGCATTAATGATGTGGAGAATGAAGGAAGGAGAATGGACTGGCAAAGGTAGAAGAAGGGCCTTCATATCTGCCAGATGGAGTCAAAAAACTACTCCCTAATATCAGAGATCAGGGATTTTCTACTCTGATCCTCGCCTCTCCCCCACTAAATTGGCTCTCTATTGGTAACCTAATGATAGCCTGAGCATCCCTTCACCTGAGGAAGGAAGCTTAATTAGTCATTGTTTGAAGAGGCTGAGAAAAGCATGACCCTGGTGAAACTCTAACAAATATTTGAGGTTTCCCTTCATTGCTGGCTGTGCCTGTAATGAATGAAGTGGTTTTGCAACTCACGTCCCTGTTGAGTGTGTACATTCTGCCTCCTAATCCTGCAGGCCTTGGTCTCCTTACCTAGCCTGGCTTTTGCAACTGTTTTCTGCCCTTCAAATTCAGTGTTACACTGGAGTTCATCCTGCCAACAGGGCTAGGGCTTGGATTCTGAGAACTTCATTTCAACCCAGGATGGGTTAATGATGTTTCTTTCCTTCTTCTATAGCTCAGGAACTCTAAGAACATTTAGAGTGCAAGTAAATATTTATTTATTCAGTGGAATATACATATATAGAGAGATGTATATGCATTTGTAGCAATTTACACACCTATCTATTTATATATTGGCCACTCCTGGGGCTAGAATTAAGGTCCTGGGAACTGCCTGGCGGTGAATTTGTTTGAGGCTGCTATGCTTACACTGACCCCTTGATGAATTGGGCATTCCAGTCCCTGAGTTCAAATCTCAGCAATGCTGAAGGCAATAGGTAGAGTAAGAAGCCAATGTTGACCTGTTTTCCTTTCTGTGGAAATATTTGTCCTAGGTAAAAAGTGTAATATATATACAAATACATATATATGATATATATTATACATGTATATGAATATTATTTTTTCCATTTCTGGGGCTGGAATTCACGCCCTGGGAATTGATCCTGAATTTTTTTTTCTTCCAGGAGGTTAGCTTCCACTTCACCCATAGCACAATGGAGTTATCCAGTCCCTGAGTTCAAATCCCAGGTATGGCTGATAAAATGGCCCAAATTTCTAGCCAGGACTTTCACATTTTTGGGAGGCAGGCACAGGGCTTGAACTCAGGTCGTCACAATTCTGCCTCAGCCTTGATTACCCTAGTCTGGGGTGCAGGTTTTACACCCACAGATGATCCGGGGTTCCTAGGACCTGAGTTCAACTCCCAGCTCTGGCCAAAAAACAATAAAACAAACAAAAAAAAACAACCAAGACAGAGGAGGAAAAACTAAACCAGGAAGTTTTACACAACAGTTTTACCTTTGTTACCTTTGTACTGTTACCATCCTGGGCCTCAATGACTCGGCTTGAAAATTGTATGTGACCTTGCAGAGCAGAAGGATGGTGGGCTGTCAGTGAAGCTTGAGCCCAACCCAGAAACCTAGGCCCTGAGTTCGAATCTGGGACTGCCACCTACTCATTCCTATCTATAGGAACAATATATAAATTTATTTATAGATGCATATACATATGTAAATACACATATACACGCACTGCAAACTACATATCTATATGTTTATATATTGGCCAATCCTAGGGCTTGATCTCAGGTCCTCAAATTTTCCCGACAACTCAACTGGCATCAGACTGGTGTACTAACATTAACCCATTCATGAAGTGGGCCTTCTAGGCCCAGAGTTCAAATCACAGAACTGCCAAAAACTTAATCCTGGTGGAAGAAGCCAATTGTCCCGCTTGTTTTCCTTGTAAGTGAAAGTCCTGGGTTTCAGGAATGATGTATAATACATAGGCAAATCTATGTCCTATATGATAGGATATAAAAAAAAAATTTATACATGTAATCATACTCTCTAAAATATATAATAATTAAATAAAACACAAAATAAAATGTATGCATTAAACATGTGCATATAAATAGAAATCATGTATTTAAAATGTATACGAATATTATTTTGTCGAGTGCTAGGAATTCAGCTCCTGGGAACTGGCCTGTCTTTTTTGTTTTCCAGCACTGTGAGCTTTCCCTTCCCCCACAGTGCTGCAGATTTATCCCAACCCTGAGTTCAAATCCCAGGCCTGGCAGAAAAAAGGCATGAATTCCAAGCCAAGGAGCCTCATAATTTTTTAAATATTTTTAATGTATGTATGTATGTATGTGTGTATGTATGTATGTATGTATTTATATATATATATATATATATATATATATATATATATATATATATATATATATATATATAGGTATATGTATATGTAGGTAGGTAGGGAGGTATTTTTACTTTGTCAAGCACAGGGCTTGAAGTCAGGGCATGGCAATCTGCCTCAGCTTTGATCACTGTAGTCTGGGTTGCAACTACTGGACCCACAGCTGTACCTGGGTTTCTGGGCCTCAAAGGGTGACAGGAAAAAATAAATAAAATGACACAGAAAAAAAACCCGGCAACTTGCTGATGGCTTCTGGTTTTACATTTGTTTTCTTTTCAAGGTGACCATCCTGGGTCTGAATGACACGGCTGAAAAATGTTGGTAACCTGATATTGCTGAAGGCTGGTGGGCTTCCAGGGAAGCCATAGGCCAACACAACAACATAGGCCCTGTGTTTGAAGCTGGGTCCTGACCCCTACCAATAGAGGGAGATCCTAATATTCTAGTTCATATTCATAGGAATACCGATGGAAGGTTATGAATGTCAAGGTTGACTTAGTTGTTCTTGAATGATACTAATGATAAAAGTAGAGAGTGATTTTAGGAGGCCAACGGATTTAATGAATATTTTTGACACATTGAAAGAATACTATTAATTACCGGGACACAATAGTTTCGGGGCAATGGTTGATTTAATTAATAATTTATTAAGGATGAAAACAACCATATCAATTACATGGACACATAATAAATACAAAATAATTGGTAGGAATGTAGCCAATATAACTGAATAATATATAGAAATCTCTGGCACTCTATAATGATCTATATGTATTTGTGTAATATCATCTACATGTCAATCTGTTATTTTGTCTATCCCTTGGGCTGGATCTCAGGTGCAGGGAACTGCTTGTCAGCTCCATATGCCCCAGGCTGGCATACTGACACTCACCCATTCATGAATTGGGCCTTGTAGGCTGTGAGTTCCGGTGCCACCACTTACAAAAATTGAATCATGCAGTAAGAATTCCATGGTGACACATGGTTTCCTTTTCTGTGAAAGTCCTGGGTGTCAGGTGTGAAGTTTCATACATAGACAAATGTATAATCTATGTAATAAATATAGTAAAAATTCCATGTATTATAGCAGTCAATAAAATAAATGGTTAATGAATAAAACAAAAAATAAAATGAGTAACTACACTAAGCGCAATTTGCAGTCAACATATGGGGCTCCATCTCAGGGCTTGGGCACTGCCTGGCAGCTGAATTGGCTAGAGGCTGCTGTGATGGCAGTCACTCATTCATAAACTGAGCCTTCTAGGCCCTGAGTTTAGATCCCAACACTGCCAAAAATATAATCGTGGAGGGAGAACTCGAGCATGACTCATAAGTTTTCCTTTCTGTGAAAGTGCTCAGTGTCAGGTAGGATGTATAATTTGGGTGCAAATCTATATACTATGTAATAGGATGTAATGAAGGTAAAAAATATCATAGGTGGAAGAATTGTCAATACAATAAATGATAAAGAGATTGAATTAGTAGTGAATTATTCTAGAATAAAAATTAGACACAATAGGTATAGGATGTGCATTAAGTTTAATTAATATTTTATTAAGCATTAACAAAAAAATATTACATGGAGGCATAATTAAATAACTAATAATTGGTAGCAGCACATGATGCAGAATTTAATAATATATCAGCCTCAGTCTATGAAATATGAAATATGTATGGATATATGTACATATATGATAAAATAATAGGATATTGAGTAATTATTAATTAATGCTTTATTATTTGTTAACTGGGACACATCATTAAATGGAGATATAATTTAATACTTAATAATTGGTAGTAATATCTATAATGTAATAATATGCAGAAATCTCTTTTTGTGTATATACTATTTATATACAACAATCTCTATTTATACCTCGTTCACTCCTGGAGCTCAGTGGTTGAGTGCTCACCTAGTAAGCATGAAGCCCTGGGTTCGATTCCTCAGTGCCACATAAACAGAAAACCCAGAAGTTCTATTGCCTTTGAATCAATTGAGTGCTAGCTTTGAGCACAAACGCTTAGGGAGAGTGTCTAAGCTCTTACTCAAGCCCCAGGACTGACGCAAAAAAAACAGTAGGATGTTCTAACTGCAATTATAGAAGGAGAGAACTAAAAATACCTCATAACCGAGCAAGCTAGGAGTCTGGTGCTGACAGCTGCCACCTAACATGACTTACCCACATGTAAACCTCTGTAACCCAGCTCCACGGGTTACCCATGTCTTCGTGGCATAGGCCTATCATCCTAGCTGCTTGGAGGCTTTAAAACCCAGTCCTGACAGGAAGTCTGCGAGACACTGCAAAATGTGAGTCCAAGTGGTAGAGCTCTAGCCTTGAGCAAATGTTATTAGAACATTATCCCCATGCTTTGAGCTCAACCCCCAGGGGTAACCTCCCTCCCCAAATAAAAACACCCCACTAAACCATTAGATATGAAATTGTGTGGTTTGTGAAATGTTCCTCAAAAAATGGTGATACTGATGAAAGCACTCTAACTCTAATGACAGCTTGTGGAATAGAGCTCTGTGCTGAGTCCTTCATAAGGTGCTCCGTTCTGAGTCCTGCACAGGGTGCTATGTGATGAGTCCTTCAGAGGATGCAGTGTGCTGAGTCCGACATTGGGTGCTGGGTGCTGAGTCTTTCATAGGATGCTGTGTGCAACGAGTACCATGTGCTGTGTCCTTCCCCGGGTGCATTTTTACATCTTGTCCTTATAAGAGCTCCACAACTGCAATGATTATGCAGACAAGAATATTAGGGCTCAGATAGGTCCCCATGGCAGGGACAAAATTATGTATTACTGAAGACTATGAGTTATCTCCTGCAGACAATTGTTTCGTTCTGTTTTTTCTCGATCATGAACCTTGAACGTGGGGTTTAGGCGATGACCCTTACCTATTGGGCTCATGGCTAGCATTCCACAACGTGGAGCCATGGACCCCCTTGCAGCAAAGGTCGTGGCCAAGGGGTTGGTAGCTGAATCTATCATCCTGCCTTCTCAGGAAACTGAGATCTGAGGATCTGGGTTCTAAACTATCCCAGACACGAAAGGTCCCATGAGACTATTATCTCCCATTCACCACTAATCACCTGAAGTGGAAGCTGCGTGCTTGTTGCTCATGCCTGTCATCCTAGCTACTCAGGAGGATGAGATCAGACAATCATCGTTCAAAGCTAGCGTGGGCAGGAAAGTCCTTAAGACACTTAGCTCCAATGGACCACCAGAAAACCTGAAGTGGCGCTGTTGCTCAAGTGGTAGAGCACAAGACTTGAGCTGAAAAGCTTAGAGACAACACCCAGGCCCAGACTTCAACTCTTACAACTGACAACAACAACAACAATAAAAAAACACAGAAATAAACTAACAAAACTGAAGTAGAGGGCAGGGAATGTGCCTTAGGGGTAGAGTGCTTTGCATATATGAAACCCTGGCCTTGATTTCTTAGGACCACATCACTAGAAAATGTCTGACGTGGCTCTGTGGCTCAACTGGGAGAGGGATATCCTTCTACAAGAGAAACTAGGTACAGTGCTCAGGCCCTGAGTCCAACCTCCAAGACTCATGTATGTGTGAGCATGAATACACACACACCAGCACACACGCACACACACACACACACACATTCACAGACCAGAAGTGATGTTGTTACACAAAATGGTAAAGCACTGGGCTTCTGCACTGAGCTCATGGTCAGCACCCAGGCCCTGTGTTCAACCCCAAAACCTAGCTACCCAGGGCTCAACTAGGAGAGGTCAAAGGTTTCAAAACTTGTTGATCTTCACCAGCCCTAGATGACAGGAAGCTTTGTGATATCAGACATGAACTTGGATTTCCAAAGCTTCCAGAAAACTAGGAGAGGCTTCATAGGCCCATCCTTGCCAGCAATGAAACATTTCATTATGTTCAGTGCCCTAGTTCTCTGCCTGAAGGACTCCTGAATTATACTGAGCACTGTATCTGAACACCAGAATATAGTCTCACAAAGGCAGGATAAGTGCACAGAACTTGGCCAGCTATGGAAGGTGGCACAAATGAAGGCTTCCTGTTAAAACAGAGCACTGGGGAGAGAGATAGCTTGGGGTACAAAGAGGACTTTTTCCCTGACCTTCAGAGTCCAACTACACTCATCCTCACTAACTGGCCCGGTTGGAGTTGTTTGTTACCTAGTTGTACAGGAGTGAGGCCTTTTGTATGCTTGTCCACACAATGAGAGAGACTTTTTGCAGCAGTCCTGAGATGCAGAGAATCCCTCAGGCTACACTGGGAGCAGTGAGGTGAGCCCCAGAACATGCACTGTCTTGAAGGAAGTCTCTGTGTTATGAACTCATTATATTGAATACAAATTTCCTAGGTTGGTGCCATTCATCATAGTTACTCGGGAGCTTCACCTACAGGAATATATCCATACATAGACAAAGACATGGAAGTACAGGCTCTTTTTGAGGGGCCAGGTCCTGATGTTGAACTATGAGCTTAGGCGTTGTCCCTGAGCTCCTTTTGCTCAAGGGTAGTGCATTAAGCTTGACAGCCTCACTTCTGGGTTTTTCTGTGATCTCTTAGAAAAACCTGTGCCATGGACTTTCCTACATTGGCTGGATTCAACTAAGATTCTCTACATCTTAGCCTCCTGAGGAGCTGGGATTACAGTCAGCAGCCACTGGTACCTTCTTTCTTTTCTTCTTCATTTTTTACTCTTGACAATCTGACTTCTT
This sequence comes from Dipodomys spectabilis, assembly GCF_019054845.1. Lineage (NCBI taxonomy): Eukaryota > Metazoa > Chordata > Mammalia > Rodentia > Heteromyidae > Dipodomys > Dipodomys spectabilis. The sequence continues at coordinate 1,708,125 of NW_024870763.1, read as the reverse complement.
AACAGGGTCATTCCAATGGTTCGAATGTATAAGTAAAGTACCCAATGTTTATTTTCTCTCTTAATCTTAACATCTGGTCTTACCATCTGGTTTGAGTCCAAAATTGAGAAATGAGTGTCACAGGATTTGGGAGCAAATAACCACAGGACATTACAGTTCTGTCACTTAGCATTGAGCTGCTGTGAATTTACTGTCTCAGGATGAGAGGACTGAAAGCTGGAGCAATCCTCATACTGTAGGCATTACTCCTTTTCCCTATAAAATGATCTAATAATTATGAGTGTTTTGAATCTCTAACCTTAATATCTAGAACACACTCGTAGAATTTTCATGTTTCCTTTTTTCCCTATGTACCTCTCGAGATTTATACTTAGGGTTTGTGTGGAGTGGCTCTTCAGTGAATCCCTGAGGAAAGCCACTTGAAGCCTCCTCAGGAGATCGTCATTTAAGCTGGCTGAGCAGGAAAGTCTGTGAGACTCTTATCTTCAATAAACCACCAGAGAACCAGAATCTTTTGTGGTTCATTGGAGTTAAGATTCTAACAGGCTTTATTTCCCTAGGCTGGCTTGAAACTGTGGTCTTCAGATCTCAGCCCCCTGAGAAGATAGCAGGTGAGAGCCACCGGAATCTGGCCTATTGCTTTCCCCAGACCTGGGGCTTGAACTTAGGGCTGGGTACTGTCTCTGCACTCTTTTTTCTCAAGCCTACTACTGTACCACTTGAGCCATTCCACAGCTTCTGGATTTTTCTGAGTATGTGGCAATGAGGATTCAAACTCTGGTTTCATGCATGCTGAGCAAGCTCTCTACCACTAAGCCACATTCCTAGCCCCAACCTTACAATTTTATTCCTCCACTTGCCTATTCTCAAAAAAAGTCTTCTGAGTATAAATCATCTAACGAAATCCCTATAGGAAGTTGTCCAAAGATAAATATGATAAAGCTCATACTGGGGATAGACTCCAAATATGGGATGGCTATGACAAATGCCTCCATTTAATTATGTATCATGTTTCAACACTTAATAAGTATTAATATAAAAGAGTCAGTGTCCTAAATTATTTTGTATAATTTTATATTAGATGTACAAAACATAATAAATAGTATGTGTATAATAGTACTAAATACAATAAACAAAATGAATAAAATAAAAATAAAATTAATACAAAATCAACCATAATATGAAATAAACATATATGTGTACCTATATATCATATATTACACATGTATACAAATATTTTTTTCCATTGCAGGGCCTTAATTCAGGCCCTGGGAACTCTAGCTTGAATTTCTTTTCCTCAAAGACAGTGAGTTTCGCCTTCACAAATGGTGTAAAAGAGTTACCAGGATGGTGAACACAAATCCCATCAATGGCAGAAATACTGGTCCCAGTACTGAGACAGTGACTTAATATTTGTAATGGAAGCAGTTATGTTTATTCAGTTCCATACTGAACGTTAAAAAATATCAGTGTAGAATTTTGTACAGCTATTCAGACCTCCTTCCCTTACCCCCAAAGTGCTTCTTGAGCACTCCATTATTTTTGTAAGTTTTTTATTGTAAAAATGTACAGAGGGCTCACAGTTGCATTAGCAAAGTAATGAGTACATTTCCTATGGAGCATTGTTGCCTCCTCCTTTGTTTTCCCCCTACCACCCCTTATTTCCTACCTCCACAACTACATTTCCCTGCCGAGCAGTGACTTAATTATTTATTTTTGGTTTGGCATGGGGTTTGAACTCAAGTAGTGGCAACTGTGTACCTTTCCTCACATTGCTACGGATTTATCAAGACCCTGAGTTTAAATCCCAGGCTACGAAAGAAAACTGACAGAAATTCCAAATCAGGGAATCTTCTTTTTAAAAATGTAGTTAATTAATTAAAGCAACCACGGGGCTTGAACTCAGGTCGTGGCAACTCTGCCTCAGCTTTGATCTCCCAAGGCTGGGGTGCAGTCTCGGGACCCATAGCCAATCCTGGGCCTAGGCCCAGAGGGCTTGCAGGAAGAAAAAAAAGTGGAACAGCACAAAAAGTGGGGAGCTGTAGAGGGCTTGGGGTTTTACAATTTTTTCTTTGCACAGTGACCATCGTGGGTCTGAATGACACAGTTGCAAAGTGGACCTGGCCTGCCAGTGCTGATGGCTGGCAGGCTATCAGGGAAGCCATAAGCCAACAAGTCAACATAGGCCCTGGGTTCGAATCCTGGTCCTGACACCAACCAATGGCAAGAGATCACAAAAGACTCGTTCCTATGCATAAGAATACCGATTGAAAGAATAGTTCATGCATTTGTCTAGTCTAAAATTGAATGCAATAATCCTAGGATGCTGATTGATCTTCATTAATAGTCTATTAAGCATGAAAAGAATATTATTTCAATAATCAATATAATAAATACCTAAGATTTGGTAGGAACGTAGTAAATGTCATTTAATCATAGATAGATGGCTCTTGAATTCCTTAACAATATATATTTATTTGTATACCACTCTCTGCTTATCCATGTATTGCTGTTTTGGCCAAACCTGGGGCTCAATCTCAGCACCTGGGAACCACCTGACAGCTGAGCTGGGAAGGTGGCTCAGTGGTAGAGCGCTTGCCTTGCATGCATGAGGCCCTGGATTCGATTCCTCAGCACCACATAAGCAAAAAGAAAAAAAGCCAGAAGTGGCACTGTGGCTCACGTGGTAGAGCGCTAGCCTTGAGCTGAAGAGCTGAGGGACAGCGCCGAGGCCCAGAGTTCAGGCCCCATGACCAGACCTCCCCTCAAAAAAAAAAGAGTCATTCTGTCGTCAGAAGCCAGTCATTGCACATGTTTTCCTCTCCTCTCCTGTGAAAGTCACGGGTCTCAACTAGGATGGGAATGCATAGACAAATCTATAACCTTGGGAACAGGTTGTCTTCCATGTAAGCACAGTTATAGCTGTCACCATACTCAGTAAAATATACAATACGCCCATGAATTAGAGACAAAATAAGGAGAAGTGTACTGAATGCAAGATACTGTCCACACATGTATGTAAACATTTAAATTATGAATTTATGAATATCTGCCCCTCATTGGGTCTCAATGTCAGGTCCTGGGAATGGTCTATCTCCTTCCTTACTCATAGCCTGGTGTCCTTACCTAGACCCTTTCCCCAATTGGGACTGCAAGGCTCTGAGTTCAAATCAAAACACTGCCAAAAGATGAATCCTGATGTGAGAAGGCCATCGATTCACCTGTCCTGTGAAAGTCCTGGGTCTCAGCTATGATGGAGAATGCATAGGAAACCCTATAGCCATGGCAATAGGTTGTCATGCATGTAAGCACTGTTATATCTGTCACCATGCTCAGTAAAATACAGAATACTTCCATGGATAAGACAGAAAATAAGTAGAAGTACACCAAAGGCAAGATGCTGTCCACACATGTATATAAATATAGATCCTATGTTTAAAAAATGAATTTATGACTACCGTGGCCCACCCTGGGGGTCAATGTCATATCCTGGGAATGGCCTAACTCCTTAGTTGCTCACAGGCTGGTGTGTTCACCTTGAACTTTTCACCCATTGGTCCTGCTAAGCCCTGAGTTCCGATCCCAGCACTACCAACATTTGGATAATGTTGTAAGAAGCCGAGTGTGAATTTTTTTTCTCTGAGAGTCCAGGGTGTCAGGCATGCTGGAGAACATGTCTACAAATCTAGATGCTATGTGATAGCATGTCATCAATGTAATAAACGGAATGGGTGTCATCATAGTAAAATCAACAGTAAATAAATGAAGAAAACAAAAAATACAAGGAACAACCACCCCAAATGTGTATGGACTGAACATCCATAGGTACAAATCCTGTCTTTACAATGTATATAAATAGTATCTTTTCCAGGGCTGAGGCTTGAATTTAAGCTTAGAGTACAAGCCTGACTTTCTTATCTTCAAGTACGGTGAGCTTCCCCTTCTTCCACAGAGCTGCACATTTACCCAGACCCTGAGTTCAAATCCAAAGCCTGGCAGAAAAAGCGGGGTGAATTGCAAGCCAGGGAGCTAATTTCTTTTAATATTATTTTTAGCTCAACAAGGGGTTTGAACTCAGGTCGTGGCAACTCTGCCTCAGCTTCGATCACCCAATGGTAGGGTGCAGCCACTGGACCCACAGTTGATTCTGGGATCCTAGATCCCCCGGCCTTGTGTGGGAAAAAAATGCATAGAAGAAATGCAGCGAGACGGCTTTTGTACCTTTTCTTCTTTTGCACCATGACCCTCCTGAGTCTGAATGACACTGTTGCAAAGGTACTTCACCTTGCATTGCTAAAGGTTGGCAGACTATTTGGGAAGTCACAGACCCACATGGCAATGTAGGCCCTGATTTTGAATCCCCCTCCTGACACCAACCAATGGCAGGAGCTTCTAAGAGATTTGTTCCCATCCATAGGAATAACAGTGGAATGATATCAATGTTACGGTTGAATGAGTTGATTGTGAATGATGCTCCTATAAAATTAGACAGCATGATTTCAGGAAACTGATTTTATTTAATGTTTATTAAGTATTAAAAGAATACTATTGCTTACAGTAATGCAATAATTTCAGCACCCTGATTGATTTACTTAATAGTTTGTTAAGGATGAAAACAATAACATTAATTACATGGAGGCATAATAAATACCCAAGAATTGGTAGGAATGTAGTCTATATAACTGAATATTGGATAGACATCTCTGGCACTCTATAAATATATATATATATATATATTTATTTATATATATATAAATATATATATTTATAAATATATATATTTATAAATATATATATTTATTTATTATATATTTATAAATATATATTTATTTATTTATTAGCATACTACCATCTGTGTGTCAATCTATTCTTATTTTGTCAACCACTGGGGCTCGATCTCAGGTCCTAGGAACTGCCTGTCAGTTCAATTTTCCCCAGAATGGCATTCTGACACTCAACCATTCATGAATTGGGCCTCGGAGGCTGTGAGTTCAGATGCCAGGAATTCTAAAAAATGAATCATGGAGTAAGAAGCTGATGGTGACACGTTTTCCTTTTATGTGAAACTCCTGGGTGTCAGGTATGAAGTGGAATACATATGCAGACTTATATCCTATGTAATCAATGTTCTATGTGTCATAATAGTCAATAAAATGAATAGTCAATACATGAATAAAAAAATAAAATGAATAATTACACTGAACGCACTATGAAGTCAACATATGTGTGTAAACATAAATCACATATTTAAAATGTACACAAATAGGATGCTTTCTAGTGGTGGGGATTGATTTCATGCCTAAGGAACAGACTTGAATTTCTTGACTTCAAGGAGGCAAGCTTCCCCTTCCCACACAGTCCAACAGTGTTACCCAGACCATGAGTACACATCCCATTCCTGGCAGAAAAAAATGCCACCTTTATACTATGTGACGTCCAATTTTTAGGTATTTCATTATGCCTCCATTTAATGAATGTAATTTTTAAATGCTTCATAAAGTATTCATTAAAATCGATCAGTGTACCATAATGTAATTGTGTAAAATTTTATCCTAGAATCATTCAAAAACTGCCCATTCAATCATGACATACATCACATTCCATTGGTAATCATATGGATAGGAATGAGTTTCTTAGGATATTTTGCCATTTGGAGGTGGCAGGACCAAGATTCAAACTGTGGGCTCCAGCTCCTACCAATTAAACCCGAGGATAGGGAACTCACCGATCTGTCCGAGAATATCAGCACGACCAATGATTAGGCAGGCACCAGTGGCTCTCAGCAGTCCTCCTTCATACTTACAAGGCTGTGACAGGAGGATCATGGTGAAAGTTACCCTAGGCATGAAAGTTGTTGAGACCCCTGTCCAATTGTGCCAACAAAACCAGAAAAAGAGCTGTGTGGCTCCAGTGGTAGAGGGGTAGCCTTGAGCAAAAGCAGCTCACGGACTGTGCCTATATCCTGAGTTGAAGGTCCAAGAGTGGCAACAAACAGACATACAGAACAATCTGTGCAGCCATCCCGCTAAAGCATGTCTCCCTCTTGTCTCCAACTGGATTGGACAAGGCACTGCTGTCATCTTGACTCCACCCATTCTGCCTGGATCACGGGATCCAGACCCCCATTCTTTCATGGTTCTTTCTGTTCAATGGGATACAAGAATGGTGGCCACACTCACATTACATTCTGCCCTGTAGCACTGGGATTCCCTCTGTTGGTTGACACCACTACCAGGAGTTGACGAAGGTAGAGGTGACTGAATGGTGAGCAAGAGACTTGAGGCCTTGGAGAAGAGGCCTTGCTCAGCCCCACCACATGCCCGCCCGTGCCTCAGCCCTCTACTACCCTTCCCCGCGGTGCAGCATTTCAAACCTTGTGCTGCCTGCTCAGACCTGTGGTGTCTCTTGTAGTCCTCAGGCAATTGTGCAATAGTGCACCACTGGCTGGCTTGTGGCTCTGATCTGGTCCTGGCCACCCTGTACTCTGTTCCGGACCTGAGTGTCCACCATGCCTCTGCCATCGCTGCTCGCCAGAGCAGCTGCCAACAACTTCTTCCTGCAGCACATGTGAGTGGCTGCCATGCAGGCCCTCCCTGCCACCCCATATTCCCCTTTTCCCCCCTCCTCACCCAGACCCACACCTCCCTGGTGCCCCGCATTCTGGCCAAATGCATCCCAAGGTGGAGATGGGTGTTGACCCGAGGAAAAGGGGAGATGCAGGATTGGGTGAGGACTGGGTGCCACGGAGCCCCTGACTTGGAGCAGTGGGAGCCACAGAGCTGCACATCTGCACTCTTCCTCTCCCTGCTTGGAACTTGGTGGCTTTAGTCAGAGCTGAACAACACATCCACACCTGCCTTCTGGTGTCTTTTCGTGGGGGTGGGGGTGTTGGATGCAGATGATAGAACCCCCTTGCTGTGTGAGCCCTTGTCTTCTGTGCTTGGTCACCCTTTTCAACTGAAGAGGGTCCCAGAAAAGCCCAGTAGGGAGGTAAGGGTGCAGGGGGTCAGAACAGAAGGTGAATATCTGGGAGGAACACCCCCCCACACACACACCCGGCCTATCTCCCCCCCCCCCCCCCCAGCTGTCAACAGTTCTCATAGGCTGATCACATTTTCCAGCTCTGCCAGCTTCTGCTGGTGCTCCCGGTCCATCTGGTCTCCAACAAACTCAGGAGAGGCACTGCTCTGAATCTATATGTGTGTGTGTGTGTGTGTGTGTGTGTGTGTGAGAGAGAGAGAGAGAGAGAGAGAGAGAGAGAGCGCGAGAGACAGACAGACAGACAGACAGACAGACAGACAGACAAACAGACAGACAGAGAGATGGAGAGACAGAGAGACAAAGAGACAGGGAGAGACCGAGAGAGACAATGAAAGAGACAGAGAGACAGAGACAGACAGAGAAAGACAGAGAGATAGAGAGAGACATAGAGAGAGAGACAGAGAGATCATCTTTCCCCTTGTACAGCCTGACTGTACTGAAGTGAGTAATAAGTTGGCAAATTACAGGTGCTGCATGGATGAGTATTGTCACTGGTCTGGACGTGTGTGTGTGTGTGTGTGTGTGTGTGTGTGTGTGTGTGTGTGTGCGTGCGTGCAGAAGTGGGTTGTAACAAGGAGGCTGGATGTTTTGGTAACTTCTATCTGCTATCTTTGAGGGGGGGTGCATGGGCTTCACCGCTGAAGTCTGGGGGCCTGGAAGGGTGAGACGCTTGAAGGGGACTCAGCACATTTAAAGTACAAGAATAAGGGATCTCTTTTACCTGGAGCTGTGTACTCTCGGGTCTGGTAGTTGGCAGTGGGTGCTTGGGAAGACCTGGGAGTGGCCCGCAATGGGTGGCTTCCCAGGAGTACAGAGAGCATGGCCAACAATTAGTAAGGATATGAGCCCTGCTAGTATGGAGCACAGCACATATGTCAGACTCCGGGTCTTGTCATCATGATATCTGATGCTCAAGGCCAACCCTGTTTTGAATCTTGAGCTGTGACATTCAGATCACAGCCTCCTGAGTAGCTAGGATTATAGGCATGAGTTTCAGGTAGTGGGCCTCTGGTTCTTAGGTATGTTAGGGATTGACCTCAATGCCTTAGGCTTGCCAGTCAGGTCTTCTACCATGCAAGACAAGCTTTTCTGTCTTGGGTATTTCTGAGATGGAGACTTAATATATGCTAAGGCTGGGCTGGATCGCGGTCCTCCTATCTGTGACATGTGTGCGCCACCAGGCCCTGTCCTCTGTAGTTGGGATGGTAGACATGTGGTGCTACACTCAGTCATTGGTTTAGATAGATTGTCCCAAATTCAGTCCATGGTAGCCGATTCTTAACCACAGGTTAAGCTCTAGGTTTGGCCCTCACCATTGGACTTCAATCTCCTCATGGGACAGTTGTGAGGAAACAAGGGATTACTACAGAGAGATCTCTGGAGCACGGCCAGGCACAGAGGGAGCAGCCCTCAGATACGGTTCTCAGCAGTTCTGTGAGCATATGACAGAAAGATACCAGGAAAGAGCTCAAAAGGTGTGTGTTAATGGTATCCCTATGAGGAAATGGATCCTTCACTTTGTTCAGTTTTGCAGATGTGGAAACTGAGGCACAGAGAAGCTGGGTGACCTACATGACTCCCACATGACAGGAAGCTCAGCCTGACTTGCCGAGTCAGGCTCCCTAGGACAATGGGTGCTATTCAGTAATTTCTTGTGGTAGGAAATCCACTTCTTTTCAGTCGTGCGGCTTGAACTCAGGGCCTGGCTGTCCCCGAGCTCCTCAGCTCAAGGCTAGCACTCTACCACTTGAGTCACAAGGCCACTACCGATTTTCTTGTGGTTCTTTGGAGATAAGAGTCTCACAGTCGTTCCTGCCCGGGTTGGCTATGAAACATGATCCTCATATCTCAGCCTCCTGTGTACTTACGGTTATAGGCCTGAACCATTAGCACCTGCCTTAAGTGTATTTCTGAACTTCTTTCTCTTTCTCTCTCTCAGGAACTGATTGAATGGGTGCTGGAGGAGGTGGCCCAGTGTCCCCATGTGGCTGGAACCAAGGTGGTCCTCTCATTCTGGAGGTGGGCTGTGGGTCAGGAGCTGTCTCGCTCAGTCTGTTGTATGAGCTCCATGAGGTAAGCCCCTCTATGCCTAGCTAGACCATGATGGTTATTCATTGTCCATCTAGCCTTACTTGACACAGTATTGTGTTCAATGTCCTTTTCTAGCAAAAATTTCTGGCCAAATTTTGATACATAGTTACAGAATGAAAATGTAATGCCATCTTAAGAAAGTCATTTAAGGCTGTGGGATTGTGGCTTCATGGTATGGTGATTGCTTAGCATGCCTGAAAACCTGGATTCAATTCCTCAGTACCAAATAAACAGAAAAAGAAACACTGGAAATGGTGCTGTGCATCAAGTGGTAGAGGGTTAGCCTTGAGAAAAAAAAAATCTGAGGAATAATTCCCTATCCCTGAGTTTAAGCCCCAGGACTGGCAAAACAACAACAACAACAACAACAACAAAAATTTACCTAGTAAATGCAAAATAAAAAACCTATACTTGGAACATATAATTACTCCTTCCATACTGATATCTGACAATAGTCCCTAATTCATGTACTTTACCTATATTAGGATACTGTGTTGAAAAAAAGTTTTCTTCCTAAGGTCATGGCAATTAATGCCAAGAATGTGCTTAGATGTCAGGTGAAGATTAACTCTGGAAATTCAAAGATTCAAGGCTTTTGAGTGGTCACTGCTAATCACAATGAGAAGGGTAGTCTATGTGAGATTTGGAAACCTTTTTGGCCAGTCATGGCACCAAAAAGGCAGAGGCTAATTAATAGTTGTGACAGAAGAGGAGGAATAACTCCAGATGGAAGGAATAAATGATAGTAACTATGGTATAGCAGAAACCATTCTAGGGAATCATTTTTGGTTATTTAAGAACTAATTATCAACTACGCTTATTCCTCATTGCCTGTAGCATTCTAAATCTCTTAGGCTAGTTCTTAATCTCTGTGTGATAAATGTATCTCCCTCTATGCTGTTCTTTCATACCTTATATCCTTTGCTGTCTAAAAACATCTTTCCGTATTTCTGTATGAACATTTCCTGATACTGAATACACCTACACAGATGGAAGAGGATGCTAATGTAAGGGTTCCATAGCTCATGAGTCATTAATGTAACAGCATGGAAAAGTAAGACATATTTATTGCTACCTCAATTAATCTGAAAAGCGGCAATGTCACATAATTTGGTTCAGATTTCTATTCTTTGTATTTTGTCTTTTGTCTATTGTCATTAACTGCACTAAACACAAATATGAGCCGGGTGCTGGTGACTCATGCTTGTAATCCTAGCTATTCAGGAAGTTGAGACCAGAGGATGGTGGTTAAAACCAGCTTAGTCAGGAACATCCATGAAATCCTTATCTTCATTAAACCACCAGAAACCCAAAAGTGATGCTGTAGCTAAAGTGGTAGAGCGCTCAACTTGAGTTGAATATCTGAGGGACAGTGCCCAGGATCAGAGTTCAAGCCCCACAACTAAAAAAAAGTGCAAATATGACTTTAAGTTTCCCCAGAAGGAATGATGAAGTAAATAGTAATCTTCCCAAGCAGAGAGAGTAATTCCAAAATGATTCAGTGCACCTACTTTTGCTGAGTTACTTAAGTTATGTCTTCTTTGCTGAACATATTCTCTTCTTTTAAAAATTGTCAAATATTAACTTAATAATAATCTTCACCTAATATTTCTTAGTTCGAAAGAGAAGTCCATACATTTGATGTCACTTAGCTTTCTTACTATCTTAGTTCAAAGTCAACTCAGGAGGCAGAGTCTGTCAAACTCTTAACTGTAATTAAACACCGAAAAAGCTAGAAGTGGAGTTCTGGCTCAAGCAGTAGAGTACTAGCTTTGGAGTCAGGTGGGCAGGAAAAATAACTGTAGAGGGACAGGGTGCACCCTCTGAGTTCAAACCCCAGAACCAGCACAAACAAAACAAACAAGCAAACAAAACAAACCCCAATATTTCTTTGGGACCCTCTTTGAAGGAGTACTGGTCTGCGGAGAGGCTCCTTTTGCTGCTCATACTCACTGGATCCTGCTTTTTTGAAATCCTTCTTGCTATTGAAAACTCAGGACCAGAATAGAGTAATTGATAACTGACTCCTGCAACAAGAGAATCATCTCAGGAGTGAAACATCCATCCATAAGGTCATGGGGTCTGAACTCTGGGCTTGGGCGCTGTCCAGTTATAAACAGTGTTGGATTACATACAATAAGAATGACAAGAGGAGAGTTTCAATATCAATAAATAAAATCACATAAGCAGGTACAGACAGTAAAAATTACTAACGTTATTCCTGCAATTTTTCTAATGTGTACTCTCTTTTCTTGGTGATATTTTTTCTAATAAATAAAATCGTTTATTTCCACATTTTGATGGACTAAGCTATAGTTTTCACCTAAGTGTGATTAGTTCAAATAACATTCTCATATAGATAGTATTCAAACCAATGTTTCCAAAGATATATTAAGAGTATGTTCTTCATTACAGCTGTAAACACATGACCCAATTTACATAATACCACTTACATATCTGTAGTTACCATAAAAGGACACAGGCCGTAGAGCCAGTAGTTAAAATTTATTTTTATTTCTGCGTGAAACTATTTGTGAATGTATACCAACAAATTGAATTTGACTCTTTGTTTATAAGCTAAGGTGGAAAACGTAAGGACTCTTCACTTATCATTTTTCTTGCTCCAGAAGTCAACAAATATATTCTTCAATATTTCTGGTAGATTACCTCCATTTACAGATGAGAAATGTAAGGCCAACAGTCAATATAGTGAGTAAATAATGATACTGGATTTTGTATATGAGCTCTTCACTCTGTGTGCTTACAAGGAGAGTAACTTGGTGATGGAGAGGACCAATATGAAAAGACTATGTGGAAAAATCATACTTTGTAAACGGTTGTTTTAGGACTAGAGGATCAGTGATGAGTATTTGAAACAGGCTGGTGTCAGGCGCATAAAAGGGAGTACATAGAAATTGTGTTAGTGGCAGAAACAGAAAATCTTGATCATTCATCTTATCTAATGGCAGGGAGTAGAAGGGTAAGAAGAAATCTAAAGTGCATCCACATCTCTGGCTAGCATTTGTGTTAGTTATATTCTTGGTGATAAGGACTACAAGTGGAAATGATGGATTTAGAGGAAAAAACTCTCAGAAAATTCTAAACTTTATGTTACACAGATGCAAAGATAGGTCTGTTTAGATATCATCAAAATATCCACGACCATAAATATGAAAAAATAATAAAATCAGGGGTATTATTAAAGGGAAGAGGAAAAGGAAAATTCTGAAAAATGTGCGAGCAATGTGTGCAACAGTGTGGACAAGATTAGAAGAAAGATATAAATAAGGAAATAAAAAAGTAACAGATTTCAGAAGTAAAGGAAGGAAAGAATTTGCAGGAAGGTATTGAATGTAATATGCTATTTGGATTTGAAAAGTAAACGACCTAGACAAGTTCAAAAAGAACAGTGTTTTGGTGAAAGTCATATTGATAAAATTTTGAGATATGAATGTGAAGTCATGAAATTCTGGATCCATGAATTCAACAGATCCTGTTGATTTTAAATGCAGGGAACAAAGGCTTATATCCTGACCTTAGAAGAATTATACAGATGTAACTCTCATTAACTACTTAGAGGTATTCTGTGAATATTTTTGAAGACTTTTTTAGCCAGGAGTTTATAGATTGAACTACAGCACAAACCAGCCTAATTTGTGCTACAGTTCCAAGGAGTGACCCATGTATCCACACTAGTTTGGGATTTTATTGAAATGTCTTTAGATATGGTTGGATATCTTATCAGCCTAATCATCATAAATGTAGGACAATAGCACCAAGTATTAGGTTGAACATACAGCTTTACTGATGTGACCGAAGACTCCTCGAATTGATTCTTCTTTAGAATAAAAAAATGCCTCAATAGCCATTGACAAATCATAACTGCCATATAATCTATTTAAATCTAATTTTTGTTAGGAATATCTTCATGCTGTAATAACCCTGTCAATCAACCTGCCACAAATTCTTATATGTAGGAAGTGCTCTTATAACCTTCAAGTTTTATTGAATGGAAGAGTTCAGACATTACCCTCACCACTAGGATTAAATGCCTAAAAAGATTAGACATTTTGTGTTAATGCCATTCTTTTATTTTTTCATACACATTGGCAAGTGGGGAACGATTCTGATGTAACAATAATACAATTTTGACTTGTACTAACACAACATCTAGAATCTAGTGTTAATTCAGATACTTACTAATTAGCTCCATAATTTGTGGATATTTATATTTCTCCTGGTAAAACTAATGAGCTCCAAGAAAATGCCCCTAAGGAGCCTTTCAATTACAATATCACTGTTTGTCTCATAATGCTTTAAATTCTACATCCTCGAATGTGGGCATAGGTTTATACTGTGGAACTTTTCTCCTCAGAGAGTGAGTACTACCCTATTGTTTAACATGGACAAAGTACCTTGATAAATAAACTGGGCGTGTGCAAACAAGAACTGGTAGTTGAACAATGTTTTAGCAGTTTGTAAAGATGAAATGGAAATAGAGCAACCATGATCTCAAAAGGAATGTGCAAAGAAGACAAAGGCACAAAGTAGAATGTGCCAAGGGAATGCTGAAGTATAATTTCAAATTATGTGCTCAGGTGTGAGGATGTGTTCAAAGTACTGCTTCAGATAATGCAGTTTAATATCTTGGGGAAAACTGCTTTAAACTAGTCTGGCATAATGGTACAAGTAGAAGCCCCTAACTCTGACTGTAATCAGCCACAACATAATCAAATTAGGGACTATTTTCCAAGTGCAACGTGAGAAAAAGAGGGCTCATCACAGTTAGTGTTCAGGTTGAAGTAATGGAAATGATATAATTTTTCTTATAAATCTTCATTTATTTTTGGAGCATTAAAGTAGGGAAAAGCCAAGTAAATATATTGCATGTTCCTAAATTAAGCGAGATGTATCATATTGTTCTCTCTTTTAGCTTGGAAGTTGTAGATTATATATTTTTATACTCTAACTTGGGACACTGCTCTGCTCTCAGTTATTTCTTCTCTTCCCCTTCTTTTGCCCATCCGCTAACATAATTTTTATTCAAAGAGACATACTTGAGCTTGCATTTCTAAATTCTTCAAAATTATCTGAATTTCTTCATACTTCTGGCAGCATCCTAAATCTTTCTTAAGAGAATATTTTGTCACTACCATTTTTATCCTATAGGATATCTTCCTGCCTAATTCAGTGCAAAATATACATTAGACTCATCCAGATATCTCAACACTTTACCAACATAAAATATTATCTTACTTAGAAATTATGATTTTAGTATATCTGGGGAGGTGGCATCTGTCGTTTTTGAATGACCCGAAGTGATACTTACATGAAATCATGTTTTAAACCAATATGCCACTCAGAAGATGAACGAATCGATAAAATTGATGAAATCGATATTACACACACACACACACACACACACACACACACACACACACACACACACACACGGTGGAATTTTATGCTTCCAATTCATAAGGAAATGGAAAGATTTGAAAAAATTCTACTAAGTAAAATAAGCAAGACACAAAGAAACAGATTCCATGGTTTTCCCTCATGTGTAATAAGTAGGGAATGTCTAGGGTGGTCCTAGCAGATGAGCAGAATGGCTCAAGAGCTATGTATATATGACCATATAAGTGGATGCTGAGCAAAATGAACTCCTAGACATTGAAATAGAAGTTTTCCTTTGTGGTTGTTGTTTTTAATGTACTATGTGATTTCTTTTTTCTTTTGTGTTTTCCCCTGTGGATTATCCCCTGCTGCATATGATTTCAGTATCCTGTGTATTGTATACATACTTAATTTAGCAAGGAAAGAGGAACAACGAAATGGCGACACAAAGGATAAAGGGCAAACCAATGCAATAGCAATACTCACAAGACAACATGTTGGAAATTTACACTACAACTTGTGAGGGGTATTGTGAATGAAATGTGTGAGAAAAACGAGGGAGGGGGTAAAAAGTTCGATATGTTCACTACATTACAATTACTGAAACCCCTTCTATATATTAAACTGACAATAAAATTAAATTTAAAAATAAGCTACATAAAATATAATTTCACTGTATTGGTATAGTAAATATTATTCTATGTGTATTACCTTTAAAAATGAACAATATTTGGCTTCTAATTTGAATTAATTGCCCCTTTCTTTATCAGAGGGTCATCAACTGGAATGTTATCAAACTATACAAAATTTTCAGAATATACTTGCCATTATTTTGAAAAAAAATATTTTAGTATTGTCTCATACTAAATAGAAAATAGTTCAATTCTCTGGAAACTTTTAAAACTGAATTTTTGTTAAGAGGAGAGAATATATGTGTTCTTCAAAATTCGTATGACTGCTAACTATTCATTTTCAATTCTGAACATGCCATAACAGAGACATTTAAAACAGTGCCTGTATGCATTTTATTCAATTCTGCAATAGATGCAGTTTCTAATGGGGTGTTACATAGTTAAAGGTCAATAGAAAAACTAGCCACATTCTGGTAGAAGATAAAACTATGAAGAATCTATAATAATTACTCTAGAGTAAACATTTGTTCATCAGAGCAAGCTATTATTTCTATGACAATCAATCCCAACATTTTATGCATTGAAGTCATTCTACCCCAATATTTTCCAACTTGTAAGGTGCACCTTAAAATTCCCTAAATTCACAGCATGACTAGCTTAACACTATTGTGAAAAAATTCTACACTTCTACTAATGTAATGCCCTTTCTATTGTTCTAAGAACACTGCACTAAACTTTGCTGCATCATTTTCCCCCAAGTGGTATTCTTGAGATCAGAAAATTTGCAAATATTCTTTATACTTATCTTTTATCTATAATAGATTTTCAGGAGGCTAAGATCTGAATATTATAGTTAAAAGCAGAACCCAGGCAGGAAGGTTTCTTAGATTCTTTTCTCCAATAAACTGCTCAGGAAAAGACAGACACAAGTGGCACTGAAGTTCAAGCGGTAGATCAGTAATTTTGACCAAAAACAGGCTCAGGGTCAGTGCCCAGCCCCAGAGGTCAAGCCCTAGGACAAACAAAACAACAAAAACAAAATGAAAAAAAACCCTGAAACCCAGCATATTTCTCATTGTATACAGAGGTACGTAATCGAGGAAATTACTACGAATTTTACAACTTTGGTGTGGGTGGGGTGAGAAGGAGGACTGCTTGGGGAGGTGTGAGGAGGCTGAGAAGGGATGTGAAGGGTAAACAAAGGAGGAGGCTGCAATGCTTGATAAGAAATGTACTCATGATCTTGCCCATGTAATTGTAACCCCTCTGTAAAGTATTTTCACAATAAAAAAAGAAATTTCTTCCTGTGTTATGTATAGGTAGAAGAAAAAAGATGTCTCACAATAATTCTCTTCATACCATGTCACACCAAAATCTCAAAATATTGCTCTTTTTCTAAATTTATAAATTACTATCACCCATTTCTTGGCAACTCTTTCTAGATTATTCACATTATCACGTTATACATGAACTGTTGGAATTATCTATTAACTAAGTCCTAATTATAACTCCCTTGAAAGAATATTCTAGACAAATAGAATGACAGAATCATTTGTGAATTTGTAAATTAAAACTTCTACTTAAAAAGAAATTTGTAATATTCTGTAGAATATGAAATTACAAACAAAATATTTATTTTGAATCTAAATTCTCATTTAGCCAGGTCTACAATGTGCTACATTAGATATCTTTTCTATTTCTCCAGGCTTAAGCTTTTGTAATCCTTCATCATTTCTTTGGAATCCAACAGAATGATGCTTACTTTTTCAAATTTTTGGTTCGGAGTCATGAGCTATTTGCATCTAGTAATATTCTGTTATGAAGAGAGCATGTAAAACATGACTGAGGATGATATATGAGTTGCATTTAAATAGGAAATGACTTCTCAAAACATAATGACAAAATTATCCCAAACTTCCAACTGTGAATTCCTTTCTTGTCCTTTGGTTTGTTTTATTGAGCAAAATTATAGTACCTAGCCCAAGGAAAGTATCACTATGCAATCCACTCTCTAATCTCCTGTCCTTATCTGAGTGCTAGAATTGCAAGTTTGTATCACATTGCCGTGCCATAGGTTGTTGGTTCATTTAATCTAGAAACATACTAGTAATTGTGAACTTCTCCAATTTTTTTTCCTCTAGACTGACTGGTCAAACTTTTGATGTACAATTTTCAAAGATGTCCTAACATTTGACATAGGATATGAACATTTTCAGATGCACCTGCAGGGGTCTCTGATTCATTCCTCGATGGATCCCATCCCTTTAGTAATGATTACTTGACTCTCTTACTATCTCTGGTCCCTACCTATATAACATTCTCAAGCTTTTGGGGGGAAAGTTCACTTGTTAGATACATTAAAAACAATAGCAAGAAAGAAAAAGCAAGTTGTGTCCCTATCTTGGGGTACATTTCACTTAACATCATCTTATATGTCCATATGTACATGGATAATGTTTTATAAAACATTTAAATTACATATTTTCTCACTACGAAGTTATCTCTGAAACACATTACCTCATGTCCAAAGATGTGCTTGTGCTATTTCAATGAAGCCAGAAAATGTTCATTTTACCTGGGGCAGCATCATAGATTGTTACTGGAAGTAAGTGGAAGGAACTGTTACTGCAAGTGGAAACTGATCCTAAGAGAGGAATTAAACATAGAGAAATGACAAAGTTCAAGTTAATTTGTGCTGTCCTTTTTTACTATACAAGAAAATAATCCAAGGCCTGAAGGAAACTCTGTCCCTGATCTTTTGTTGTGTGTCCTTTATTCATATAAACTTGTCTGTAAACTTCCAGTTGAGAATATAACAAAAGGAAACAATATGCCATTTGAAGGCAAGCATAGAATAAAAGAAAATAACTTTTTTTAAAAGAGTCCTACTGCAAAGAAAGAAAGACATGCAGGTTTTAAAGTGTCCTATGCACGGATATTCCTCTCCTGAGATGATTCTCCTATTGCAGGAGTCAGTTATCCATTTCTTTAGTCTGGTCCTGAGTCCTCCATAGCAATAAGGGTTCCAAAAATCAGGATCCAGAGAGCATGATCAGCAAAAGGAGCTTCTTCTCAAACCAGTGCTTTAAGGATGGTCCCAAAGATATATGTGGGTTTTTTCATTTTCTTGTTTGTTTGTTTAGTTTGTGCTGGTTCTGGGCCTTGAATACAGAGGGTGGACACTGTCCCTGTACAGTTGTCTTTCCTGCACACCTGTCCCTTAACCTAGTACTCTACTGTTTGAGCCAAAACTCCACTTCTGGCTTTTTTAATGTTTAATTACAGATAAGAGTTTGACAGACTCTCCTGCCTGGGTTGACTTTGAACTGAGACAGTAAGAAAGCCAAATGACATCAACTGTATGGCCTTCTCTTAAACAAGAAATATTAGATGAAGTTTATAATAAAGCTAATATTTGATAATTTTTAAAAGAAGATAATATGTCCATCAAAGAAGCCATAACTTAAATAACTCAGCAAAAGTAGGTGTACTGAATCAGTTTGCAATTATTTTTTCGGTTTGGGAAGATTACTATTGACTTCGTTGTTCCTTTTGGGGATACTCAAAGTCCTATTTGCAGTTTTTTGTTGGTCATGGGGCTTTATCTCTGATCCTGGGCTCTGTCCCTCAGCTCTTCAGCTCAAGTTGAGCGCTCTGCCACTTTAGGTACAGCACCACTTCGGGATTTCTGGTGGTTAATTAAAGATAAGGGTCTCACGGACTTTCCTGACCAGGCTGTCTTTGAACCACAATCCTCTAGTCTCATCTTCCTGAGTAGCTATTATTACAGGTGTGAGCCACCAGCATCCGGCTTATATTTTCATTGATGTGCACTTAATGACACTATGTAGACAAAGAATGGATATTTCAATCAATAATGACATTACAGCTTTTCAGAAAAATTGAGGTAGCAATAAATATATCCTCCTTTATCATGTTGTTATATTAATGATTCATGTGTTTTGGGACTCTTACATTAGCATCCTCTGGTGTCTGTTTATGTGGACTTAGTATCAGAAATTGTTCATAGAGAAATATAAAAGACTAAGATTTTTAGAAAGCAAAGGAAGTAAGGTATGAAAGAATAGAATAGAAGGATATACAATTTATCACACAGAGATTAAGAACTAGCATAAGTGACTAGAATGCTAAAGGCAATGAGGAATAAGCATAGTTGATAACTAGTTCTTCAATAACCAAAAATGGTTCCCTAGAACAGTTTGTGGTATAACTTAGTTATTCTTATCATTTATTCACTCCATGGGGAGGTATTCCTTCTCTTCTATCAAAGCTATTAATTATCCTATGCCTTTTTGATGCCGTGTCTTACCAAAAAGTTTTCCAAATCTCACATAGACTACCCTTCTCATTGTGATTAGCAGTGACCACTCAAAATCCTGGAATCTTTGAATTTCCAGGATTAATCTTCACCTGATATCTAATCACATTCTTGGCATTAATTGCCATGACCTATTAACAGAACATTTTTTTGTTTTTTTGGTTTTGTTTTTTTGGGGTCCAGTCGTGGGGCCTCAAATCTGGGCCTGGGCACTGTCTCTCAGTTCTTCAGCTCACGGCTAGCACTCTACCACTTTTGCCACAGCGACACTACGGACTGTTTTCTTTTTGCTTATGTTGTGCTAAGGAATCGAACCCAGGGCCTCATGTGTGCAAGGCAAGCACTCTACTACTGAGGCACCTTCACTGCCCTTTAAAAAATACTATTCTAATATAGGTAAAATAAATGAATTACAGAATATTGCTAGGTATCAGTTGGAGTGAGTAATTGTGTATTCCAAGTATGGGTTATTTATTTTGCATTTACTAACTAAATGATTTTTTGCCAGTCTTTGGGCTTGAACTCAGTTGCAGGGAACTTTTCCTGAGCTTTTTTTTTTGGCTGAAGGCTAACACTTTACCACTTGAGGCACAGCTCAAATTTCAGTTTTTTTTTCTATTTATGTGGGACCGAGGAATTGAACCTAGGGTTTGAGTCATGGAAAGCAATAACTGTTCCATTTAGCCACATTCCCAAAGCCCTAAATAACTTTCTTACTTTTTTATATTAATACGTTTTCTTATTGTGAAAATACCGTACAGAGGGGTTACAATTACATGAGGAAGGTAAAGAGTACATTTCTTAGCAAGCATTGTTGACTCCTCCTTTCCCTTACCATCCCTGCCCACTGATTCCCCATCCCTCTGCCACCAAAGTTGTAAAGTTCGTTTTTCAACATAACATCTTATACATCTCATTGTGGCAATGGGACTTGGTTAAGATGGCATTACTTTTTCATTCCATTACTATGTATTATAATTTAGGCCAGGTGGTAGAAAAGGAAGTGGAAAACAATACTAAGTCCAGTAAAGCTGACATTCCTATCACATCACTAAGGAAGTACAGTGTTAAGGCCTGCTGGACTCATAAAGCTGTCGCATGTGACATTATTATGTAAAACGTTATTGACCATCATCTCCGACATCCCTAATGTTCTGTTTCCACTTTCAAGGTCACGAGCCAAATATCTAAGTCTTTTTATTGATAGGGTGTGTTTTCTAGGAAGGAAGAAGGAGGATGTGGAATGTGAAGAAATGCTCACCCTCTCTAGCCATAAAAGAAATGCAAATCAAAAAAACATTGAGATACCACCTCACTCCAGTTAGAATGGCAAAAATCAAGAACTCTAACAACAACAGATGCTGGAGGGGATGTGGACAGAAGGGAACCTTACTTCATTGTTGGTGGGAATGTAAACTTGTTCAACCACTTTGGAAAGCAGTATGGAGTTTCCTCAAAAGACTTCTCATAGAGCTCCCTTATGACCCAGCAATCACACTTTTGGGCATTTACCCAAATGTTTACAAACAAGACCACACTGAAGCTACCAGAACCACTTTGTTTATTGCAGCATTATTTACCATAGCTAAGATATGGAACCAGCCCAGATGCCCCTCAGTAGATGAATGGATCAAGAAAATGTAGTAAATATACACAATGGAATTCTATGCCTCCATCAGAAAGAATGACATTGCCCCATTTGTTAGGAAATGGATAAACTTGGAAAAAATTATATTAAGTGAAGAAAGCCAGGCCCAAAGAAACATAGGTCCCATGGTTTCCCTTATTTGCAATATCTAGCATATGTATGAGTCAAGCAGAAAAGGTCAGATAATGTGTTGTTAGGAAAATGAACCCTTAGATATGTATTTTAATGTTTTTTTTCTTTCAAGCATTTGTTTCTAACGCATTTATAAGATTATTTCTTTGTTGCTTTGTATGTCTCTCCCCCTCAGTATAACCCCTGCTTTCACTATATTTGATGTCAGTATAACTTGTAGAGGAGGTGGGGAAAAACAAGCCGTTTAAGGATACGGGTGGACCTGTTGCAACAATGAGAAATACAAGTTGTCATGTCGAAAATGAGCTTTACAAAGTTGGTGTGGGAGGGGGGAGGCGGGGAGGATTGGGTGGGATGGGGGGAGGCTGGGAAGGGATGTGAAGGATAAACAAAGGAGAAGGCTGCAATGCTTCATAAGAAATGTACGCATTATCCTGCCCTTGTAATTGTAACCCCTCTGTACAGTGTGTTCAGAAAAAATAAAATAAAATAAAAAATAGAGGATTTTTATATTTTTTATTGTTTACACTAAACAAATACACTTTTCTTCTTTCCAAGCCTGACTTTGAAAAAGTTAGACCATCACAATTATTTTATATACAAAAGTTTACTGCTTTGGCTTAGGTGTTTTCCTGCCTTTGGGTGTTGTTCTTTATTAATTTGGTAATTACATAGAAAAAACAAGACAAAGCCATTATGCTTATGTTGAATTATTCAAAGTCAAGCTGTCTTCAAACACAGTTTTCTGTTCCCTTCTTTACTGCTAATTAAAGTTTAATTAATGCTCTTTAGTGATAAAAAAGTGATACTTTAAGGTATATTCTCATTGAAACTGATTAAAACAGGAGTGTCTGCGATTGCATTTTAAATTTTTTTCATGTATTTTCCTTGGCTATTTTCATTATTGCCTTTGTTCCGGTCTTCTAATCAGGAACAGAGGGTTACACAAAAAGATCTTCCTAAGATATAGGATGTTATGCAGAAAAAATTAGATGTGTAATTAAATATTTTCATCTCTTAAGAGACTAAGAATCTCAGAAGACATTTTGCTATTACTGGCCTATTTCAGATGACTTAAATGTTTTGGTTCTTAAACTAAGTGAAATACATGTAAAATGTTACAGTTTTTACAAACAATGATTATGGCTTATACTTTTCTGCTGCAATGAGTTGAAACTTCTGACAAGATTGGAGGGCATATCGATTTCAGGGGAGAAGTGTTAATGTTAGAATGCCAAGAGAGATTCCTAAAACAGCACTGCCTATCACATATCTGTTAGTTATACTTATGGCATATAAGTGTATAAACCTACAAATATGATTTGAATAAGAAATGTGTGATTTACACAATTCATTCAATAACAACTAAAACACGAAAACACTTCTACCTATTTATATAAACTAGTATATCTAGTGAGGATTTAAAACTTTTTAGAATATATATTTTAACATTTATTTCAAAGTACTGTTTATTTTTAACGGTTTATTTTTAATTGTTGTCAGTTTGGGGGCTTGAAATCTGGACCTGGACACTATCCCTCAGTTCTTCAGCTCAAGATTAGTGCTCTACCACTTGAGCCACTCCAGTTTTCATTTATCTCATTGGAGATAATATACTCACAGACTTTCCTGCCTAGGCTGCCCTTGAGCCATGATTCTCAGCTCTCAACCTCCTTAGTAGCTAGGGTTAAAAGCATGAGCAACTATATCCATTAATATCTGCATATAACATTTCTTTTTAGTGAGAATAGTCAAAAACTTATCTTCTCGCTGTGATGAAATATATATTCTTAACTATGATCACTTTTATTCTTGTAGTATAAAATTAATATATTAACTTTTAGTTATAATATATATATATTAATATATATTATTTATTATATATTAATTATATTAATATATTAACTTTTAGTCATGGAAGTCTGCTAATTAAAGTTATATAAAACGTTAATTGTAAAGCTAAAGAAATTCATGGTTCTATTTCTTGTTTTAAGTAAACAAGAAATTGGCCAATTGACTTGAACAATTCATCCCCAAAATCATACACCAGCATCAAACATGATTCATTTCAGGGATGCAAATTTGGTTCAATATAACCAAATAATCTGGTATAATTCATCACATCACAAACAGCAAGGATAAGAACCACATGGTTATCTCAATAGTTGCAGAAGAAACATTTGACAAGATCCAACATCCCTTTGTGATGAGGGTTCTGGAAAAATTAGGAATCCAGAGAACATTCCTCAATAGAATAAAGGCTGTATGTGACAAAAACCTATAGCCAGCATAAAATTTAATGGTGAAAAACTAAAGCCATTTCCTCTTAACTCAGGCACAAGACACGGATGTCTACTCTCTCCACTTCTCTTCAATTTAGTATTAGAATGACTAGCTACAGCAACAAGAAAATAGGCAAATATAAAAATGATCCAAATAGGGAAACATGAAATAAAACTCTTCCTCTTTGCAGATGACATTAGCTTGTTTTTAATGAATACCACAGTCTCCACTCCCAAATAACTCAAGCTGATTCTAAACTTTGGCAATGTAACATGGTATAAAATTAACCCTCAAAATTTCAATGGCTTTTCTCTATGCCAACAATGAGAAAAGTGTGGCTGAAATCAGGAAAGCAACTCCATTTGTAATAGCCCCACAACAATAAAATACCTAGGAATTAACTTAACCAAAGAAGCTAAGGATCTCTGTGATGAAAATTTTAAAAACTTGAAAAAGGAAATCAAAACATAAATTCGATAGTGGAAAAATCTCCCATGTTCCTGGATTGGAAGGATAAACATCGTGAAAATGGCAATACTTCCCAAGGCTATCTACTAATTCAATGCAATACCTATTGATATTCCTACCAGATGCTTCAAGGAAATAGAAGACGCAATGCAAAAATTCATACGGAAAAATTAAAGGACCCAAATAGCAAAAACAATCCTTAATAGAAAGAACAGTGCTGGAAGAATATCAATACCAAATTTCAAACTCTACTACAAAGCTATAATATTCAAAACAACTTGTTACGGGCACAAGAACTGACCTCAGGACCAATGGAATAGAATTGAAAACCCAGAAATGAATCCACAGACCTATAACACTGTAATCTTCAATGAAGAAGCTAAAAACTATAATGGAAGAAAGACAGCCTCTTCAGTAAATGGTGCTTGCAAAATTGGTAAATTACTTGTAGAAAACGAAATCTATATCCTTATATATCACCCTGCACCAGAATCATCTCCAAATTGATCAAATACCTCGGAGTCAAAGCAGACACTCTGAAAACTTTAAAGAATGGAGTAAGAGAAACCCTAGGTTTCCTTTGCATAGACCAATATTTTCTTTAAAGATACCCAGAAACAGAACAAAACAAAGAAAGGATGGACAAATGGGATTGCAATAAATTGCATAACTTCTGCATGTCAAACACATAGCTAGCAAGATCAATAGAAAGCCCATGGATTGGGAGATTTTCACTAGCCATACAAAGAACAAGGGCCTCATATCTAAAGTATACCTGGATCTCAAAAACATTAAATCCCCCAACAACAAATCCTCAAAGAAACAACTTCCCAATAAATCAGTGGACTAAAGACTTAAAGAGAAACTTCTGTGAATAGGAAAGAAGGATGGCCAGTAGACACATGAAGAAACGCACAACCTTCTTAGCCAGAAAAGAAATGCAAATCAAAACCACATCGTGATACCTCCTCACCCAGGATACAATGGCTATAATCAAGATCTCTAATAACAACAGATGCTGGAAGGGATGAGGACAGAAGGGAACCTTACTGCATTGTTGGTGGGAGTGTAAACTTGTTCAGCCACTTTGGAAATTAGTATGGAGGCTTCTCAAAGACTTTACATAGAGCTATCCAATGACTCAGCCATCAGACTTTTGGGCATTTACCCAAGAGATCACAAACAAAACCATACTAAAGCTACCATCATAACAATGTTTATTGCAGCATTATTTACCATAGCTAAGATATTGAATCAAACAAGATGCCCCTCAGTAGATGAATGGATCAAGAAAATGTGGACTATATACCCAATGGAATTCTATGCTTCCATCAGAAATAATGACATTGCCACATTTGTTAGGAAACACAAAGAATCAGAAAAAGTATATTAGATGAAGTAATCCGAGCCCAAAGAAACATAGTTGCCTTGGTTTCCCTTACTTGCAATCCCTAGTATATGTCTGAGACAAGCGGAAACATTCAGATAAGTTGATGTTTGGCGAAATGTACCCCAAAGTAAGGATTCAAATGTTTTTCTTTCTTATGATTGTTTCTAACAAATTTATAAGATGATTTCTTTCTTGCTTTGTATGTCCCTTCCACAAGGTATAACCCCTGATTTCACTGTATTTTATGTTGGTATAATTTGTGAAGGGGAAGGGAAAAAACAAATGTGGATTCATTGCAGCAATGAGATGTACAAGATTTATGTTGAAAAACGAACTTTACAACTTTGGCTGGGGGGGGGATTAAAGGAGAGGGGGAGTGGGGAATGGGAAGGAATGGGAAGGGGAAACAAAGGAGGAGGCAAAAAAGCTTGATGAGAAATATACTCATTCCCTTGCACATGTAATTGGACCCACTGTTTACTATATTTTCACAATAAAAATTATCTGAAAAAATTGTATGAATGGATAGTGCATATGATTTTATTTTTCATTACAAACATAGAATGTAGTAAAAATTTTCATAGCAATTACACTGCACTAGGTTGAGGTCAGATTCAAATGTAAATAATATACTGTGTTCATGTACAGAATTTGAGCATCAAAAATTTTAATATGCCTGTGGTCCTAAAACCAATACCTTACTGATATTGTGTGACAAATACAATTTCCTATAAGTACAGAAATTTTCCTTGTATCTTTTTAATACATATTTTTATTGTAAATGTCCTGTGCACAGGGTTTAGAGTTACATAAATAAGGTAATGAGTACATTTCTTACTGAGCATTTTTATCCTCTCCTTGTTTTTTCCCATATCGTCCCTTCCCTCCACACCCCCCATCCCTTCCCTCCACCCCCCCGCATCTGATAGAATGTCTTGTACATCTCATTGTTACAATGGGTCACCTTGTATACATTCCTTGTATCTTAAATGAAGAAATGCTGGCTTGATTTATGCTGATTCTACTTGTATAGATACACCTAAAATCACTCGCCAAGTCCAAGAGCATATAAATCATATGCACATCACTTTTTTTCATTTTGTTATAATTGTGTTATACACATTTATTGACAGGTTACAAATTATTCTCAAATTTTAATGCATTAAAATACTTTCTTTTTTTCTTATTTTCTTAGCTAGGAAATCAGCAAGACCTCAGTAAGTATTCCTCACATAGGACTTTTCAAATGGGTTGGTGAAATGTTGAGCTGAGCTCCCATCTTCTGAGGACTCACACTTCTGCTTAGGAATTGATGCTGGCTGTTGGAAAAGAGCTCAAGGAAGAACGTCATTTAAAGACTTATAACTTTATTCTGCATCAGGGTATTTTCTTGCTACTTTGTTTGTTGAGAGTGTCTACAAGACCAAGCATTCCCTGGGGAGCAGGGAGATGCCATATGAGGTTTTCTTACTGAGATTTCTGAGTGACTTTCTATCACTTGTACTGCATTTTGCAAATCAAATCTGTCAAAACCGTTTTAAGAGATAAGAGGAGTGGTAAAAGAACTTATAGAGATAAATACTTCTTCAACATATTTGGTTCCAAGCATTCTGTCTAAGGCATATTCAACAACTAGTGAAACTTGTGTTGTCTGTAGCTATGTGTCATTCTCTATGTGTGCATTTATACATGTGTATAGGTATGTGTGTATTTTTGTGTACAGTAACATGCATGTCTACATATAGATGGGCATATACACACATATATTCATATACAAATAAATATACATATATAAATATATGTGCATATATATATATATATATCAGTTGTTCATTGATTCAATCTATAGTTCCCAGCATATTGCCATTCTCACAAAGTGTACATGGTAAACTGCTCTGAGGATATTTGTTCTATGATAGGCATCTTTTGTACTCACTTCCCCCATTAACCTTGTTTTTCATCCCTGAATATCTTCTGTCTACTTTCCATAGGTTAGCATTGTTTTCATTATATGTATTCACTGATAATAGAAGAAAAAATTTGTTTGTAAAAGAAAAAGAACTTTTAGGTCAGAGGTTAAAAGTATCCTAACGTCTCAATGATTCTTATGAGATAAAATTTGTAATAGTAGTAAAAGTGAAAAGGAATTCCTAGATCTGTTGTTTTGCCATTTAGAATAGGAAAGAATAACATCATGTCACTGTAATAACTCTTAAAGAATGCAAGGGTAACTGATGGTCGCTATCATGTTTCCACAACACCAGTGGATTCTGAAGGATAACAGTAGACCAGCAGAAATTCTAATTACCAGATATGGAGCATGAAAGAAAAAGAGAGGAAATGAGACAGTGAAAGAGAAAGAGAAATATCACAATACTGTAAGTGCATAACAGATAAACCAGAGCTGTATGGGAATATTCATACTGCTATCTTTAGACTCTACATCTACATTTGGAGGTATTTGATGTATGATAACCCATCAACATGAAATATAAAGTTATTTTGATAAAAATAAAAATGATTCAGAAGAAATTATAAATGCAAAAACAATCTTCACAGAAGCAAATTCTCAGAAATATTTCATCACTTTGAAAAGGATAAAGTGGCTGAAGTTAGTAGTATGACAATTCACAAAGACATAAAAAGATATTAATATATTTCATTATATATCCCAAAGAAGAAAGCAATTATTGTTTAGATGATTTTTTAAAACACAGTCTCTCAGGTGTTGGGAAGGTGGCTCAGTGGTAGAGTGCCTGCCTTGCGTGCACTGGGTTTGATTCCTCAGCATGACATAAGCAGAAAAAGATGGAAGAGTGTTGTGGCTCAAGTGGTAGCGCTAGCTTGGAGCTGAGGGAGAGCACCTAGGACCCAGAGTTCAAGCCCCATGACCAGAAAAATCAAAATATAAAACAAAACACAGTCTCTCACTTTTGTGGCCTCAACTCTGTAATACCACTGCTTCAGCCTAGGGCTAAGGTTTTAGGTGTGGATATTTATCAACACTCCTGATTCAGACTCTACTTAATCATTTTTTAAATAAATATTTTGTTCTTAATTTTCCTCTTTGTAAATTCACATGCTCTATAAAAAATGGTTTGGCCATCCCAGTAACCTTCTCAATGTACCTCCTAATGACGACTTTCAAAAAGTTGTATTATACTACAAGGAAAACAATGCTATAAATAAGGAAAACCAATAACAAAATATTAATGATTAAAATAAAAACTAAAATAATTATCAGTGTTTTCAGTATTTGAAGGGTATTACCTATTACATTTTACTATTTTCTCATATCCCTGTACATTTAAAACAGGTTAAGGTTATGATATTCAACAAGAGGTTTTTAGGTTATGAGTAATCTTTAAAGTTACCCACTAAGATTACTATTTAAGTCTCATCTAATCATTTGTATATGTCTTATATCATCATTTGTTCCTCGCTAACATATAAAATAAGGAAGCGAGGGGCTGGGAAGGTAGCTCAGTGATAGAGAGCTTGCCTTGCATGCTTGAGGCCCTGGGTTCGATTCCTCAGCACCACATAAGCAAAAAAAAAAGCCAGAAGTGGCGCTGTGGCTCAAGTGGTAGAGTGTTAGCCTTGAGCTGAAGAGCTGAGGGAGAGCGCCCAGGCCCATAGTTCAGGTCCCCGACCGGACCCCAAAAAATTTTAAAACATAAAATAAAATAAGGAAGCCCTATAGTTTTAACAGAAACTTTGTAGTTAATCAAGTCTTAACTCTTTATATTCTGCTTCTTTACACAAAGACTTGGCAATTTCTCATTAGTAATGTTCATATAAACTCTGAAATATACATACATAGTAGCATATGTCTGTTACCACAAATCTTAAATACTTTAACGAAAAGTTTTATTACCTGCCAAACAATCCTTGTTTTAGCATATATAAGCAAATTCCCAAAATATATTTAAACCATTAAAACTTTTAACTAAACTTAACACTTGCTACAGTGTTCATAATGACAGGTGCCTTGTATAGAATAATTGAATTCCTCCTCCTACACATCTCTTGAACAATAAATATCTGGAATTATTTTGTTTTTGACCTGTCCATCTTGATTTTATTCTTAAATGTGTGCTTATGTAAGAAGTATATGGCTCTAAAATTTCATGAAAATTCTTTTAAACTTACTTTTTGTTGAATTGTCTAGTTTAAGAAAATCAATTACACTTTATTTATAAAACATGTTCTATGTTCCATTCAGCATCACCTACTCTAACATTGGAACGATACAGAGAAGATTTGAATGGCCCTTGTGCAAGGATGGCAGGCAAATTCCTGTACCGTTCCTTACTTTTACAACAACAGATGCTGGAGGGGATGTGGCCACAAGTTAACTGTACTACACTCTTGGTGGGAGTGTCAACTTGTTCAACCACTTTGGAAAGTAGTATGGAGGTTCCTCAAAAGACTTCACATAGAACTCCCCTAAGACACAGCAATCCCACTTTTGGGCATTTACCCAAAAGATCACAAACAAGACGGTACTAAAACTACCATCACAATTATATTTATTGCAGCATTGTTTAAGATAGCTAAGATATAGGACCAACCCTGATGCCCCTCATCAGATAAATAGATCAAGAAAATATGCTATTTATACCAATGAAATTCTATGCCTCCATGAGAAAGTATGGCATCACCCAATTTGTTAGAAAATGGAAAGACTTTGAAAAAAATTATTAAGTGATGTAAGCCAAGTCCAAAGAAACATAGGTCACAGGGTTTCCCTAATTTTTAATAACAAATATATCTGGGATAAGCAGAAAAGGTCAAAATCTATGCACATATGACCAGATAAGATGTTGTTAAGGGAAATGAACCCCCAAATAGGAACACAACTGTTTTTTCTTTCTTGCTTGCTATTGTTCTAACGTACTTATAACAGGCTATGTGATTTTTTTTGTTTCTTTATATGTTTCTCCCCCATGCTATAACCCCTGTTTTCACTGTATTTGAATTTGGTGTGCCACCTCTTGTACATACGCTCCTGTAATTTGGGGAGGGGAAGGAAAAAAACAAAATGCTGAAATAGGGATTCAGGTTGACCCATTGTAACACTATGTTGAAAACTGAACTTTACAATTTAGGCAGGGGAAGTGGGGAGGGGAGTGTACTTGTAGAGGTGGGCGGGAAAGGACGGTAGAGGGAAAATAAAGGAGGAGGCAAAAAAGCTTGTTAGGAAATGTACTCATTACTTGCTCATGTAAATGTGACCTCTCTGTACAGTATTTTTAAAATAAAAAACATATGAAAATGTTCTGAGATGAAAGAGTTTATTTCCTTTATTTTACTCATATAATATGGCTAACAAAGAAATTAATGCAAAACACTGATATGAAGGTATTTTGAATGAATGTGTATGTGTGCACGTGCACGTGTTCTCATGCACTTGCATGTATGTTGGTGTGCTCACAGTTTGAAAAAAGGGCGTCAAAGTCTTGCTAGGCCTGCTCTCTAGATTGGTGAGCTACTATATGAGCTACATCTCCATTCCTGGCCCTTTGCTAACATTAAAATTTTTGAAAAATAATCTCATGAATTTATTTTGTCCTGATTGGCTTCCACTGTTATCCACAGATCTCTGGATCCTGAGTAAATATGCCAAGTAGTTAGGATTACAGGTGTGACCAACCAGCAAAAGGCTTTCAGAATAATTTTAAAAGTGGAAGAAAGTTTACTTCACGGTGGCTTGTTTTATCATCTCCTACTTATAAAGCATTTTGGAGTGATTATTTGTGATTTTTTTTTCGTTTTTTGGATTCTTAAGAAAGTGATGATATTTAAAAATTTAGTACTTTTTAAAATGGAACCTGGAAAAATGGGACAGAATATATTTGTCTCTCTTATAAGCTCAGCTCTGTGCATGATAACCCAATGTCACCAACACAGTCTGTGTTGAAGACAAAATGTAACAGAAAACAATCACCATGGCCAATAATTGCTATGGTATTATTTCTTGGACAATATGAACATTGAATAGAGAGTGTAAGAGAATGGAGAGATTTTACCTACCTTTTGTGTATTGCTGAAAGACTTTTGGAAACTTTGACTCATTTCCTTCCTCACAGTGTGTGCTTGGGCCATGCACTTATTGCCTTTAATTACAATTTTCCCAACACTAAAATGGCAATAACATTAGCATTATAGAAAATGTTATCTTAAGAATTAAGGAAATTAAAACTTGTGAAATACTTAACATAAATTTCCATGAATGAGTTTTAAGTTTAGCCAGCAGTTTTTTTTAAAATACTAAAAAGAATGCGATAAGTACTACAGAAATCATTGCATATAGTGAGCAAACAGAAGTAATGTTATCTATTGACCATGCTCTTCTTCCAAGGAAGCCAGGTGGATTATTTCTCATGCTGTAAATCAAACTTGTTATCTTATGTCTTGATATTGTAAAAATATCAGGACAAAATAATGAAGGAATGTTGTAGACTGAGGTGAAGTCCATGTGAAAATGTGCAAAACTGATAAAACATAAAAGTATCTGAGCATTATATTGTGTTTTACATCATTTAAGTTACATTGCAAAGTTAAGTAAGACCTAGAAGAATGGATTCTCTTTTTGATGTCCTATCATAGGTCCTTGGATGAACTCTTTCCTCATTCTTGTAAAGACATCATCAGATGAGAGGAACTATATTATTTTTTGTTTGCTTCCGTACATTTATTCTTCATTTGAAATCTGAACTACTTGAGACTGAAAGAAAATAAGGAAATTAGACCCGCAGTCTTTGGAAAGAACAATCAATGTGAAATAAATAAAATGCATACAACCTTGTAAGAGGTCTGACTAAAGTGAGTTATATGGTCTCAAGCATAAACAGAAAATGATTAAGCAATATCATGTTATTTAAAATGGAAAATGTTAGGATTTGCTTAATATTGTTCCTTTCTAATACCTTGAATTAATTATTGATTTTGTATAGAAAGATTAAAGATGAGATTAAAAAGAAACTTGATTAAAAGTGGACAAAAGTTCTGAATAGACATGCTCTCCTTAAAGCCCTGAAAATTTCCAGTGGGTTTACAAAGTTCTTTAATACCACTTCTATGCTGGTTTAATTCTTTTTCAGCAGAAGTCATTAGAGAAATGTAATTCAAAATTACTATGATACTACTTCATAATTACTGTAACTTTTATCAAAAAATCAAAGGAATCGGGTGTGGTGGTAAAGGCTTTTAATTCCAAGCATATAGGAGGTTGGATTTAAGTCTAAGGCCAGTCTGGAGTACTGAAGATAATAAAAACATGCCCTTTATTACCTTATAATAAAGGTAATAATGCTGAGAGTGTGGAGAAAAGGAAATTTTCTACACATTTCAACAAAATGCAGGTTAGTATTCTCTTTGTAGAAAGTAATATGCAGCTTTCTAAAAACTTCAAAGTTGAAAT
Organism: Dipodomys spectabilis; assembly: GCF_019054845.1. Lineage (NCBI taxonomy): Eukaryota > Metazoa > Chordata > Mammalia > Rodentia > Heteromyidae > Dipodomys > Dipodomys spectabilis. Next base: position 1,675,278 of record NW_024870763.1, on the reverse strand, counting down.
ATCATCTGCCCCACCAATCATGTGATGATTTCTCTATGAGTAACTCAAATATATCTGCAGTTCATTGTACTCATCATTCACAGCAAGAACCAAGATATAAATCGAAGTTCAGTGTTCAACTACAGACTAATAAAGCAACTGTGGTACATGCACAAATATCTTTTTCTGTTTCATCCTTAAAATAGCAAGAGACTTCTCCCATTAGCCACAACTTACAATGACCTGAAAGATGTATTCTAAATGAAGAAAAATATTGTCTTCTGATCTTTGTAAACACACACACACGCACACAGAAACACACACACACACACACACACACACACACACACAAACCAACATCAAACATTAAGAGAGAAATTTTAAAAAGTAAAGCAACGTAGAATTGCTGGGGCATTTAGGTCACAATGTAGAAGATAGTAGATATACAGGATGAACCGGTATAGAGTTGTAATGTACAACATGAGGATACAGGGGACAACACTGGTCTTACATGGTTTCCATATTTGCAATATCTAGTATATGTCTGAGTCAAGCAGGAAATGTCAGATAAGGTGATGTTAGGGAAATGAACCTTACGATATGCATTCAATTTTTTTTCTTTCATGCGATTGTTTCTAACACATTTATAAGACTAGTTATTTGTTGCTTTGTATGTCCCCCACAGTATAACCCCTGCTTTCACTGTATTTGATGTCGGTATAATTTGTGGAGGAGAAGGGGAAAAACAAATCGTTTAAATAGGGAAACAGGTGGACCCATTGCAACAATGAAATATACAAGTTGTTATGTCGAAAACAAACTTTACAATTTTGGTGGGGGGGGAAGGGGGGAGGTTTAGGTGGGGGGCGGGGGGAGGTTCAGAAGGGATAGGAAGGAGAAACAAAGGAGGAGGCTACAATCCTTGTTAAGAAATGTACTCATTATCTTGTCCATGTAATTGTAACCCCTCTGTATAGTATTTTCACAAAAAAAAAAAAAAATAGAATGAAGCTAAGTAAGTAGGAGTTGTTCTTCTGAGTAGGGGTTGCTCTTTTTGTTGTGCTTCCTTCAGTAATGGATAAGATGAACATAATTCTTTAAATATATCTGCCTGTTTGCAGAAATAATAACAAACACTATACCAATAATGTTGCATGCTCAATATAGAACAAAATGTCAAATTAAAATACATGATATTATCCTTTGTGTAAACTAATTATTGCAAATAATGGAAACCATGGGACCTATGTTTCTTTGTCCAGTTTACTTCACTTAATATGATTTTTTCCAAGATCTTCCATTTCCTTAAAAATGAAATGGTACCTTTTTTTCTGATGAAAATATAGTATTGCATGTACGTATATCTCTCTGTTGTGTGTGTGTGTGTGTGTGTGTGTGTGTGTGTGTGTGTGTGTGTGTGTGTTTCACTTTCTTGATCCATTCATTTACTGAGGGGCATCCGGGTTTATTCCATATCTTAACTAGGGTAAATACTACTGTGATAAAACATAATTGGGCTGGTAGCTTTAGTGTGGCCTTGTTTGTGGTCACTAGGGTAAATGCCCAGAAGTGGGATTACTGGGTAATAGGGGAACATTATTGTGTACATCAAGGATAATATTAATAGTTGAGCAGAATAGCTCAATAGCTATGTACATATGACTCTATAAGGTGATTCAAAGTTAAATCAACACTTGTGATTTAACTTTTTGTTGTTCTTAATATACTACGTGATTTGTTTTTATCCTTTTGTGTTTTCCACACCTATAGTTCATCGCCTGAAGACACTGTATTTTAATCTGATGCCCGGGTATTGTAAATATGTTGTTCTGAACTTGGAAATGGAAAGAGAAAAAACAAAATGGTGAGACAAAGGACAAAGGAGTAACCTATGCAACTGTGATACTCACAAGACAATATGTTGGAAATAATCTTGGGGGGGGGAGTTGGGAGAGAAGAGGGAAAAATTGGAGAAGGGGTAACAAGTTAGAAAAGAAATGAATTCCTTACCTTACTTGTGTAAGTATAACCCCTCTGTACTTTTCCTTAACAATAGAATTTAAATAAAAAATAAAATCTAAGAGAGCAGCAATACAGGAGATAGCAGATGGGGGAAATACTGTAGTATAGTGCAGTAAAACAGCTGTGGCGACCAGAAATTTTACTTTTACATAGGAAGTAATAAACTAGCACACAGATTTTCAGCCTCATGTCAGTCATTAAAAAGGGGAAACAAAATGCACAATCAGCAAACCAATAGAGATAAAATAGAAAACTAAGCAAGTTGAATGGATGACTTGGACCAAGAATAACAAATGACACAATTAGGTAACAAATAACAAGCTGGTAAGTTTAAAAAATATTATCCATAATTCTGTTAAATGTTGTGTACATCACAATTTGTTAGCACTATAATTCAAATCACAGTTAAATAATACATCATTATTATAATGTTATTTATTTTTGATTTCTTAATATTGAATGTTTAATATAAAATTTTAATTTTAGCAGCTATAGAAAAGAAGAAATTGAAATTAATTTTAATGATATATTTCATGAATTGTAAAATTGAGAAACAGTAGAACTTAAAGAAATAATTTATCATTATTGTTTTATTTCTGTGAATTAATGTAATAATTCAAAGTGTATTCTACACTTAACACTCATCTTAACATCAAATAATAAATTATTTCACATGACTTGGTTTTAGGTGGAAGGATTTAGCACTGTGGTAAAATTCATACCACACAATACACAAGGGAATGTCCCCTCTCATCCAGTTTAAGTTGTGGAAATTTGATTTCTACATGAATGTTAAATTCATGTCTAGGTGACATATATACAAGTATATAGAATTATATACATGAGGAGTACTTCAGATGATACTTAAAAGTCATATTCATTAATTAAATTTTTATTATTTTGTACCAAATAAATATTTATAGAGAGACTGAATTTCTGAGTAGATGATGGTGTATGTGGGCCAGATTATGCACATTGAGGCTTATTTTATATTCCTGATATTGTTTCTACAGTTAGATTTAATTTTCCATAACTGGGTTAAGTTATTATATTGGATATATGAAAGTAATTTTTTGTCATTAATCCTTTGCCAGTTGTCTAATACTAATATAATTTATCCATGTGTTAGAAGTAATGGAAATAACAACAGATATAAGCAAGATAAATCAGTCTGAGGTAGAAAAGAATTTTCACCTTTATTGTGATAGCTGGTCCTCTTTTACACTACAGAATATTCTTGGGAAAATGTGCTCCATGCTGGCCACAACTGCAGAATATTATGGTTTGATCTATCAAAAGAGAAGGAAGGATGGGGAACCTCCCTTCCAAACGTCTGCTCCCAGAGATGTGATCTGCTTTATGGTGGTTACTTGAAAATGAACATTTTTCACAGTCAACCTTGAAAAGCCATCTTGATAGACCATTACTGTAAGTGGATTACTACAGACTTGTTCATGGCTTTGTAAAGATTTCCTCATTTTGAGACAATTTAACAGGAATTTAGTCACTTGTTTTTGTATCTTTCAGGGAAAAACCAAATGACCCTAAGCCAGGGAATCACTGGGGCCCAGAAAAGCTACTACCTTGAATAGTAATCCTAGACCTCTAAAACAAAACACACACGCGTGCACACACTCACACACACACACAAATCAAACAATCAAACAAACAAAAAAATCCAGTTATTACAGCCAGTCAGGGCTGCTATGACAGCCTACTTGAAGTCAGGCAAAAAAAGAGAAGCTGAGAGTTATTTAGCTGATAACCAATATATTTTTTATGAGGTAGACTGAAATGAGACCCCAGAGAGAGGGTCAGGAAGACTGATCAGAGAGACTAAAATTGGCCACACAAATGTTGGAAAATAAAATTCTTTGCAGAACAAATAAATCATAGCAAGCCTGCGCATATAAGAACAAGACAGCAGACCAAATTCCAGAAATGCACATTTTCTTATAGGTCAGCTTAATGAATTAGCAATGGAAATATTTGAATTCTTAAATATTTGACCACATGTGGAAGAAGGCTGAAGAGAAAGAAAATGCCATCATTCTGTTAGGACGTCCAACATCACATTAGGAAATAATCAAGCACAGATTTGTAATAAAAAGAGTAAATAATTATTCCAAATGAGGGCTTCATTTGTTTTGATCTAACAGTTCTTGATTTAGGTGCTAGCAATTACCATACAATTGATCCAGTCCCACAGCTGAGTTAATACTGACTGCATTATTCCCACATGAAGGAACAGAGAAAATTTACAAATGTCTGATGAAATGAGTAGAGAGTGAAATGTTCTAATAATTATATCTGAGGTTTAGAAACAGGTGATGAGGTGGATTTTCTTTTCTAAAAATCCCTCATTTTTAGCCTGGTGCCAGTGGCTCACAGCTGTAATCCTACCTACTCAGGAAGCTAAGGTCTGAGGACGGCTGTTCAAAGCCAACCTGGGCAGGAAAGTTCCTGAGACTCTTATCTCTATTTAATCACTAGAAAACCAGAAGTGGCACTGTGGCTCAAGAGGTGGAGCACTCACCTTGACTTGAAGAGCTTAGGGACAGTGTCCAAGCACATACTTCAAAGCCCCTCAACCAACAACAAAAATCTCCCTTTTCTTGGATCTTTTCCTAACATTCAACAAAGAAGCCATTTTATCAAGCACTACATTTAAGTCCTATTCTAGCTACTGCAAATAGAATGATTTGGTATCCTATGACAAAAGGTTCATATTTGTGGAAACAATTACCAGCAGTGGTAACTTATTTCCAGTCCTTGAACTCTGGACCTGGGCCCTGAACATGGTTATGGTGGCAGCTTTCATTTGAGCTTGTTTGTTATTTATTGGATTACTGCCAATGAGGGTAATTACTGGGTGTAAAGGAAGATATATGTTTAGTCTTTTCAGGAAACTCCGTACTGCATTCCACAGTGGTTGAACAAGTTTAGTTTCCCACCAACAGTGTAATAGAGTTCCCAATTGGTTACATCCATGCCAGCATTTTCTATTGCTAGTTTTCTTGATAATGGGCATTCTAATTGGGATGAGGTAGAATCTGTCTTGTTTGCTTGTAGATTTGTGGGCACCTTCTAGATACCATGAATGAATCCATGAAATCTGTATTGCTCGGAGTCTGCATTCCTTTCTCTTTTCTCTTAGTATAATTTTCCCAAGCCTTTCATTTTCCTTAATATTGGTGAAAAGTCATCCTTTCTGATGGGTGAATAGAATTCCAGTGTGTGTGTGTGTGTGTGTGTGTGTGTGTGTGTGTGTGTGTGTGTGTAAGATGATTATAGGCCCATGAGTTCATTTCTATGTGTTATGTTTCATGTGTACTTTTGTAATTCCATATTAAATTTGGATTGCTTTCTTTACTGCATTGAAGAATATTTTTAGGATTTTGATGAGTATCGCATGGTCAATTGTTTGGGGCAATATTGCAGTTTTTGACACTTTAATTCTTCCACCCAAGAACATTGAAAGATTTTCCATATCCTTGAATCTCCTTCAATTTCCCTTTTTAGATTTTAATGTTTTCACAGTAGAGTTCCTTCACATTTTTAGTTAAATTAATTAACTCCTAGTTTTACTGTTGTTATTTTTTTGTTTAGATTAGATTAGATTTTGAGGGTAATACATATAAGGTTGTATTTTGGATTTCAGGTTGGTTCTTCCCATTGTTGGTAACACAGAAAAACTACCGATTCTTGGTGGGTTTTATACCGTGCTACATAGCTGAAGGTTAGCATCACCTTTCCTAACTTCAGGGAGGAAGCTATAAGGACTTTTAATACAGGATCATTTCATCTGTAAAAAGGGATAGTTTTACTTCTTCCCTATTTGTATCCGCCTTTTTTTTTCTCTTTCCAATTGCTCTTGCTAGAAAGTCCGCTACCATTTTGAAGAGTAGTAGAGAGTGGACATCCTTGTCTCATTCATGATTTTAATGTCTTAATGCTTCCACCGTTAGGTAAATGCTAATTATCTCTATCATAACCATACTCTGTAATAGATTGAGGAGTGTTCTATGCATTCCTAGCTTCTCAGACTTTTTTAATCATAGAAGGGTATTGGAGGTTTTTAAAAGCTATTTCTATATCCATATAGGTGATCATGTGTTTCTCACCCCTGCTTCTGCTGACGGTTTGTGCTATGGTTATTGACAAGAATATTGAATCAAATTGTATCCTAGGATGAATCCTATTTGATCATACCATATGGCTTTTTTGTTAGTTACTGAAATTGGCTGGTGAGAATTTTATTAAGAAGTTCTGTAGTAATGCTTATCAAAGAGTTCTCTTTCTTTGGTGAGTCCCTATGTGATTTAGGGAAGTGTCTAATTCTATCTTCATAGAATGTGTTTGATAATTCCATTTCCCTTTCCATTCTATTGAAGAGTTAGACCTGCGTATTGTAAGTTCTTTGCAGGCCTTAATTTCATGGTAAATTCATTGAGTCCTAGCCTTTTCTGGAATGGGAAGTGGTTTATTGACATTTAATTTTCATTAATTCTTATGTTTTACTTCTTGCTTCAGATTCAGTATAGGAAAGCATCAATTTCTTCAGGATTCTCCAGATTATTGGCATAAGGTTTTCAAAGTACTCTCTTATAACATTCTCAATTTTGCTTATATCTGTTGTGTTGTCTCATTTTTGTCTCTAATTTTCTCTATTTGAGTTAGTCCTCTTATTTTTTTATTATGAAAGTGATATACAGAGGGGTCGTTACAGTTACATAAGTAATGAGTACATTTTTTTAAGTGTTAACCCTTCCCCATTTTTTCCTGCTTCCCCCAACCGTGACATCCCACTCCCCCAAAGTTGTAAAGTTCATGTCTAACATAGTGTTAGAATCAGGTTAACATGTATAAGACAAAGGGTACAGAAATAAAAAACAGTGAGTACAAGGAATTACCCAAAAGGTAAAAACTAAGTAGAAATGACCAAAAACAGCTCACTATACAATCATCTTGTATCCATTTCTTGAAGCTCATTTCGATAAGCATCATTTTATATGGTAATATGCATATTGCTTTTGAGCTATTGTGACTATTGTAGACATATTCTAGTGTTTCCAAAGGATTGAAATCGGTGGCCTATGATTCTTTGGGTCTTGCTTGTTTGACTTATTATATTTTCGAAGTGATTCCATTTCCTTACAAATGGGGCAATGCCATTCATTCTGATGGAAGCATAGAGTTTTATTGTGAACGTATATGACATTTTCTTGATCCCTCATTGCTGGCTCATAGGGGAGCTCAATTGAGGAACTTCCATACATCTTTACAGAGTATTTGAACAAGTTTACATTTCCACCAATACTGTAGTAATGTTCCTTTTTGGCCACATCCCCACCAGCCCAGCATCTGTTATTTTTAGTTCTCTTCATAATGGTAACTCTAACTGGGGTGAGGTGGAAGCCCAATGTTGCTTTGATTCGCACTTCTTTTATGGCCAGAAATGTTGCATATTTCTTCATGCGTCTATTGGCCATGCATATTTCTTCTTCAGAGAAGTCTCTCTTTACATCTTTAGCCCACTTATTAAGAGAGTTGTTATTTCTTTGAGGATTTGTTTTTATTTGGGGGGGAGTTAACTTTTGGGGCTCTAAATATATTTGAGATATGAGGCCATAGTGTGTTGCAGAGCAAGTAAAGATCTCCCAATCTGCTGGATTTTTTATTTACTTATCTATATAAGTTCTCTTCTTAGTCAGATTTGGTATGGTTGTGTCAAGTCTGTTAATTTATTTAAAAATCCAACTCTTTTTAAAAATTCTTTCTATGTTTTATTTTGTCTTTATTTATTTATTTCTGATTTTTTAAAACTTGTTTCTGTCTACTGCTTTGGGTTAGGGCTTGCTCCTGTTTTCAAGGAGTTTGAGGTACATAATTAAAATATTTGTTTGAGATTTCCCCAATTGCTTGATGTAGGCACTCAGAGCTATAAATTTTCCTCTAAGTACTGCATTTCCTGTGTCCCAGAGAAGCTAGTATTTTGTGTGTTCATTTTTGTTAAATTCCAGAAACTTTCAGTTGTTTTCTAATCTCTTCAGTGTCCCACTGGTCATTCAGCAACGTGTTATTCAGAATCATGGGTTTGAGAATGTTTTTTTTTTTTTTTTTTTTGCTTTAGCTGTTTAATTCTAAGTTTATTGTGTTACATTCTGACAAGATATGGGAATTCAATTAATTTTTCTTTCAATTTGGACAGAATTCTGAGTGACATAGGATATGTTCTATTTTGGAGAATGTTCCATGAGCTGCTGTGAAGAATGTATATTCTGACGATGAATGTATATTCCGTAGATGTCTGTTTGGGCTAGGTGGTCAAAGTAGTTATTTAGGTCTGAAGTTTCTTGGTTGAGTTTCTCCTGGACAGGTCATTCATGGATGACAATGATGTGTTGAGATGTGTTTTCAGGTTAAGTAGTATTTGGTTGATGATGTGGAATGCTCCAGGATTCAGGGCATTGATATTTAGACTTGTTATATCCTCCTAATTGAGCGTTGTCTTTATCAATATGTAATGTCTCTTTGTACTAATTTTAATTTAATTCTATTTTATCTTATGTTAGTAATTCTAATGCAGCCTGTTTATGGTGTCCACTTGCTTGAAAATATATCTTCCAGCCTTTCAGTTTGAGTATGTGTTTGTTTTTGTCAATAAAATATGTCTCTTGTAGATGCTAGATGGATGCGACTTGTTTTTTGATACTACTATTTAATCTATGTCTTCTATTTGGAAATTTAAGTCCATTGATGTACAGAGTTAAGACTGAGAATTTCCTGATAGTCCTGCTATGTTATACATCTGCTGTTAGGAGCTGTGCCTCATCTACTTTTAATATATTTACTTTGTTCTTTGATAAGGAGCATTTTACATAATCAGTTCCTGTTCTTCTTGATCTTCTCTATGTAGGATATATTTGATTAACTTCTATCCTGCTGATTTGGTGGAGATACATTGTTTTAAGTTGCTTTGTAATGAAATATTTTTATATTTCCTTTAAATGTTAAGGAGTTTGGCTTGGGACCGTATTAATGATTGGTAGTTATTTACATTTAATGTTTGTCGTATATCATGCCAGGGTCTCCTTTTTGCCATATCAGCTAAAAATCTGCATTTAATCTGACTGTATATTCTTTATAAATAATCAGTCTTTTCTCTGTAGCAGCTTTAAAAATTCTTTTCTTGATCCTTAATGATCCTCTAATGGATTTTGATGTAGTGGTTGATTGTTCAGTTCTAGAATTCTCTGTTTGGTGTTTTAAAGGTTTCTCTTTTCTGAATGAGCCTATCTCTTTGGATATTTGGCATGTTCTCTGCTATATTTCCGTAATATGTTTCCCATCCATTTAGTTTCCTGCTCTTCTCCTTCTTGATACCTATCTCCCCGAAATTTGATTTCTAAATGAGTCTTGTACTTCTGTAAATATCATATCTTATTTCTTGTATTTGTTCTAAATGATAATTTCCTCTTTCCTGTTAAACCTATTCTGTCTTTGACCCTGAGATTATCTTATATGTCATTTATTTGCTGTGGAGACTTTCTATTTTGTTTTCAATTTCCCTGTCTTCTAATTGGTCCTTTTTTAGGGCTTCTATCTCTTTATTAAAGATTTGCTTTAGGTATTGTATGGAATTTCTGTACATTTTTTATTTGGTTGAGTGGGTTGCAAAGGTTGTTTTCTTAGCTTTGCCTTCTCTCATATCTTTTAACTAGGCATCCATTTTTTCCTTGGACTCCCTTTACTTCTCAGAATTTATTTATCTTTGTTTCTTATCTCCACGAATTATTTTGCTAATCTTTGTTTGGTCTCATCTTCTTCACAAATTTCCTTGTAGAGGTTTTCTCTCTTTTCATTAATCACATTTTCAGCAGCATTTGTAATGTATTTTGATATATCTTCTAGGTCCTTGATTGTCTGTTCTAATGCCTGGTTATTTACTGTGTGAATTGAAGTTCCTTGACATAATTTTTCTTGTATTTTTTTCTGCTTGGTTGTGTCCATTTGGAGGTTTTCTCTTGGGGAAACTATGATGTTAATTATAGACTCTCTATGTTTTTGGTTGATTTGCCAGGTGTTGGTTTGGTTTTCTGTTTTGATTTGTTTTTCTGGAATTAGGTTTTTTCTATACAATTAAGTGCAGAAGTATAAATCAGTTATGGTGAGATGTTGTGATGTTAATACTTATGGTTCCAGTGACAGTTCGGACTGTCCAATGGTATGTGGAATAGGTCTGTGTATGGATGTGGCTTTCTCTGATTCACACTTCTGTTTCTACTTTTTTTCCACGTGGCCCTTTTATTTCTACATTGCAGATGAGCTTTTGAATATGTTGGTCAATACAGTCACAGTAGTCACCTGCCTGGCTGGCCAGGTTTTCATAGATTTCTGTTTTTTAGATAGTATAAAATCATCTTATGAATTTTATGTCTATAATTATATCTATAATTACAGCTGTATATCTATAATTATAGTTGTCTTGGTGTGACCCTCTAGAAGTGGAGTATCGGCCAGGACTCTGTTTCATTAGAGAGAGCTAGGGAAATTTTCTGTTGTTATTCTGCCATTTTTTTTCCTCTTCCTCAGATTTATTTTATATATTGTTGATTTTTTCACATAATTTAGGATTTGTGGTGGTTGTATCAGGTTATTTTTGTTTTTCTGCTTGTGTTATTTTGAAGTAGTTATTTCAGGCTTCTATGAAGAGACAGAAATATTTGTTATTACATTGAGAGAAATTGAGAAGACATTTTAACCTATTTGCTACAAGTAAATTAATATTAAGCAAAGCTAATGAAAATAATCACTTCTTACTCTACAGAGGATGAGTATAGTACTCACGAATATCTTGGAGGAAAAGACTTTAGACTCATTACAATTGATGCCTTACATTGAAATTACTGGCTACACATTCTTCTTCAGAAAGTCAAAAGCTCCATTTCTTTCATTTTAATATTATAAAATCATAATACCTGCATGTTGAATTGTTTTCCTCTGCTATTTTCAATTCCATTCTTCATCCATTACACATCTTTGAATGACCAATTCCTTCAAATACCTATATTTCTTATATTGTGTTATAAATCTCAGTAATATTAATACGAATTTATCTCTGAGCCTCATCTTGAGCTACATTTATATGTAATTTATGCAGTCTCAAGCAAGAAACCTATTTTACTCTATTTTATGTTTTAATCAATAAATGCATTCTCTTTAGAAATATGTTCTCATCTTTTATGTTGCTCCAGTAAACATCATATGTCTAGTACTTTTAATGAAATATAAGGTTTGGAACTGGAAACCACCTCCCCCCATTATCACTTTAACGTAAACCCCTGGAGACTATTTTACATATAAATACATAAAAGTGCAATGCACATGTTTATATATAAATAATATAATGGTTAAGACAATTAGACACAAGGACTACCACATCAATTCTCAATTGACTTAAAGGCACCAAATCATTGTGTTTATGAATATCACTATTATTAGAAAATGACTAGTCAATACAAAGTTTATATTATATTTGAAGTTTACAAAATGAAAATTACACCCAGATTTGCTGTCAATATCCTGTTTCCAGGAATACATTTTTTCAGCAAACAGGGAAATAAAAATAAGGGGTTGACACAGAATGTAAGATGTAGAAGTAGACTGTCTTTCCTTAAGATGATAAGTACCTGCAAATCATGTGATATATTCAAAGATACTATAAAAATTCATAAGAGGATGTATGATCAGAAATGATAGGTAAGAAAAGTAACTAGAAAACTGTGTATGTAAATTGAGCTTTCAATATAAGATGGCAAGTTTTCAATATATGGGCCTATAGAAGGTTGTTCTGTATTTCTAACTCACATACAATATTCTGCATTTTTCAACATACTCCCGTTCTCTTACCTCAGTTCCTGATCAGTATTCTTCTATTTCATGATGTCAATTCCCACTAAAATAACAAGGTGGATTTTTTTTGGTCTCTAGATCCAATATATTTTAGTATTTTGGAATAGTATGAGTTCATGGAGTTTGACTTGAATGTCAAGATTGTAGATATTGTATTCAGGTTACTGTTAATTGGCCTGAAGCATACAAAGACACACAGTATACTAAAAAGAAGGGACTTGATCTCAGGGAAACATACAGGTCCAGGTAAGATCCTAAAGCAAAGAAAAATCAATGGAGCAAACACCAATCAACTATAAGTACAAAGGAATGGAACTGATCTCTGATGTTTCTGGGTGGCAGCTGTGTGTGTTTGCATGTGTGTGTGTGTTTGTGTGTGTGTGTGTGGAGAGAGAGAGAGTTAGAGAGAGAGAAAGAATTTTAGTGTGGCTTCCATATTTATAGTCCATAGAGCAATACTTATTAGGGAGGAGGTGCTCATATCAGAGCTCTGATACCATTGTCTTCATTTTTTTACTACGAAAAACACTTGCTTAATCTCTAATTAAATAGGGAAAATAAACTAACATCTAACACGATTGTTTTGACAATTTATTGGTATATTGAAGGCGAAAGGGAGCAATTGGAGATCAGTTTAACCTTTCTCCTCTCAGTTGAATATTACACAGCAATAGATGTGATTTCAGGAGTCTCTTGCAATGTACTGACAGCTGAATTATTAATATGCTTAATAATATGAAACATATGATGGAGAAATAGATCAGCCAGCAAGCACAAAGTACTAGTGATAAGACCGAACTTTTGAGCAGGTTGCCACATCTTTTAGGAATGTAATTCGTTCATATGAACTTCAAATTTTGTGGCTTTCCCTGTGTGATTAAATGGTAGGAAAGTACTGTAGGAAAATACTCTACTGTTCAGCCAAGTAGAAAATGCTCATGATCCCATCCTCATGTTACAAATTTCCATTCCATACCGACTCTATTTTAGAGTGCTTTCATTTAATATACTGCAGCACCTCATACTTCCCTGTGGGAGACAGGAAAAAAGATAATTTTGTTTGAATATTAAATTACATAAATTAGTGGGTACAGGCATGATTTGTAAAATTATAGAAGTTTGTAATAAATGTAAGTAGGGAACATGTCACAAACAAAAAATATAATTAAAATCACATGACAAGACTAGAAGTCACAGCATTTTGTGCAAGGAAACATACATTAGATTAGTTGCAGAATTTCTAATTTGAGATAAATTATATATTAAAGCATAATTCCCTTTACCTAAGGATTGAAACATTTTATGGAAAAATATATTTCTTAGAGATATTTTTGCTTCATAATTTTAGGGATACAGGTGAAACCATTGCAACAATGAGATGGACAAGTCAGTATGTCGAAAAACGAAATTTACAACTTTGGCCTGGGGGGGGGGGTGGAGATGGGAAGGTATGGGAAGGGAAAACAAAAGAGGAGGCAACAATGCTTGATAAGAAATGTACTCATTACCTTGCCCTTGTAATTGTAACCCCTCTGTAAGGTATTTTCACAATAAAAAAAAAAGAAAATAATTTTAAGAAAAACATAATCCCAAAGTAATAATTTTTCGTATTATTTTCCTATTTCCATGTGATTTACCTCCAAATTAGAAATCCAGATATATGATTTAATTTAGTTTAACCGAAACTATTATTGAGTATAAGGTTCTTATACTCTCTACATTCGTCACACTAAGATCATCAAATATGGTGATTTTGAAATGATTAGTCTCTTTGTGAACTATGTTAACATTATTTACAATGTGAGTGAAATGTTTAAAAATAGTATTTATTTTAGTTTAATTACTCTGAAGAGACAAGAACTGATATAATAAAAGGCTAAAAATGATTAGTTTTTAAATTGAGAATTTAAGAAATGTTTTTGACCACACTGGTTACTGGAGCCTTCACAACACCCTCATGAGATAATTTTTACTGATGAAGCAAAAATCCTAGAGCTTAGACATTTACAAATACAAAAATTATGTCATTCTGAAAATTTAGATCACATATTAAACAGAAAACTTAGTATTCAAATATCTGAATATAGTAATACATTGAATTGCAGGGCAAGTACTTGTTCTGAAAGGAGATAAAATTGCATTTATTTTTAAAAGTAAACCTAAGTATACATTTGAATAAAAGACAATGTTTAAAATATCACCCATGCAAGACAAAAGATGTACAATTCGTTGTTTTTCATGCCAATTATGTTCTCTAAACTTACTAGAAATACTAGATTAGTAACCCTAAATCATTGTTTTGTAAGGAAATAGAAATTTAGTTTCCTAAAACTCATTACTATAACTTTTTCTCAAGCAATTTCTCAGTAATTGTTTATATTTTTTGTCATAGAATCTTATTTGATTTTTATTCATTAAGTTAATTAATTAGCCAATAACAATATAAATTATGCATGAACAAGTTTATCTAACAAATGTATTTCTTTCAAAAGACAAATGGCACTCTTAAAGAACACAGGAATGGGGCTGGGAAGGTGGCTCAAGTGGTAGAGTGCTAGCCTTGAGCTGAAAAGCTGAGGGACAACGCCCAGGCCCAGAGTTCAGGCCCCACGACCAGACCACCCCCCCCCCAAAAAAAAAGAACACTGGAAGGCAGTGTTATGTATTTATTAATTTTTAGTTATTTTGTTAATGGTTATTAATTTTCAGAAGTGGCATTTTCATTATGCTCTTTCCATAATATATTTAAAACTTTTGATTATACTCCCTCTATTTCCTTTTTATTATTATTTTCTCCAAAGATCTTCTGCATTTCACATCAAATTACATCTTTATATATGCACATATAATTTAATTTGGAAAACTTTATGTGAACTGCAACTTAATTCAAGATGTACAGTGGATTAACAGGAGGAACAAAACCTTGAGTATTTTCAGTTAATTCTGAATTGAGCTATCATTATTATTTTGGTTAGGATTAGGATCCCAGACAGAATTAGAATTAGGGTTAGAGTAACAGAAAATTTAGGTTCAACACAGGATGACCCATTGAAACAATGATCCTCACAACACACTCTATTGAAAATGAACTTTACACCATCCATCATCGGGAGGGAAGACTGAGGGAGGTGGGAGAAGGAAAAGATAGTGGGACAACTACAAAGAAGGGGTTAACAATGCTCTACAAGAAAAGAACGGATTACCTTACACATGTAGTTGTGATCCCTTTGTAAGCCTCTTTACAAAAAAATAAGATTTAAAAATTAATGAAAAATAAAACCTGACATAGAAATAGAAATAGAAAATAGAAATAGAAAATGAAATAGAAAAACACTTTAAAACTTTAAAAATTTAGGTTCAAAATGCAAGTAAAATTTAGACCTACACGCTGAGCAAGAGATATGATATTTGTGAAATAGAAGCTTGCTATTATCATTATGATTCAGTTATATGTAGGCTTAGGATTCTGAAAGCTGTTCCAGTTAGAGCTGGGGTTAGGATAAGATAAAAGATGTAAGATATTTTGTAAAACTCAACATATTTTATGAAGAATGAATGGCATCAAAGTTAAAATGAACGAAAACCAGTGTCAGTGGAATTTTAACCATTCAGATATAATTTGGTTTAAACTGTGAGTTACTGTTTTAGTTCTTGTTAGGATTAGGGAAGGATAAGCTTAAGGGTAAAATTTACTTTTCCACTAAGAAGTAGAAGCAAAAAAATGAGTGATTCAATAGATTCCGAACAATTTTACTTACATTAACCATTTGTTGTTAACTCAGATTGTGATTAGGATTTGGTTTCTCGTTAAAGGGGGTTGAGGATAGAGTAAAGAAATGGATTAAACTTGTGGCTCATGCCTATTATCCTAACTACTCAGGAAGTTCATTTCTGAGGATCACAGTTCAAAGCCATCCCAGGCAGGAAAGTCTGTGAGAATTTTTTCTCCTTTTAACCACCAGAAAACAAGAAAAAAAGTGGTGCTGTGTCTCAAGAGGTAAAGTGCACACCTTGAGTTAAAGAACTCAGGGATTGTGCCCATGCCTATAACTCAGGGATAGGACCTAGGTCCAGAAATGATGCCCCACTACCAACAAAAAGAAAAAAAAGGAATGGGATAAATGTTTAGTAAATCTGAACTTATTTTAGGTTCTAAGAATTCAGGAAAAGATATTAGAAATACATTGTACTTCCATTATCACAGCTTTTCCTGAATGTTCTAGTTAAGTTTCAGATTAGAAAAATAACAAAATATTGAGCAAAACTACAAACTATTTTAAGAAAGATGAGTTGAATCAAAGAAGGGATTAATAAATCTAATATATTTGTGTGGCTTTTAGAATCCAAATGCAATTGGTTCTAGGGTTAGGGTTACTTTTCTAATTTATGAACTAATGAATTAAAGGAACAATTCTTTCATTCTTACAAACCAAGACAGTCACGCTTTTGAAAACAATTTCAATTTTCTACCTGAAAATGTGTCTTAAAATATTTTCCAACCAAATTAAAGAATAGTGAACAGGGTGTCATTTATTAAAATTAGGTAAGTTGATGATAAAGCTTTCAAAAATATCCAAACACATGGGATAAAACTCAGACATGGTTCTGGGAAAACAGATATTCTACTTGCTCTAGCTGGGAAATTGTTTGTTTGTTTGCTTGTTTGTTTGTGTGTGTGTGTGTGTGTGTGTGTGCACCCACCACAAGTCTTCAACTCAAGCCTGGGTCTTGTCATCAGCTTATTCTGTGCAAGTATGGCACTAAACCTCATCTCTATAGGTTTTCTTCTGGCTTTTTAGTAGTTACTTTGAGATACATATCTCATGGGTTTTCCTGTCAGGACTTAATCTTCTGATCCCCAGCAATCCTTGTGTTAGTGTTTCTTTTTTTTTTTTTTTTTGGGTCCGGTCGTGGGGCCTGAACTCTGGGCCTGGGCATTGTCTCTCAGCTCTTCAGCTCAAGGCTAGCACTCTACCACCTGAGCCACAGCTCCACATCCGGCTTTTTTCTTTTTGCTTATGTGGTGCTGAGGAATCGAACCCAGGGCCTCGAGCATGCAAGGCAAGCGCTCTACCACTGAGCCACGTTCCCAGCCCCACCTTGTGTTAGTGTTTCTGTGGGTGCTACCACAAAATGACAGTTCATTAAACTGGGAGCAATATGTAGTACTTTTACTAGATACAAACTAACCAGTTCATTAATGTGGGAGTAACAGGATCACATTAGATTGCTTTCAAACACATTGTTTCTAATGAGTTTAACTGAAGCCAAAAATATAATCAAAACCTATTAGCCACAATGTATGAAGTAGCACATATTTATGATGTAGAATATGTACAATGAATTAAATCCTGAATCAAAAGTCTTTGCTGGGTTTGCAGCAAAGAAATAGAGAGTCATTGAAATGAAGTCCAAACTGGAGGTCTGTAGTGAGCAGCAGAGCATCTGCTTAGTGTGTGTCCAACCCACAGGACCATAAAGAAGTAAAAGAAAGTGAAAGTGTAGGAGAAAGAGGAAAGGAAAGGAGGAGGAAGGGGAAGAAAGGAGGAAGGATATAGCAGGAGGGAGAAAAGGAGGGGAGAGGGAAAAAGTAGAGGGGAGGAGAGAACCAAGAGGGGTTCATTACCCTGGGTAAGAGGAGCAGGAGAGGAGGCAGGAGGAGGAATATAAATGCAATATAACAACAAGAACTGTTGGAAAACATTTTGCATAAGTGATCTGTATGTGCATGGCAGGATTGATTTCTAATCAGAGAGAGATAGCACAGTGACAATATGCGTGTTACCTGTTGCTCTGTTATTTTATTCATTCTTCAGTGAGGAATTCAGATGAAATCCTGAGTTTGGTGTTTTACAGAACACTTCAGGATTTCTTTTTCATGAATCAAACATGGGAAAGAACTAATGTAACCTCCCTTAATTCAGAAAGAAAGTTTTATTGGATGCTTTTCGGGTTTTCTTTTTTTGTCTTTTCTTTTTTCTTTTTTTGCCAGTTGTTCAGTGCTCCAAGGCTGTGCCCTGGAGCCCTTTCCAAGTCCCCATGTGAGCATCCATTCCTGTAGTCTCTGTGGTTGTGGGTGCCTCATCAGATCACCCGTTGAGAAGTGTGGCCCCTTCCCTTACAGTGGATGTGCAGTGAGTGTATGTGTGTGCATACTCCCCAGGATTGTCAGATTAACCCCGTCCACCCTGCCCACCTAACTTCCCAGTCTCAGTTTTTCCATTTCACCCAGGAGCTGGCAGCCATGGGGCTGGAATTGATTCCACTGATGCCCTCTCCTCCAGTTGTGCTGGTACTGCTCTGCAGTGGTCCTGGGTGCGAGTGCCATTCCAGGGAAACTCTGTTATAGGGTTACTGCCTGCACCCATGGTTGTGGGGTGGGGAGACACTATGTTTGTACACTGCACAGTCCATGTGAGAAGGAAGGTTGGGTGTGCAGCCAGCCAACTTGGGGCCAGGCAGTGCAACCTTGGTTCACCTCATCAGTCTTTAAGTTCATCTGTGGACTGGAGACGTGTGCTAGCCCCTCTGCCAGTGGGCTTGTGAAAGCTGCAGAAGCTCAGCAACCTGGATCTCTTTAAGCGTCTCTATGGACCTCCATTTTCTGGTCCCTGTGGACCCGGGTACAGGGCCATGCCTGCATATGCCCATCACAGCCAGAGGAACCTGGACTTGCAGAGTATCAGCTGCAGCACCGGGAGCACGAAGCCCCTTTGGCTTTGCTGTGTAGCCTCCTCCATCGTCCTTCTGAACCACATGGGCCTAGCTCTGGGTGCCATTCCGGGGATGCTCTTTTTGGAGGCAATGGGCTCACCCCGTACCATCGTTGGTCTCCAAAGCAGGGGAATCGATTTGGCCTTGGCAATGTAGGCTGCACAGGTGGAAAGCAGGACTTGGGGTCTGCCCTGCCTATCCACATGGCTTTGGCACCTTAGTCTGGATTTCTTGGATTGGTCAATGATGGAGCCTTGTTGGCTACCATCTACTGCAACAAGTCCTGCACTTGCTGCAGCACCAATGCACTGTCTTGGACCCCTTTAGGGACACCACATGGACATCTGATAGGTCTACATGGGCTGGGTGTGGGTTTCATCCAAGGACTTCATTAGAAAATGCTACTCTCCTTCATGGTACTGTAAGCAAGAGGTACCACATATAATTTCTACTTTCTAACATTTTCCTTCACTGAGATAAACAGAACTGGGACATATAAATAAGTTTTATAAAAAAATATATAACCTATATCACTTCAACCTGTTAAAATATTGCAATATTTTTTATCCAGTAGGAATTCTGTCTGTAATTACTTATTTTACTTTTGAATGTAAATAATATAATATATTTTGTGTGTATTTTAGTATTCTAGTATAACTTCATTTGCACTACTTCCATACAATTTTTTTTCAACTTCTGAGATTTAATCATGTGTTTTTTGGATAAGAGTTTTGTTGTAATTTTATTTCCAATTGCCATTATGGCCTTATAAATACAAACAATAAAATCCATTCTTGCTAGCATCAAGTTTAATGATTTTAGACTAGAGACTCAAGGATATATCATTATATATCATACAGTAATGTGTATCACTTTGTTTAAAATTGCTCCATAAAATAATAAGTAATTCAAGCAGCAGCCTCTTAATCTGGCATGCTTGTCCCTCTGGTGAAGTAAGATCCCAGTGGGAGCCTGCCCAACTCGGGCCCTTGTGGGCACCTCGCCTGGGACTGCGGGAGAAGATCAGGATGCACCTGCTTTTGGGCTTGGGAAGCAACATTGAGGCTGCTGAATGAATGACACCACTGACGCAAGACTTGAGTCACATCTAGCACCCAGCTGCCCCACGGGCTTGGATCCTGAGGATCAGCCCCTGGGAACACACGCACCGCATGGCCATCCTAGGAAGGAGTGCAGACCGAAGAGAATCCACTCTGTGGATTAGCTTGTACAGTTTTTATCCTTCGTGGAGCAGGGGAAGATTCTGCTCCACTGTGGGGAGAAGACAAAAAAGACAGGCTCGGGGGGGGTGATGCCAACTTTTGTATTCAGGCTGGCAAGGAAACTTTCCTCCACCCACTCTCCAGCATGCTCAGGAAGCCCTTTTATGGTTCTTGTCCATGGAGTAGCAGCCAGGGACACACACATCCTGAATTCCTGGCTGTTCTTTTGGGTTTGTATGTTAATTTATACAGAGAGCCCCTCCCTCAGACAGCAGAGTTATATTCTGGGTTTTGTTAAACATTATGCATGTGAGCATTCCCAGTGTTTGGTTTTTGTATTGTTGCTTATAAATGCGTTGTGAAATTTGGGTTTTATGTGTTGAGGTGTGGGAGGAGGAGACAGATTATGAACATAGTTTCCTACAAGCCTTTCATCTCAAAAGAAAACAGATTCTCTCTAAAAATGCCTTTCAGGAAATAAATTTGAGGGGGGGATAAAGGCTGTTTTCTCATGAGATCAAAATGTGCTATTTTTATATGCATATTTTATGGTTCAAAATACAATTAAGTAATTTACTATCTAGTAACAATTTTCCAGACCTAAGACTTAAGTGTCATGGGAGCTAGAGGCAGGTTGTATTTTTAGCTTTATCCAAAGATTACTTTGTAGAATCAAAGTGGTAATACAGAATGAGAAGCACGATAAACTTCTTTGCTATTCAAGGATTTTTATTGTTCCATATGAATTTTTGGATTACTTCTATTTCATTGAAGAGTAAGATTGGGATATTGATAGGTATCACATTGAATTTGTATATATCTTTGTGAATATTGCCATTTTCATGAGATTAATCTTCCCAATCCAGGAACATTGGAGGTTTCCCACTTCCTTAGTACTGCTTTTATTTTCTTTTTCAGGTTTTTAAAGTTTCCATCATAGAAGTCCTTCATCTCTTAAGTTAAATCTTAGGTATTTTATTTTTTGTGCGGCTATTAAAAAAGAATTGCTTTCCTAATTTCAGCTGCACTCTTATCATTTTTGGAATACAGGAAAAGCATTGAATTCTGAGGGTTAAATTTATACTACGCTAGTTTGCGAAAGTTTCTGATCAGCTCAAGTGACTTGGGAGTGGAGTCCATGCAGTTCTTTAAATACAAGATCATGTCATCTGCAAAGAGGGAGAATTTTACTTCATCTTTCCATATTTGGATTTCCTTTAAGTTTGCATCTTGTCTTATTGCCCCAACTATCATTCTAATACTAAGTTGAAGAGTAGTGGAGAGAGCAGACATTTTTATCTCATTCCTGAATTTATAAGAAATGGCTTTAACTTTTCACCATTAAGTATATGCTAGCTGTATGTTTGTCAATCCTTAGCAGACAAAACACCACTGGAGCACTATCATTTCCAAATTTCAAACTCTACTAAAAAACTATAGTAAAAGAAAAGCATGGCAAAAAAACAGAGCTGAGGACCAATGCAATAGAAATGAAGACTCAGAAATGAACCTACTGACCTATTGCCACCTAGTCT
Organism: Dipodomys spectabilis; assembly: GCF_019054845.1. Classification (NCBI taxonomy): domain Eukaryota; kingdom Metazoa; phylum Chordata; class Mammalia; order Rodentia; family Heteromyidae; genus Dipodomys; species Dipodomys spectabilis. The sequence continues at coordinate 1,653,890 of NW_024870763.1, read as the reverse complement.
TTCACAAGGGAGCTAGAAAAATAAAATGGAAGAAAGACAGCCTTTTGAGTAAATTGTGTGGGCAAAAGTGGTTAAACATCACTAGAAAACTAAAGCTATATCTCCCTGCACCAGAGTCAACTCCAAATGGATCAAGACCTCAAAATAAAAGAAGACACCATGAGAACATTACATGAAGGAGTAGGAGAAACTCTAGGGCTTTTTAGCCTAGGCAGAAATGTTCTTCATAGAGAACCAGAAACAAAAGAAATCAAAGAAATATTGGACAAATGACATTGCATGAAACATCAGAGCTTCTACAAGGGAAAGGACATAGTTAGCAAGATGAATAGAAAGCCTATGTTCTGGGAGAAGATCTTCACAAGTCATAAAATGGACCAGGTCTTATATCTAAAATATACTTAGAACTCAAAAAATTAATTCTCCCCAACAATAAATCCTCAAACAAATCCTCAAACAAATCCTCAAACTGCTCAATAACTAATTGGGCTAAAGACTTTAAGAGAGATTTCTCTGAAGAGGAAATAAAAATGGCCATTAGACACTTGAAGAAATGCTCAACTTTTCTAGCAGTAAAAGAAATGCAAATCAAGACAACATTGAGGCTGCATCTCATTCTAGTTTGAATGACTATAATCAAGAAATATAATAACAATAGTTGTTGGAGGGGATGTGGCTAAAAGGGAACCCCACTGCATTTTTTATGGGAGTGCAAACTTCTTTAACCTCTTTGGAAAGCAGTATGGGAGTTCTTCAAAAGACTCCACATAGAGCTGCCCTATAACCCAGCAATTCCACTTTTGTGTATTTACCCAAATGATCACAAACTAGATCATACCAAAGCTGCCAGCACAACAATGTTTATTGCAGCATTATTCACAATAGCTATGATATGGAACCAACCTCAATACTCCTCAGTAGATGAATGGATCAAGAAAATGTGATATATATATATATATATATATATATATATACATATATATCTGTGTGTATACAATTATATATATATATGTATATTTATATACATATATATGTATATAAAGAGAGAGAGAGAGAGAGAGAGAGAGAGAGAGAGAGAGAGAGAGAGAGAGAGAGAGAGAATGGAAATCTATGCCTCCATCAGAAAGAATGACATTGCTCCATTTGTTAGGAAATGGAAAGACTTGGTAAAAATGATATTAAGTGAAGTAATCCAGGCCCAAAGAAACATAGGTCCCATGGTTTCCCTTGTTTGCAAGGACTAGTACATGTCTAGGACAAACAGAGAAGATCAAAGGCTATGCACATATGACCATATAAGATGATGATAAACGAAATGCACCCCAAATCAGAGACACAGTGGGTTTTCCTTTCTTGCTTTTGTTTTTAATATACTTATAATGCGGTATGTGATTCCTTTGTTGGTTCATCCCATCACGGTATAACCCTTGTTTTCACTGTATTTGATTCCAGTGTTCTGCATCTTGTATATACATTTTTGTAATTTGGGGAGTGTAAGGGATATAGCAGAATGCTTAAATGGGGATGGAAGTTCACCCATTGTGATGATGAGATGTACAGGACATTGTGTCGAAAATGAATTTACAATGTCAGGCAGGGGTCAAGGAAGGAGGAGTTGGAGAGGTGGGGAGGGAAGGGATAGTAGGGGAAAAACAAAGAAGTAGGTAACAATGCTCAATAGGAAATGCACTCATTACCATACTCATGTAACGGTAAACTCTATATGCAGTACTTTTACAATAAAAATATATAAAAACTCTCTGCCCGGTGTAAATTTCCAGCTCTGCCCTTGGCATTACATTTTTTTGCCTTTTCTGGCTGTGGTTGTCCACCTTCCCAGTGGATCAGTAGTCTTCAAGGCATCTTGGTCATGAACTGGGACTTGGGTTATCCAGTGGTGGTTGGAACCAGGCCAAGGACAGGGAAAAACCACTTCCAGGACATGGCTTCTTAATTCCCAATGCAACTAGGATTGCAAGCAGAATTTCTCTGAATTTGACTCCAGAAAACAATCACGGAACCAAAAGGCAAGGTCACCAAACACCTACCCTCCTCCCCCCATTCTCTCCTTTCTTCCTCCATGGAAAAGTACAAAATAATTTTGCAGGTTTTGGCACACAAAAATTGCCCACCACCTCTCCTGGTAAACTAGGTTTCAAGTCACTAAGTCATGTAAACGGATAATGCGACACTCATTATTCTGGACATCATCTTCAGATTATTTGATGCTTTAATTGGTTGTTGGTGGTGGTTGTGGTAGGGGGCCTGAACTCTGGGTCTGGGTGCTGTCCCTGAGTTCTTCAGCTCAAGGCTCGTGCTCTAACACTTGAGCCCAGCACCATTTCCACTTTTCTCTGCTTATGTGGTGCTGAGGAATTGAACCCAGGACTTCATGCGTGCAAGACAAGCACTCTACCACTGAATCTCCTTCCCGGCCCTAATGCTTTAATTCTTTAAAATTTATTTTAGTCAGTCATAGGGATTGAAATCAGGACCAGGGTGTAACATATCCCTGAGTTCTTCAGCTCCAGGGAAGCACACTACCACTTGAGCCACAGTGACACTTACTGTTTCTAGATAAGCAACTCTCAGACTTTCTTGCTAGGGTTTGCCTTGAACGGTGAATTTTAAAATTATTTTTCTTCTACTTGTTTATTGGATCATTACAGTTTTTCTGAAATTTAAAGTTTTCTGTAAACCTTTGTTTTCAAGTAATCCAACAGCATTAAATATTACATTTAGAAGCTATCCTGTAGAACATCCTTTATGAAATTCTTATGTTAAGATGAAATTCTTATTCTTTGTAGAAAAATTCCATTAAAGTCCAAATGGGAAATATGCTCATTTCAGCAGCTTTGAGTCTCCTTCCTATTTTTTTCTCTCTACTATCTTTTCTTGTTCTGGAACAAGTGTCATGGACTGTCCAAACATTCAAAGGAAGCTTATTCCAATAATTTTATAGAAAAGGAATGTGGCCTGCCTGCATCTCAAGGCAACTTTGAGTAGGTTAATCTGAAAATTCACACTAGTGAATTTTCGAAGTTATTTTGATAATTTTTTAAACCATTCATTAAAGAGGTTCCAAATAGCAAGAATAAAAAACAGTGTTCTGCTTTCTAAGAATGTTTTAAAAGCTAGTAAGTCAACAAAACACATTCTATTCTTCCAAGATTCCATGGTGAATAATTTCTCTTTTATCATAACCCTGACACTGACCTCTCCCTTCAAACTTGTAGCTTTATTCAGTTTTCCTGTTCCAGCTTTCGTTTAGGTACCAGCATCCATAATCTCCTTATAGTATATGACAATGAAATTCCATTTGTTTTTAGAAAGCTCAATTAATATTGCCAAAGGCAGGCTCATGAGCATATCACAGAGCATGAACTATTGAATATCGTTAATGTGATCCTATGCAACTATTCCACCAATTAATATGAGTACCACATAAATTGCATCTTCATATAATTTTTAAAATACAAAGTAGTTACATATCTATGTCATAAAATAATTCAGACCACTAAGCTAAACCTTTTATATCATTCCCAATATTTTTTGTAAAATTTTCTTTTCTCATTAACATTCATCTTAGGGCCTTCTTTCCTAGCAACAAGTTATAAGTCATGTCCTTGGATTTTAGTCATCTCTGAGTAACATCTTTTCTTTCCACTGCCAGTTAGTCCCTCATGTTAAATACCTGAGGAATTACTTGTCCCAATGTGCCTGTAAGAGGAGTATCCAAGTCGACTGCCTGTAACCACTCATCACTTACTTTGTTTGGGGATGGGGTATCAGAGACAGGGTTTTCAGGGATCAGGTGGCTGAACCATGGTATTATGAATTATGAGTAGCAGAAAAGAGTAGTAGAGACTAGAATACCAGGGAAATGGTAGTTGTGATGGTAATTGCTGAGTTGCAGTGGCAGGAAATTGGGTAGCAGCAACAGCTAATACAGGCATACAAAACTGTTTAGCAAGGAAAAGAAAGCATCAAAAAAGTGAAAGAGTAAAAGTTGTGAGGGATTGTGGGGCACAATCAGGGTAACAACGTCATGGGTGTGAAAATGGGTAGCCAGTACTATGGTACAAGCAATTGGAATGGTGGGCTTATGTGGTTCAAAGCTCTGGGTTTGCCTCTCCAGTATTGGCTGTTAGATCTTTAGGGAACGACCTCTAGCAGCTCATTATCAGCTTGTTGTTTTCACGCACGTGCCATCTATAAATACCTACTCCAAGTAGATTGCATTCTCTGACACCAGCTATATTATATTTGCCCTAAGCATACTGAGAGACCACACTCCACAATGCTGCAGAACAGGCTCCACATAGTGAGTTGCAATCACCTCAAACAACACTTGCTGCTCCTCTCCAGTGTCAATTATCATGATAGAAAGGGATCTGAGATGTGCTCAACAGCAGTGTTCCGAGAAGCTGCCAATTCTTACCCTGGCATTATGGGAGCTCCCTAGAAATGGGCAAGAGCACTTGCTGATGCTCTTCCAATTTCTCTCTGTGGCTCTGGACAGCCAGACTGTTCTACCTCAGATGGGATACTTTGATGTCCAGCAGGCCTCAAATTAGCTCTATCTTCTCTCTCTAGGTGCTCATCATCTTCAGCTGCCTCTCCTTTTCCCTCCAGGTAGCTCGCTTCATTTCCACTTCCTTTGAATTGTGCTTCATGTCAACCTGTGGCTATCACACCAAGCCCTTCCACTTTCTCATCTATCTCTCTAACTGTGAATCTGGCACAACAAGCTACATGTAACTTTTTTATCTGTTCATCAAGATTTCAGCTGGAATCCCAGGTGGTACTAGCTAACTGACAACATGAGGAGCACCTTAAATACTCTCCTGCCATTCACTGCTCATTGAGAAAGATGCAAATTTGTTGTGGTCAGTCTCTCCTTCTCCATTTCTTGTTCAGTAGAATAAAGTGAAGTCACAATGGAGATACTAGACAGCTGCTATGTCAGCAAATGACCCAACCAAAGATAATTTAGTGAGGGGATACTTATCAAATATAGTAGGATAAATCCACTTATTTGTACAACACTACTAAGGGCTTTCATCAAACTAGTTATTTTATGTCCCAATTGGCAGACCAATCTAAGGCTCTCCCCTAGATCTTCCTGATCTGAAGGCCTGAGGACTCCTACATACAACACAGACCAAATGACATGGGTAAACAGAAAAGTAGGTGAGTATGGATTAGTATTCTGAAGGTGTGTTAAGCTGTTGTCTTGTCATGATTACCATTAAATCAATGTCCTTTCTCTGACCTTCAACATATCTCTTTATTTGGCATAATTGGTAGGTTTCTTAGTGTGTCATTTTCTCCTGTTAGTTCAGTGCACAGGTTAAAACATTAGCATGCCAAACCATGGGTTTCCATTATCATAGTAGACGGTTTGCCTTCTAGGAACTTCCATCCAGATAATTCTCTTCTTGGGCCCTCATATGCATATGCTCTGAGAAGTGAATGTCTCACAAACAATGAAACATAGCTGCTCAATGATGATTAGCTAACACAGAGACTCAAGTAGTTTGGGTCTGGAGCCTTTCTGAGAGGCCGTGTACTATATACTGTGGGAAACATTGACAGAAATTCCTCAGAGCAATACCACTGGCAGCAAGTGGGCACTGACTACTACTCAGCCCTTACTAGTTCTACCTCGGGTATGAACACGTGAACAACCCTGATTAGCTTATTACACAGGGCCCCATCAATGAAATCGTTTTGAGCGTAGGAACAAACCTCCATTGGCAGTACACATAAGAAGCAGATGATACCCCACACTCAAATGCTCCAGGAGAACAGAGTGTAAGGCTGTCTACACAATTGAGAAATTGGATTCTGAGGGTGGGAAAGGATGAGTTTAGATAGCAAACATAGAAGTAATTATAAGTTTCTGAATTCCTAACCTAACTTCCTTCTGCCCCTCAGATCAAATTCAGGAAGTGGTGGAATGTTTATGATCACAAAATGAAGTTTTTAATCCCAGGCCCAAACTCTAGGTGTTCTTGTTACATCTTCTCACCTGCCCCTGATGTAAAAGGTCAGAAAGGCAAAGGGGAAGGGAGGCCCATGCTCAGGAATATAATTGGAGCTTACAAGTCACTGAAGTCTCTGACTTTCTATGTTGAAGGTAAGATAAAAGGCAGCTTGAGTTTCTAAGAACTCAGTTTCTAGGCTATATGGCTCCTTCAGAACTTTTTTCCCTCCTCCTGTGTTTTGAGAGCAACAGTTAGTACGGTACTTCTGTCTCTTAGGTACAATCTTTCTCTTCACACAATGCTTAAAGTAGACAATAGGTGGAAGCTGCTATTAAATCCAAAAAGAATAAAATAGCACACAGTAAGTGCTTCCCCTGAATTCCTGCACCCAACATGTTCCAAATTCTAAAGACAAAGTGATTATGGGTGAGTACTAACAACATCCAGAGAATGGTGAGCTTAGAACAATTTTCCCTAGCAGGTTCTGTCCAGGTTATTACTATGGCTAAGATCTACTGGATCAATGAACTTATAGACAGTGCAAGACAGAAAAGTCTATGATATTGAGTCCCCAAAGAAGAAATTGGACCAAGAAGAGAAAACTTATCATTGCTGGAAAAGGAGGAAGACAACTAGGAGAATGTTTCTCTGAATACAGACATGGATATAATTGTAACAAAAATGTAAGTTGTGGCTCATCAGTACAAACTATCAAATCAAACCTCACTAAAGCTAAAAATAAAACATAAAAATAAACAAAAGCTATTCGGATTTCAGTACTAACATGTATTTTAAGGAGTGTGTGTGGGGGTGGTGGTCTGAGATTAAATATGGGACAGCATTGGTTCTTAAAAATCATCATATTGACACTATCCTTTAGGTTTCCCATTCAAGTCTGGTGGCTTTCTAGCTCTACCACTTGAAAAACACAATTCTCGCTTTCCTCTGGTTAACTGGAGATAAACATGTATTGGATATGTCAACCTGGATTGGTTCAAACTATGACCTTCAGATCTTACTGTATGGAATAGATAATGTATGAGAGTGAGCCACTATGCTTAGCCCAGTATTTCCTGTAAGTTACTTAATCTTTCTGAATCTTAGCTTCTTCCTGTTTGGAAAGTGAAAAGAATTACTTTGTGGACCTTAGAATCTGGTGGGAGTTATGACTGGGTGCAGGAAGTATAAGTGTTCAGGATGTGTGGACAGAGTCTGACACTCTCATAAAACTACTGATGTTTATATGAAATGAATTCCAGGAATTGGAAACAAGAGGGATTTTTTTGTTCTTGTTTATACATTTATGGGCATTGAGGGCGCCAGAGATATTCAAAGAGAACAGGGAAACAAATGCAGCAGTTGTATTCTGTAGATATTATGTTAACAATGAGGTATAACACTGTGAACAGGGACAGGAGGGAAAATCAGAGAGAGAGTGCAAAGGAAGTGATGAGATTGTCAAACAAGAAATGAACTCACCTGACTTACAAAATGGTGATCTACATGTACACTACCTTAACGATAACAATTTTTAAAATCCGGGTTTCTGATTCTTTCCTCCACTTTTTGTAGGTACCCTTAAGACTCAGAACCACCGATGGAGTTTTTGAAGGTCAATTTATATGATAATGAATATAGAGCCAGAATATCTTAAGCAATATTATAAAAAGTATTTCATTCTTAATACCAGTTTCTCTTTGAGTGGCAATTCTATATGTTGTTGGCCGAGATTTTTTTTTACTTTTTTTTTTAGTACTTACCAGGTGTTGAAATCCTTCTTAAAGCTTTGCGAGAGATGTCTGCTATATCTTGGCACCCTACCAATAACTAAAATAATAATCAACCTTTGAAATTATTGTACTTGAGTATGAGTATTATTTATTTATTTTATTAGTTGATGTTGGTGAACTCTGGGCCTGGTTGCTGTCCTTCAGCTCTTCAGCTCAAGACCAGTGCTCTACCACTTGAGCCACAGTACCACTTCCACCTTTTTCTGCTTAGATGGTGCTGAGGAATCAAACCCAGGGTCTCATGCATTAAAGGAAAGCTGTTAACCATTGATCCACCTTCTCAGCCCTTATGAGTGGTATTTTTGTGCAGGGGTGTATCAAGAAAATCTATTGAGCAAATGTATTATTTGATAATAGACATATTCAAAATTATGAATTATCTGATATTTTAATAAATAAAAATGTTATCATTGTTACTAGGAATTTTTTGTCTCCCCATGCTAAAAGCATGGAGGTGCTATTTTAAACTAAAAGAAACTACAAAAGAAATTTTAAGATCTTGATACTAATAAATCTGTCCAGGTGTTATTACATTAAACAGAGAATTCGAAATGGTTTTTCTTTATGAATACAGAGATCAAAGGTCTTATAATACTTATTTCAAAATACAAATTAAGGGGAAAATCAGTCAGGAGGTAAAATTTATATTGAATGTTAATTTTTAAAGAGGAAGAGAAGATCCTACATGGCAGACTAAAGTCAAAGCAATATCAGAACTGTATATGCTCAATAATAAATAAGAATCCTTAATTGAAAAATTGAGCTGGAATATGCACATAGGGCAAAGACAAGCAATCAGAGCCCACCACCAACAAAGAAACATCATAATGTATCCCTCAGAAAAAAGAAAAATTGCAGACCAGGGCTCAACATCCTTATCCTTGATTTCAAGGATAACCTTTGATACACATACACCCCCCCTACACACACACACACACACACACACACACACACACACACACACACACACGAATATATGCAACAACTCAACCTACTCACATCCATTCAACATGAATCAAAGATCTTCCTGTAATATTTGAAACTTTAAAAGTTTTAAGTCTTGTAAATAATTGATAACAGATGCATAAGCAATTATTTTCTGAATAGCACTCTGATATGGAAATGAGAATTCATGGTGGTTATAACTACTTAAATATTTCTGAATCTTGAAAGAATTAAAAAAGAGACAATCCGAATTTTGGTACTATATTTCTACCAGCTATTCTGCAAAGGCTTAATAAGAAGTTATGAAATCCAAAATTAAATACCAAATTAATACAACTAATACTTGTGTAAGTGAAGTGAAAGACACTGATCAGAGACCTATGCTGCCTCCAGTTCTCAGCCGGCTGCACACTGTGGCACCTTTAATTCTGCTGGGCCAGGCCCACAGTTGTCTTCCCCAGAGCCTTGGCCATGTTGGTATTGGGGCTGGAGCTCTGTGGATAGGAGGGGAGGCCACAGGGGAGGCTGAGCTGGGGTTGGGGCTGGGGGTAGTAAGGAGAGGACGGGAGGCTCTGGCAGAGGCTGGTGAAGGGAGGAAGGAGGCAGTAAGCCAGTGGCTCAGAAAGCAGCAGCCCCAAAGGCAGCTGGGTTCGGGAGAGTGTTTTTGAGGTGGGGAGTTTGGCCCCTGGGGCTCGGTGGGTGGGTGAGGAGAGGAAGGAGTCTCAAATCATACACAGACAATGAGAAATGAGACAACCGTGGCTGAAGAATTTCAAGAACAAAGGCAAGGACTTTTAGGTAAACTCTGGGGGCTGGGAGGGCAGCAATGCTGGGCCTGTGGTGGTCATGCTTCTCTGGAGGTCCTTGGAAGTGAGTGAGGGCCAGCTTTGCTGTGGGCTAGGCCTCAGTCTCCCCTTGAAGCAGGCATCAGGAATTGCCAGCAAAGCCTCAGTCTGCCCCACAGACATGGCCTGGCATGGGTGCTGCAGACCAGGCAGCTTCTGGGAGGCTTTGTGCAGCAGGGCAGAAGAAGAATGGCTGGTGGGCACTGCTCCATACCAGCCAGGCCCAGGGCCACTGCAGAAGTTCTGGCTTTGGATCAGGACCAGGGACTGACCCCCAGACAAGTGGCCTCTGGTGACCTGCATGGTGGCTGCCACGTGTGGGCTGGGAACTTCCTTAACATGGCTGAGGAGTCTCCACAGAGAGGTGCATTTGCTCTTGTGCCTCTCCCATCTTTTGGATTCCCGCTGTCCTCAAACCTCGTGCCATGTCGAACTATAAGAGTCAACTTCTCCTGGCCTCTGAGAGGCCATCCCGGAGATGCTCACTGGGCTTCCCCCTTCTGTTTCACCATGCATGCAGGGCTCACAGGGTGCCATCCTCCAGGCAAAGTGTGCTCCCATTTCAGCTTGGCCACCCCTGCATAAGGGAACACTAACTGCATTCTTACACAGAAAGCCAGGGGAACACAAGGCTATCCTGCAGTCTAAGTCATCCTTTGACTCCTCCTGTTCAGGTGTGGGGCAACTGTGGTGCCAACCACCCCATCACGTTTGATAATTTAAAAGGAAGAGGAAAAAGCTTCATTGTCACAGATAGAGCTTCCCTTGGAGTTCTCTATGTACACTAATCTTGTGCTGAGATAAAGATCCCCAAAGACCACCAAGGAGCCAATTCCCATGCGAGCCCATAAGAGTCATTTATTGCAAGCTTGAGCCTGGACTCACAACTGTCACCATCCCAGCGGGTCAGAGTTGAGAGCCCCGACCCTTCAGTTAACAGGGTTTTTATAGGGTATAGGACTGAGGTAAGGGGGTTCCTAGCTTGGCAGTTTCATTATTGGTTGACATTTAGTGAGTGAATATTATAACAATCTTATTGGCTACCGTGCACAGGCTAAGCAATAAGCAGCAAACTATGTTAACTATGCTATCTTAAGAAACATCTGTACTTTTAGCTACCTTCCTGTCATTCGTCATCCATATGAACCTGTCATCCATGGCTATTGCTAGGGGAATGATGGGCAGAACGTTATTGGGACATTTCCCATTTTTTTCCGGGAACCTGATTTATAACTTTCAGTAAAAGTCTTTCAGTAAAGGCCTTCACAATGGATACTTTCTGTAAAGACTTTCAAAATGGAGTCTAAGTCCAGAATGGCTGTACTTTGGCTAAAACTTCTCACTAGGTGTGTGTGTGTGTGTGTGTGTGTGTGTGTGTGTGTGTGTGTGTGTTTGATGTGAAAGAGTCAGCTGAGGCTTGGGGTCAAACACTTCTTCTTTTTAGCATTGAGTTTTGTATCTAGTGGTTGTTCCCACTCCTGAATTCTGAGTTCTAAAGTTGTCCTTCCATATACTTTTATCCTTTGATCTTCTTGATATTCAGTTTCCTAAGGTCTGCTTGTGAACTTCAGCATTTGCTTCATGAAAGTGGTGCCTTTCTTTTAACTTTTATGAAGCCCTTTGCTCTCTTTAGATGCAGTTTGTGCTTTGTTAGTTGTTTTACTTAGCCCAGACATTTATGGCCCAGGCTGTGACTGTTAATTCTGAGATTAGTTTAGGCCAATATGAGATACTATCCTTTCAGTCTATATAGTGAAAGAAGTTCAGCATCCTTAATGTATTAATTTCCTTGCTTTAAAAACAAACAAAAAATCCGGTGAAATAAATGTACAATCAGTTGTTTTTGTTAATTGTATACCATTGTAATGAAAAAAAAATCTTTTTACTAAAGTGAGTATTTAGAATGGGAAAAAATCGAATAATATAGTATTTAAGAATTGATCAAATACCAAAAGAAAAAGAAAGTCACTGATCAGAAATGAAGTGCAAATTTAAGATTTTAATAAGGAAATGAAATGTTTGAGATTCTTATCCACATAGGAAATACATAGGAAAATAAATAGGAAAGTCACTGAGTTCCCATCTTACACACCAGAATAGATATCACCACTCAAATAAATAAACTGCAGGAGAGGTTGAAATAAATCAGGACCTGTATTTGGTTTTGTGCCATTGTAAACTAGGGCAACCCATATGGCTAACATGATGGAAGTTTACATAATACCAAAAAGACACATATGTTAATGACCTTTACGGCAACTTGGATACATATTGAAGGAATACAAGTCAACATGAACATCCATGATCATGGCAGCAATATTCATAGCAACCAAGTTGTGTAATCAATCTAGATGCACAAGAAAGAAGGAATAAAGAAAATGCGCTATTCATAGCTATAAACATATTCTGTTATATAAGAGAAATGATTGTTTCTCCTGCATCATTGTTAAATATTTTGGGATATATACATAATCTTAATTTTGTGGCATTGTGTTTTTGTTTTAATGAGGGAGCTCCATATTGATTTTCAGAACAGTTAAAATATGTTGAAGATATCCTATAATATGTGTATATCAAAGCATTTTCTAAGTGCTGTTTTGATTTCCTTTTTCAAGTTCTTAAAGTTTTCATCATAGAGCACCTTCACTTCTTTGGTTAAGTTAATTCCTAGGTATTTTATTTTTTGTGGGGCTATTACAAATGGAGTTGCTTTCCTAATTTCAGCCACATTTTCCCATTGTTGTCATACAGAAAAGCCATTGATTTTGGGGGCTTAATTTTATACCCTGCTACTTTGTCAAAGTACTGAATCAGCTTGAGTAATTTGGGAATGGAGTCCATGGGATTCTTTAAATACAAGACCATGTCATCTGCAAAGAGGGAGAGTTTTATTTCTTCTTTCCCTATTTGGAACCACTTTATGTCTGCATCTTTTCTTGTTGCTGTAGCTAGGCATTCTAATACTAGGTTGAAGAGAAGTGGAGAGAGTGGACATCCTTATCTTGTTCCTGAGTTAAAAGGAAATGGCTTTAGTTTTTCACCATTAAGTATAATGCTGGTTGTAGTTTTGTCATATACAGCCTTTATTGTATTGAGGAATGTTTCATGGATTCCTAATTTTTCCAAAACCTTCATCATAAAGGGGAGTTGGATCTTATCGAATGCTTTTTCTGCATCTATTGAGATAATCATGTGGTTCTTATTCTTGTTCCTGTTAATGTGATGAATAATATTAATTGATTTGCGTATAATGAACCAGCTTTGCATCCCTGAAATGAATCCTGTTTGATCATGGTGTATAATATTTTGGATGAATTGTTGAAGTCGATTGGCCAAAATTTTGTTGAGAAGTTTTACATCAATGTTCATCAATGAAATGGGTCTATAGTTCTCTTTCTTTGATGAGTCCCTGCCTGGTTTTGGGATCAGGGTGATGATGGCTTCATAGAATGTGCTCGGTAGTGAACTTTCTCTTTCAATTTCGTTGAAGAGTTGGAGGAGTATTGGTGTGCGCTCAGCTTTGAAGGACTCGTAGAATTTCGCTGTAAAACCATCTGGTCCTGGACTTTTCTTAGCTGGGAGGTCTCTTATTGCTGTTTCTCTTTCAATGCTTGATATGGGCCTGTTAAGATGGTTTAACTCATTTTGGTTTAATTTTGGCATGTCAATATTTGCTAGGAAAAGGTCCATTTCTGTCAAGTTCTCAAACAAAAGCATAAAGTTTTGAGAAGTATTCCCTTATAATGTTCTGAACCTTGTTTTTTTTCTGTGGTGATATTTCCATTTTCATCTCTGAGTTTATTCATTTGGGTGTGTTCTCTTCTTTTTCTGATAAGATTTGCTAAGAGTCTGTCAATTATGTTAATTTTTTTGAAGAACCAACTCTTGTTTTTTTGATTCTTTCTATAGTTTTTTTGGATTCTAATTCATTTAATTCTGATTTAATTTTAATTATTTCTTTCCGTCTACTGGATTGGGGTTTATCTTGCTTCTCTTTTTCAAGGAGGTTCAAATGTCTCATTATATTGTTGGTTTCAGATCTCTCCAATTTGTTGATGTAGGAACTCAGAGCTATAAAGTTGACTCTGAATATTGCCTTTGCTGTGTCCCAGAGTAGCTAGTAATTTGTGTGCTCATTTTTGTTGAATAGCACGAACATTTGGATTTCCTTTCTAATCTCTTCCAGAACCCATTCATGATTCAGCAGTGTGTTGTTCCGCCTCCATGTGTTACTGGAAATTCTTTGGTGGCTTTTAGTGTTGAGTTCTAATTTTATTCCCTTGTGGTCATAGAGAATGCAAGGTATTACCTCAATGTTTCTGAATATGGACAAGTTTACTTTGTGGCCTAAAATGTGGTCTATTTTAGAAAATGTTCCATGTGCTGCTGAGAAGAATATGTAATCCGATGCTGTTGGGTGAAATATTCGGTAGACGTCTGTTAAATCTAGTTGATCTATGCAGTTGTTTAGATCTGCAGTTTCTCTGTTGAGTTTTCGCCGAGTTGATCTATCTAGTGGGGAGAGTGGTGTGTTAAAATCCCCAACAATTAATGTCTTTGGATCTATGTGGGATTTGAGGGAAAGTAGTGTTTCTTGGATAAATTTGGGTGCTCTGTTGTTTGGCGAATAGATATTTAGAATGGTAACATCCTCCTGAAGGAGAGATCCCTTAATTAGTATGTAGCGAACTTCTTTATCTCTTCTCACATATTTTAATTTGAAGTCTATTTTATCTGATATTAGGATTGCAACTACCGCATGTTTAAGGGGGCCATTTCATTGTTAGATTTCGTTCCAGCCTTTCACATTGAAAATGTGTTTGTTTTTACGGGCAAGGTGTGACTCCTGAAGGCAGCAGATAGAAGGATCTTGTTTTTTAATCCAACTCGACAGTCTATGTTGCTTCAATGGAGAGTTGAGTCCGTTAATGTTAAGAGATAGGACTGAGAGGTATTTGGAAGTTCCTACCATGTTATCCAACTTCTTGGGGGCTGTGAAAACTGTGTTCTTCCTATGGTTCTTGGATTCTCAGTTTGGGTGCAGTTCATTGGCATTTATTGTGGTCTTGTTGGTTTTCTATGTGTAGGACATCTTTAAGAATCTTTTGTAGGGCTGGTTTGGTGGAGATGTATTGTTTCAATTTTTCTTTGTTATGGAAGGTTTTTATTTGGCCCTCAGTTATGAAGGAGAGGTTAGCTGGGTACAGTATTCTTGGTTGATAGTTTTTTTGGTTTTTAGGGCATGGTATACATCATTCCCGGCTCTTCTTGCTTTCATTGTCTCAGCTGAGAAATCTGAGGTGATTCTAATTGGTTTCCTTTATAGGTGATTAGTCTTTTTCTCCTTGACAGCTTTAAGGATGTTTTCCTTGTTCTGAGTTGATCCTGTGTGGATTATAATGTGACAGTGGGATGTCCTATTCTGGTCTTGTCTATTTCGAGTTCTAAAAGCTTCTTGTATCTGAATAGGCCTATCTTTTTCATATTTGCATATTCTCTGCTAGGATCCTGCTAAACAAATTTCCTAGACCATTAACTTCTGTTTCTAGGTGCTACTCTACACCCATTATCCTTAGATTAAGCCTTCTGATTGTGTCTTCCAAGTGTTGGATAGATCAATCGTATTTCTTGGACTTGTCTTGGATTGTTGTATGATCTTTCTCTATAATATCTATGCTGTCTTCAATCCCCGAGATTCAATCTTCTGCATGGTCTAACCTGCTGTCAAGGCTTTCTACTTTGTTTTTTATTTCTTTTCCTTCTAGTTGGTCAGCTTTGATGGCTTCAAATTCTTTGGTGAAGCTTTGTTTTAGATCTTGTACTGACTTCTTTGCTTCCTTAATTTTGTGTTTGGTGTTTATTCTCAAATCACTTAGTTGATTGTTTATGGTTTCCTTGCACTCCCATTCCATCTTTTGGGCTCCAGTCAGCATTCCCTTTGTGTTCTCCCTGACTTCCTTCAGCTCTTTCTTAATGGATTCCATGAATGCCTTTAGTGATCTTTGTGTATTCTCATCCTGCTCTCTCAATTCCTGTATTGCTCTTTGCTTAGCTTCCTCCCATTCATGCCATTCCTCTAGTTGACTTTGAGTGTTCTCAGCCTGCTCATGCCATTCCTGCCTTTCTCTTTGAGTATTCTCAAGCTACTCATGCAAATCCTGTATCAGTTTGTGACTAGCTTCCTCTCGCTCATGATATTCCTGTATAAACCTTTGGATTACCTCCTTTCTCTCCCTATCACGCTCATACAGAGTCCTTTGTATGTTTTCAATCTTTTCATTTATCATGTTTGCCAGCAGTGTTTGTAGAGCTATTTGGGAACTCTCCTATGGAATATTCATTATCTGTTCTGTCCCCTGATTATCATGAGTGGGAGTTGAGATACGTGGGCTTGCCATTTTTCTTGTGTTTTTCTGGCTTACCCTGCCTATTTGAGACGAAATTAACACCAGTTTTGTGCTAGAACACAAACTTAAAGCAAGTATCAACCAAAATCTGTATTTGCACAGTCAATAGTCTGCAGATACAATCTAGTTCAACAGATACATCTATTCAACATTGAACAACTATATATTAATAGGCTACGAACCGCAAAGAAGAATTTGCTAAACCAGAAATTATTAGGTTTAGGAAGAGTTGTGGGTAAAAAATAGGAATAGAGTGTGATGTGGGAAGGCACAGGGAGTGTTAACTAAGTCCTAAACTCAAAGCTGGAAATAGGTTGGATAGGATGAGAGTAGGGAGAGAGAATCAAAAGAAGAAAGAGAAAGGGAACAAAAAGAGACCAAAAAAATTAGAAAGGTAAAAATTAGAAATATTATACATGTGCAAAAACAAACTATTCAGAGGAGAATGTGAATATAATGAGAGAAGGGGAGGGGTATAAAGGGGATGTGAAAAAATTAAAAATAAAGATACTTAAAATATTATATAGGTATAAAGAGGTAGTACTGCTATTAAGGAATTTAAGTCTCAGAGGTTTTGAACTGAGTAATAAATTTGTGGATTAAGTGTGTACACAATGGGGGATAAGGTCTAATAATTGACTATGGGTTTATCTGAGGATGTGTAGTACAACAGTTAAGTCACATAAAGAAGAATGAAAGAGAAGAAAAGGTGAAAAGGATGAGAAAGAAAGAAAAATGATCAGAAGTTCAGTAGAGCTAAACAAAAAGCAAAAATAAAAAACAAAAACAAACAAAAAAAGAAAGAAAAACAAGAAAAACGCACACACACTTATACCCCTAAAATAAAATTCTAAGAGGAAAAAAATTACTAGAAAACAATTTTTTTCAAAAAGTAAAAATTAAAGATTAAAAAAATTAGAAAAAAAAATTTTAATAAAGGGTACAAAAAAAATAGTTCTTTGATTTTTTGGGGGAGGGGTGGGAAAATTCCTGTACTCCCTTGTGTCCTTAACCAGCCTCTTGTTGGAGTCTCTGGTCTGCTTGTGTTCCTGTGGCTTGGTTGGTTTCTTAAGTCAGTTTGTTTGAACAGGCAGAAAAATGCTCTGCTTTCCTCAAAGGTTTGCGTTCCTCCTCCCAGGTTAGTTCAATTGGAGGCAGTTCTGCTTTGAGTATCACAAAAGAGGGAGATGGCTTTTTCCTCAAGTTTGGAGATGTTGTGATGAGGCTAGGTTCTGGGTAGAGTTGAGGCCTTTTAGCAAACAGCAGCTTTTCCTGGGGGCTGGTTTGTGAGAAACTCACAGACCCCAGCCTGGAGCCATTCTCAGGGTTTCTGTTTAATGAATTTCAATTGATTGTTGAGGCTGCTAAAGGGAGGGGCAGCCTCTGCCTCTGATTACCCGGTGAAGAAAGCCACTCCTGGGGCTGTCACCAGAGCTGGGTGACTTTTCCCTGGGTAGAGCTGAGTCTGGCAGGTCAGGTTAGGCTCCTGTGACCTGCTAAATGACTCTAGTTTACTTCCAAGGCCTGAGTTGGTGCTAGCAGCTCCGCCGAGCTTTGTCGGTATCCAAGATGGAGATCTGCAGTACTGGGGGGGAGGGGTGGCCTTCCCTCTTCTGCTCCCTGAGAAGGAGTGAGGATGTCAGGCTTCTACTCACACTGAGTCTTGGTTCCTGGGTCGTCTCTGGTCTGGGAAGTGAAGGATGAAGATTTCCGCTCCTTGTTGGTTCTTGCTGGTGATGAGTAGAATCCGCTTGCCCTCTGTGTCTGGCTCCTTCATCCCAGACTCTCTGTGATTCAGATATGGCAGGTACGGCCGCCGCCGCCACCACTGCTGCTGCTGCCGCAGCTGCAGCTGCTGGCAAGTGCTCAGAGCTGTCTCCTTGCCTTTATTGTCCCTCTGTGGCCTAACTCTCTGTCCTTTGAAGGCACACTTGGTGTGGTTCTCTGGCTTAGGACTGTTTGCTGGAACTCTAAAACTGCTTTCTATGCGAGAACTTGTTTAGCCTCTACCTTCTCCTCTGCCATCTTCCTGGAACCTCCACTAAATTATTTCTTTTGGATTATATATCCATAACAAACTATTCACTGTGTATTCATGGTACTTCATGATAAAAGCCTGTGCTTATCAGCACAAGTGTCTTTGACATGGAATTTGTCTCCTTAAGCAATTACTCCAGAAGTAATGAAAAGTGGAAGCTGAATGATTTTCATTCATGTATTTCATGAGAAATTAAACTGATCTTTGTTTGGTTTAAAAATCACTTACACTTTCATTAGCCACACCCTTTTCATTTAAAACTATCTATATTCTGAAGCATTGTTATTGCCATTATAGAAAGATAATGAGGGTTCATCTGCTCCATAGCTCTTGAAAGTTAATGAATATGACAAAGAATATCCTCAGATATGCCTGGTCTAAAACTGCATTTGAATTATGTGTCTAGAACTGATCAGTCTTGGGTATTTGGGAAATTTGCTTCACCTTGTTGCTTACTTCTGTTTTTAATAAAATATTTAATTAATTTTCTAACTTGAAAAACACTCATAAGCATTACAATTACCCTAATGCAGGTGCAGTGCTTGGAATAGTGTCTGTGCATTCTGTAGTAGGTCCCAGAGACGTCAGCTTCAATTAACATGGTCAGAGCATCCTTCTTGAATGCCTTAAGAAATATATACCCAATTGATGTTAATATCTGTGAAAATTTGTCTACTACAAAAAAGGTCTTTTTTTCATATGAACAATGAAAGTAATGATGGGGCTGTCCTGTGGCTTTTACTCTGAAGTAGTTTTGCCTAAATTTCACTTTGAATGGTAGCAGTAATATTCTTTAGTGCTACCCTTCATGTTTCTAGTTCTGTGTTCCATTTGGAATACTATTGTAATTTACTTTATAAACTTTTTTATCAGAATAAATAAACTACAACTGCTGAAGTTTTCAATAAAGAGTCATTACATTACATTTTATGTGCTTAATACTTTCCTGAAATTATGTCTTTGGGAGTATATATAGCTAACAGACTATTTTTTGTGATTTCTTATATGATTTATATAGATTTCTTATGTTATTCTTTTATGATTTCTTAAAGATCCATAAATAAAACTGCTCAGAACAGAAAAGAGTAGGTAAAAAGTCATAAACAATACTATTATGGTGGTCTTAATGGCTAAGCATAATGAATATGTAACAAAACTGTTGGAAGATTCATTTGCTCTTTTTGCTATTCTCTCCCCCTTCTTTGTAGAAAGGTTCTTACTATGAGGTGCCAAATGGTCTGGAACTTTCAAGCCTTGTCTCAGTGACAGAAATGATGGAATTAAGGACATGTGCTTCCATGGATGGCGTTTAGGAAGTTCACAATATAGCAATATCAATACACACAAAGAAACTCTTGTGAGTGATGTGTATTCACTTCCTCAATTACCAAAATTTAATTCACATGTGAAAACATCAAATTACTTACATTATAATATATGCAGTTCAACTGGCATTACTAACACCCCCATAAATCAGATGCAAACTAAACGTTCTACATCAAAAACCAATATCTAAGGCAGTGTTGGAAATATAAGAAGATAAACAATAAATCTAAAGAGTGAGATCTTTAACACTGGCAATGAGCAGTGATAGCTCAATTGTTAACCAGGCTTGAAAAGTTCAGGTGTCCACTAACTATGTGGTTAGAGTTGCAGTGTTGACCTTAGTACCAAGATTGGAGGTAACATTCAAAGGCAGCTGAGGTTGCTGCAGTATTGTAGCTCAATACAGTGTGACCCTGCCTGATAATGGTAAAGCACAAAGTAGAAGTTAAGTCAGTAAAATGTATAGGAAAGATTCTCCACTGAGAATATTTGCAGGGGTGATCATCACTATTGCATTGAAAATGTATTGTCCATCATTCTACTTTAAGCTCTAGCATGTTTCTGATCTGATGACAATTATAACACCCGAATGTGCCATGAGTGCTGAGAGGTGTATATTACTCTAATCTAGGTATAAATCCTCACAGGTATGGAATGGCCTGACCCTGATACTTCATTCTGTGTTGCTGAGTTTCATGGAGAAATGGTCGTAATTAGGCAATTCACACTCACCTAAGTGTAATTCAGGCAAATGGGTCATCACTCCAATGACGTGGTCTGACCTATGAAATAAATAACATTATGTCACAATGTATATGTGTTTCTGAAAATATATGCAATACCAAATACCAAATATACAAAAGGGACAATTATCCATCTCTTATATTATAAGAAGTAAAGATAGTCCTGAATTGCACTTTCTTGCTAGAGGATCACAGGTTAACTGCTGATGTTTGGTATCTTTCCAGGTGATCCTATACATCTGTCAATCTTCTTTGAGGAAGTATTTTTATGTGGTTTGTTTTGAGGTATTCAGAATATCAGTACTGTCATTAACCGCAACCTTGGGACAGCAAATATGATGGAATACCTGGCCAAAGAACTGAGAAATCACAGGAAGTGACAGGAATGAAGACACCAGAGGACCCAAAGCCACATTACCAGCTTCTGGATCCCCAAATCCTGCTTAACAGACTTTATATTCATTCTACTATAGGGGGGTGGTCAGTGGCTACAGGTAGGTTCACAAACTAAGGCATCAATCTAGTTTGTGGTTATAATTATTGACATGAGGTATTGTTTGTAAACATAGTGATAATTGAATCCCTTATTGTTAGGGAGAAGAAGGGAACAAGAATCATTACAACTATAGCACAGACATCCATCTTGTCTCCAAAGTCTTAATCTTTTAGTGTCCAACAGCTCTAACTTAAATACCCTTGAGGTAATAACTCATACCCCTTTCTTCCCTTGACTGTTTGATCTTCCCAGAGCAAAGCTGTTTGAGATGGCTTCCCAATCTATCCCTTTTCAGATCTAACAGCTTGACTCTAGAATCTCTCACAAGTACTGTGAGAGATGTATGATCTTGAAAAGGATATTATTTTTAGGATAGGTTCAATTTTTAAATTTTATTTTATTTCAAAGATACTTTACAGAGTGGGTAGAGTTACATGAGTAAGGTAAATTCCTTGTTGAATATTGTTACCCAGTCCATAGTTATTATCATATTCTTTCCCACCTCCTACCCCTCTCCCCACCCCAAGGTTGTCAAGTTCATTTCTGACATAGTGTCTTGTGAATATCATTGTTGCAGTGGGTCGCACTTTGTACTTCTTTCATCACTATGTTTTTCCTTTCCTTCTCAAAATCAGATAAATGTATATACAAAATGGAAGGTACCAGAATTAAGACAGAGTTTGCCAGGGATAAACCAATTGAAAAAGACAAATGAAATAAAATAAGATCTAGATACACTACTTTAGAGATATCAAGGTTGACATCTGAAAAAAATGACTTGTTTCCATACCTTGGAGTTCATTTCAATTAGCATCATTTTGTAAGGTCAAATGTACATAGCTTTGGAGCCAGCAATCCCACTGCTGGGCATTTGTGGAAATGATCTCAAGCTAAAACACACTAAATCTACAACTATGTTTTTGGAAGGATTATTACCATATCTAAGATATTGAACCAAACTAGAAGCCACTCTATATATGAATAGTTCAAGAAAAGGTGGTATATATACACAATGAAATTTTATGTTTCTATCAGAAAGAATGACACAGCCCCTTTCTTAAGAAAATGGAAAGACTTGGGAAAATAGTCATGGAACCTAGGTTCCATGGTTTCCTTCAATTTTATTAATATATGCTTAGGATAGTCCTGGCAGACAGGTTCACATTTTAAACTCTTAATATTCCCTTTTTTCTCCCTCTTCCTCTCTCATTCCATTTGTGTGTGTGTGTGTGTGTGTGTGTGTGTGTGTGTGTGTGTCTGCGCGTGCGCACGCGCGCCACACAGTAATGAAACTTGACTTGGAACCTCAAACCCTTGCTTGGTTTTTTCACTAATGACTGACTGAGTCTGTACTATTTGATCCAAAGTTTCAATCTGTCTTTGATTGAACAATTGAACATAAATGTCTCATGGATTGCTACCCCAGCCATCGGTGAACTATGATCTTCCAATCTCAGGCTCATGACTATCTAGAAATAAGGATAAGGCACTGGCAGCCAGCTCTATTGCCAAGTGTCTTTTGCTTTGATTTGTTTTTGTTTTTTGTTGTTTTTGTGCATCCAAAATCTGTAAGGAAAACAAATCATTTATAATCAGGACTATTCACATAAAATGTGTATTGTTTAAAGATTACCTTAATAATGTTATCCTTTTGCATCCACATTATGTGATTTGACATTTTTTTATCTCTACTATTGCAAACAGTCAAGTAACATACACATTTTGAATCTTCTTGTCTTGGTTTTATAGTTTGTTAGGTATTTCAAAACAGAGTTTATCAAGGTTTAACTCTTCACTACTAAAGCAAGACTTTTATGATTATTCAATGTCCTGTAAATCGTAAGTTCATCACTTCTTGTGACACCTTATGAGCACAGGTAGTTTCCTATAATACCTACACGTACTTTAGACTCAATGCGATGTGCTCTACTGCCAAATATGCAAGGGCATCCTTTGTAATTCTCCTTGAATTTTCACTGCTCTTTTCTCTACTCTCCAGTGCTAAGTCCTGTGATGATCTTGTTGATTTTCTCCCCCGGTACATTCATCATTGTATCTTGGGAACTACTGGTATGCACTACTGTACTTCTGTCCATTCTCATTATGCTTTGGCTTAACCTTTCTCACCCTGGAGGGCCAGAGATGGGGATATTTTCTTCAATCTTTAGCTACGACATCTATCTTTATACTTTCTAGAACTACATGTATTGAATTCTTTCTGTAAAGTCTAAGGCCTTGAAAATAATTACTGCATTTTCATGGCTTTTTGATTTGGCATTAGGGAAGAATATAGGTCAGTAACTGTAACTTAGGTAAAAGAAGCTTGCAATCATTCCTCCATACCTGTTGTTCATTGGATAATGTTTACTTCAAGGTCTGCCTGCCTGCTTCCTTTTAATTGTTTATTTTTCAATGTAGCCTTTTCTTCTGGAAAGTATTTATGGGCCGAGTGAAAATCAATTCCTACTGTAATTAGTCATTAATTTTATTCCAACATAATTTCACAGATCCGTCTGAGTTTCTTCAGGGTCTGTATAGTAGTGCTTCACATTCTTAGATATGTTTTAACATTGATGCATCCAATGGTAAAGACACATTGCTTAAATCACCATTTTGATGACTGCAATAAACCATGTTGCAACCTCACAGATACCCCACCCTAGCTACTCTAGTCCCTCATAGTCGCATTGCTCCCCTTTCCTAGTACATCCAAGCTCCTCCCTTCCCTTTCATACCAACTAGCCTTCTCCCTCGAGCCTCTCCTGTTTTCATCAGAACCTCTGCCCATAATTATCCTACTTCTAAGTGGACTAAACTTTCAAACCCAGCCTTGAACCTACTTCTTCTCACAAAACCCATCATGCAATACCAAAAACCCCTCACCTCCCTATAACTGCCCTTGAAGCCTCACCTTGCTTGGCTAGAAGCTTCTCACACAGCCCATCTCCTGCCTGGAAAGCCAGCCCTGTTCCACCACAAGCCTCTCCACCTCCCACAAGTGTTCTCTCAATGCCCTGCCTTACTCCTCAGATGAACCTGACCCCTATTGGCTCCTCCCTCAGATCCACACCCTACTCCACCAGATACCCTGCCCATAATTATCTACACCTTTGTATCCCTTCCACTCCTTCTCAAAGCCCCTCCTCCAACTAGCCCCATGGCTCCAAGCCCTGCCTTGCTCCAGAAAAACCCCACTAGAATACCCCCAACACACTATCCCATCTCTCAAAACCCACATTGCTCCACTAGAAAGAACTGCACCAGTTGGCCTCCATCTGGAAGCCGCACCAGGCTCAACTGTAAATCCCTGTCCCTCCGTATTCCCTTTTTGAAGGTTGCTTTGCCCCACTGGAAACCTTGTACAAAGACCATGGCCTGCCTTGCAACACTGAAATCCCCACCCAACATTACTCCTCTTTTCAAAGTGGTGATTGACTATACCAGAAACCCCATCTTAACCATTCTGGTGCACTGGATCCTATCAGTGCTCTCACAAAGCTCTGTTTCTGAAAATCTCCTCCATACATTGTGACTGCACTCTTCTCTGCAGGAAACCCCACTTCCACCCTAACATACTCTCCAAAGGCCTGCCGTTGTCCACCAGAAACCCCGCCCCTTACTAGTCCATGTCTTCCTTTTACCACCCTGACCTCTCAAAGCCAGACCTTGAAAAGCCTCCTCCCTCATAGCTCCGCATTCCTGCACCAGAATCCCCACATTCTGTCAGCCTCTTGCCTACATTCACTGCCCTGCCTTATGGGGAACCTCATCCTACATATCCCACAAGGGCTCACAATGCTCACCCAGAACGCTTCCTCTAAGTAACCTCCTCCTTTGTAGCTTTGTTCTTCCTTCTCAAAGCTCTGCCCCAATCAGCCTCCAGCCCTGTGACCCAGGCTTCTTACTAAAGTACCGCCTACTCTACAAGAGACCAGGCCCCTAACAAGTCTAGTACTTCCTATCCCCTCCCTGCGGTCTCAAAGCCCTACACAGACTGGTCTTCACCCCCTAAGACTCACCATGCTCCACTACAGGGACTGTGCCAATACCAACTCCCCCTTTAAACCAGAGAGGGCTCCACCAGAAACCCACACTATCTCATCCATGAAGGTCCAAATCTAGTAACTGTTATTAGATATGTGATATTGTACTGGCCATAGAATTCATACTAATCAATAGGATAAGAAAGCAGTATTGCAAAAAGACAACAAAAATTAGACAGCTATTAGATGCCTTATTCTATTTTGGGGTTCTGTTACCAGGCAGATACACATTGTGTGAAAATGTATGAAGGTGATTCCTCTTATTGGAAACCATTCTTTGAAGTATCAGTAAGGTTTCATGAATGATCATTTTATTTCTAGAAAATTCGTGCATATTTGTGCCCATTAACTTTAAAAAATATTAGTTATTTGAAATCCTCTCTTTTCGTTGAGGAAAGGGTATTAGATGACTTTCAACTCATCTCCGTAATAAATAATTTTGGATTTGCTTACTTTACTATGTACCAGAGTTTTTAGCAACAGAAATTCTCTACCAGGGGGCTGGGAAGGTGGCTCAGTGCTAGAGTGCTTGCCTTGCATGCATGAGGCCTTGGGTTCGATTCCTCAGCACCGCATAAGCAAAAAAGAAAAAAGCCAGAAGTGGCGCTGTGGTTCAAGTGGTAGAGCACTAGCCTTGAGCTGAAGACGTGAGGTACAACGCCCAGGCCCAGAGTTCAAGCCTCATGACTGGACCCCCCCCCAAAAAAAAGAAAAAAGAAATTCTCTAACAGAATCCATTTTGAATTTCCTCCTTCCACTAAAGTGTCCTTTAGAAAAGATTGAAATGAGATTATACAGGTAAAATGCCAGAAATAAAAACATATTTTAGATCATAACAAAATTATGATAAAGACTCCACCCAATGTGCTTTTAATTTTCTAACAAAAGGAACTTAAGCCTATTTAACTGTAGACTTTCTGAAGACTAGAAGACAAAAATCTAAGAAATGCCCTCTTATACCATGGTTCTGAAAACAAAACCAAAATAAGGAAAGACAACATAATGACACAGAAGGGAATGAAGAACTTGTACATGTGATATAGCATGAAAAAAATACACTGAATCAGGTAAAAATTATTTTGGTCACCATGTCTGCTTGTTCAATATATTTCATTTTAAATATTGTTCTTTGTTAACCTGTGACTTAATATTAAAAGTCTCAACAGTGATCTGCCCAGGTAATTGTGTAGTTAGTCAATTTCATCATTGCAAGATCATCAGGATGAAAAACTCCACACACCTTAAGACACACCTGCAACAGCAGTAGACATACACTCCTATTGGTCCAACAGTGTAAGTCAGACTTGTGTTTTACCAAAGCTTTGCATGTGGTATGCTATGGTTTATTCAGGCTGACGAGCCATAGTAACTCTAATTTAAGATTAACCCTACCATCTTGTGCTAGGCTTCCCTCAAAGTAATACCAAGAGAGAGAGAGAAAAAAAACACAGGTTGCCACCAACCCTGCCCACCCTTAAGAAATCAAAACAGTTTCCCAAGTGTTCCAGGAACAGTACATACCAATAGTTCAGAGAAAAGGCAGTGTGGTTCGGGTGGACTCAAACCAATCATGTAACTGCTTGTGTGCAAATTCGCTAAATTTGTTTGTTCAGTACTATAAAACTGTGCTGATTTTGTGCTCAGGGATTCTTATTATCACCGGTTAGTGAGTGCACAGAGGACCAGCTTGAGCTTGTAAATAAAGGACTCTTATGCTGTTCATATTGGTCGTGGTCTCTGGGGGTCTTTCAGGGGTCTCAAGTCTGTACAACATTTCTGGGGGTTCATGTGGAATCCCCCTCATAAAACCATCCAGACGCCCCACCACAGAGACTCAAAAAAAAAAAAACAGCTGTTAAGTCAAGGCACTGCTGTTCTGTATATTTGGTTGCCTGTAATTTCTGTATCTGTAATTCTGGTTTCCCACAGGGTCTGTATTCTGGTTGGCTAGGACTCTTGGTAGACGCGCGATAAGACTGCCAACGGGGTCTGTGAGAAGATGTCCCCAGACACCTCTTGGTAGATTGCTGTTTAGTACAGACATTTTTGGGAAGTTTTCTGTCTGTAGTCAGGCACTTTCATGCAGACATTTTTTGGGAAGTTTTCCATCTGTATTGGGAAGTTTTCCATTTTGGGGGAAACACTCCATCTGTAGTTTGGCACTTTCTTGTTTACAATTTACAATGATGAAGTGTGTCTTTGTAAATTCTTTGTGTTGAGTGTTCTGTCTGTCATTTGGAGTTTATCTTATCCTTTGGCCTTGGCCCAGGAGGGTCTGAATATGGGGGAGAATCCGTCAGTCTGAGGGGATGGCCGCTAGGGACTTATTTCCCTTGCTCCAAAATGACTGGGACTTCTCTTCCACTTTGGAAGGCCCCTGGGTCAACAAACGTTGGTGAGACATCACCCCATTCACTGAGACCTGATTGTACTCTGTTCTGTTTCCTGAGGTAGGGAAGTTCTGAGTGAGAGTAGCAGACTCTGGATTCCGCTTGCTGAGTGAGAACGGCACAGAGTTCTGGTAGGGATAAACTCAGCCTTTGGGTGCTGAGTTGTCTAGTTCTGTTTTAGAATTGGTACGAGCTTTAATGTGTGTTTTTGGTTTTTGTGTTTTTGTTATTTATTTGAACATCTCTGGGGAAATAAAAGCTCCAGCCTCCAGGTGAGCTCAATCACAGAGAAGGCTGTGTGGCTGGGTTTCACTTTTCAGCTAGTCCTGACAATGTAAAGTGCTCTTGTATAAAATTGGATAAAAATCAGGCTAGTTTAGTTTCAGGTGACCATCCTTCCAGCATTCCTCCAACAGAAGGGATTCAAAAGACTAATTGGAGAAATGCCTTCATAAACAAGCAAGCCCTGGAAAAATGAAACTCAACAAAGATACTTAGTTTAAAAGAAATATTGTCTTAAATTTTTGTTTGAAAATTTGAGAAAATGTATGTACAAGTTGTTTTTATTTTGTCATGCTTAAATATCTGTGTGAGTGTGTTTTGTATGTGTTTGGTAATATGTTGAAGATAGATATTTTCAGCATTCTGTAACAATTGGGTGAGTTTAAATTTAAAATTCAAAAGGTTATGAGGTTTGGACATTACCAAAAATTTTTTTAAAGAATTTTCACTTTGTTTTAAATGGTTTTTTAAGGATTCTTTAACTTGAAAATGAGAAAATATGGTATTTTAGAATGCATAAGTCTCTTTACACTTTAATAAAGATATCTGGCTTAACAACAAGGAGAAACTTAGAAGACAAGAGAAGAACTATCTTTAGGAGTGAAGGGTGAACATGCAGAAGTGCAGTTCAGCTGGTCATGCACAGTGGAACCATGCATGGTGAAAGAGAGCAAGCTGGCACAAATGCAGTTCATCTAACCCTAAAGAGTCGGATTGGGTGCATGCCCATTACACAGGAAGGGCTAAGTGGCTCATCTTTATTCTGTACCTTACCTTCAGATAGACACTGGAAACATGATGGTAAAACTGAATGATGTAATGATCGGATTAGCATTGCTAAAACCGTCCCTTGGATGTGTTAAAATTAAAATTAAGAAGGCCTTTAAAAAGGATTACAAAGTTTATTTATATAATGTGATTTGTTCTCAATGATATTCTGCTATTGGATATTTTTTAAGGCAAAATGGTGTTAAGTCTAGCTTCTTGGTACAGTGATTGTGATTGTAATTTTTGCAATAAGAAAAAATTCTTATTTGAGTTTAAAAGTTTTAATGTGTATCTGTTTTAATACAAGCAGCCAAGAGAAAATGAGTGACACCTAGCCTTGAGAGGTCAAGGGATTTTTCAAAATGCAACTAAAAACTAAAGTATAGAATATTTAAACGGAGATTACAAATTAGGAATTGATTTCTGTATATAAAGTTTAAAAGTAAAAATGTTCTAAACATTTACCTCAAAATGCTAAAGGGAAAAATTAGGATTAACAAAATAATTGCTTAATACCTATTTCAGTTTGCTCTCATAGGTTTTTTTTTTTTTTTTTTTTTTTTTGTAGCAGTTCCTAGCAGGCCCACAAAAATGAGTGAGGATTCTTGTAAGTTTATCAGATGTAACTTTAGCTCTTAGTACTTTTCAGGTAAGAACATGCTTAAAAGACCCTTCTATGTTTACCACCTTGTTGCTTTTAAGTGGATGAGAGTGGCCTTTTATGAGAATTGTTGATCTGCAAACTCGTTCCAAGCCAGCCCAGGCAGAAAAAGGTCCTTGTGAAACTGTCAATTCTACTCAGCCAAAAGATGGCTGAAAGAGCAAGCAGAGTTTCTTTAGGACTCAAAGTGGCAGAGCGATAGCCTTGAGCTGTAGAACTGAGGGACAGCACTCAGGCCCCGAGTTCAAGTTCAGCAACTAACTAAGGGAAATGCCAATGAGGCATTTTCCCAGTGTGGAGAAGACACTCCTGGGATGAAAACAATGGAGGATCATCCAGACACCATAAGCCACTGCTTGGATGGCAGAAATAATGTCAGATCTTAGAGTCATTTGTGCGTGGCATTTCAAAAATTGGTCAGAGCCAGGAGTTCATGGGAACATAGTTTGTAAGCATGCCTACTATCTATGCCTATCTACCTTGTAAGGGACAGGAACTCGTCAGTCATCTGTGATAGTACTAAAAAGATAAGGTTTAAAAATGTGGAAGATAGTTTTGATTCCAACCCCTGTATGTGCCAAAAACTCTAATTGGCAGTAAATTTTGAGCTGATGCCAGCTACATGAAATTCATCTGCTCAGGAAAAA
This sequence comes from Dipodomys spectabilis, assembly GCF_019054845.1. Taxonomy (NCBI): domain Eukaryota; kingdom Metazoa; phylum Chordata; class Mammalia; order Rodentia; family Heteromyidae; genus Dipodomys; species Dipodomys spectabilis. The sequence continues at coordinate 1,624,519 of NW_024870763.1, read as the reverse complement.
ACTTTGTAAACCTGAGAGTGTGTTTCTATTGATATCTGTCTGAAGGCCTACATAGGTAACTGAGGCATTGTTAGGATTACTAGAGATCACATTCCTATGCCATCCAGAAAGATCCTTTTGCAAACCAGAAGTCTAAATAAGCTCCACAGCTGTAGCCAGAAAAAAGGTCTGTGCATTTGTTAAAAGTTAAAATATTGTTCTTAATGACATTTAACCCTGATTACCTCTTTGTAAAATAGGCTATGGTTATAGGTTCCTGGCTAACTAGGATAAACATCCCTGAGTCAGCTTGAAGAAGTGACAGAAGATGAATCTTTGCCCATCATCCCCTTTTAAGAAGAAGGGACCAGATTCACTTTTTTAAAAATGTGGCAAAACAGACAGAAGGAAAAGACATGGGAAATAATATTACAGGCCTGAGCCCTGTATATCTGCCTAGAAAATCCTAGTCTTATTAAAAGAACTATCTAATTTAAAAAGTTGTCGTCTTGGTAAATTGTCCCGGGCTATTGTCTAAATAGTTTTAAAATCTAGTGGGGTCACAGCCTGCCAACCTATGCCATGTGTCCTTAACCAGGTTGTGTAGGAATTTGCAGCTCAGCAAGAGGTGTGACTGTCGCTTGGAGCCACTGAGAGACCCTGCTGCTGCTGCTGCTGCTGCTGCTGCACACCCTAATGGATAAAGTTCAACGACAGCCTGACAGTCACCTGGAGGAAATCTACATCATCACTCAGACCACCTCCACCGCAGTAAAATAGACTGAACTCCTGCTTGATTCCATCACCTGAGAATGCTTCCCTGTTGAAATCTGCTACAAAATAAGATCTTGTGGGACATTCTTTTGGTGATATCTAGTAACCCTCTCTAATCCCACAGTGGATATTAGTGGCAAGGTTATTGCTGAATTGCCTTAGGCACTTCAGGGTCACAGCCTCTTTTCGCTCTGGTATGGTAATAACCTGCTTCTTCCTCGGTATGTTTTAAAGATAAAGGAGGATTTTTTTTAAATCAACGGAGATAGTAAGAGGAATGAGACCAGCCCTAATCTTAGCCTTAAAATCTATCAAGCTTTTCATCCCACTGGTGCCTTGAGGCTTTCTGAGATAACATGGTTCCACAAGTCGAAGGAAAAATGGGCAGTTTTAATCTCTAGCCACAAAGAAGCTCAAGAAATTGTAAAGACAAGGAGGTAGTACAGAAAACATTAGGAAAGGAGTTGGGGAAAAATTGGTATCTTCTGGGTAAGAAAGGATTTAAAAAGAAAGGATTGTCTTAAAATGTTTGTAAAGAAGACAAACTTCAGAAAGTTTAATTATGTAGCAAATGGTATGAGTATGTCTTAAAACTGGAGCATATGAGTACATCTGGTATAAAATTAAGATAGCTGTGAGGTATGGAGTCAGGATTGCTGGAAGAAAATGTAAGGCCCTTTGGAAGTGTTAATTTTGTTACTCACATTTGGACATTGTAGACTGGTGGCCTTTGTAAAAGAGAGGATCAGCACAGTTCATCTATTAGTTCTGAGATCTCAATACCAAACTGTAAATATAGAAGACTGTGCCAATTAGGGACCAAGATTGGTCCCTGATGCTCTAGAAGAGAAGAGAATGAAGAGCCAAAGTAACTCCAATTTGAGATTGACCCCAACGTCTTGTGCTAGGCTTCCCTCAGAGTAACCCCAAGAGAGAGAAAAAAACACAAGTGCCCAAAATCCTGCCCACCCTCAAGAAATCAAAAGAGTTGCCCAAGTGTTCCAGGAACAGAACATACCAATAGTTCAGAAAAAGTGCAGTGAGGTTAGGGTGGACTCAAACCAATTATGTAACTACTTATGTGGAAGTTCCCTAAACTTGCTTGTTCAATACTATAAAAGCTGTTCTGATTTTGTGTTCGGGGAGTCTTAGCATCACCATTTACCAAGTGCACGGAGGACCAAGCTAGAGATTGCAAATAAACGACTCCTGCTGTTAGCATTTTTTCATGGACTCTGGTGGTTTTCCAGAGTCCCAAGTCCATACAACAGGGCTTGATACAAAATGTCTCTTCCCAGAGAATTAAATGATGGCATTTATGGCTAACATGATTTAGGGTCATTATTAACATCTAACACATGATGACGTTTTTATTTATACCTCTCTTCCTCCCTTTCTTTCTTCCTCCCTTTCTTTCTTTTCATTTCCTTCCTTCCTTCCTTCCTCTCTTTCTTCTTTCTTTCTTCTTTCCTTCCTTCCTTCCTTCCTTCCTTCCTTCCTTCTCTCCCCCTCCTCTACTTTCTTTTTCTCTTCCTTTTCTTTCTTTCTTTCTTTCTTTCTTTCTTTCTTTCTTTCTTTCTTTCTTTCTTTCTTTCTTTCTTTCTTTCTTTCTTTCTTTCTTTCTTTCTTCCTTCCTTCCTTCCCTTTTCTTTCCTCTTTTAGGAGATGAGTATGAATTGAGATATTTTGTTTGCTGAACAAGTATTCTACCATTAGAACAATCCTTTTTCAATTTAGTTACTTTGCTCATAAGTTATCAGTGTTGCTGAGGGCCGAACAGAGGCTAAGTTCCTCACCTATGTCTGAAAAGTAGCTAGGTTCATAAATGCATTCCAACATGCCAGGCTTAATGTGAGAATCTTATCACTTTCCTTGCACACTCATTCTGAACTGTGATCCTCCCAAATTCTACCTCTAGTTAGTGATGTGAGCTCCAATAGCCTGCCACCAGTGTAGATTTTCTAAATGAAAGGTTGAAGACAATTTCAGTTTAATCTCTTTTTTTGACAGTCCAGGGGCTGTTATAATTTTATTTCTGTACAATTTCAGTGTATATATGCACATTAGCTTTAAAATGTGGCTTTTCTCCCCTTTTTTCTTTTTCTTGATCCTGGGGCTTGAACTCCATGCCTGGGCACTGTCCCTAAGCTGTTCAGATCAAGGCTAGCACTTTGCCACTTGAGCCACAGTGCCACTTCAGGTTTTCTGGTGGTTAATTGGAGGTAAGTGTGTCATGGATTTCCTGCCAGGGCTAGGTTTGACTTACCATCCTCAAATCTCAGCTTCTGATTAGCTAGAATTACAGGCATGTACCACTGGCTCCCAGCTAAAATGTTACTCATTTTAAGTTCTGTGATTTATTTGAGGGAGTAGCATGAGTGTGTAGAAAGGTAACATTCAAGTCATCTCTCTAAATAATTTCACAGTGTCATTTTCATAATATTTATTGCAATGATTAATAACAGAAGCTCCTAAAGTAACAGAATGATCCTTGATTTTCTCCCTCCCATAGGTACTATTGGAAGAGAATATTATGTATGAGTCCAGCAATTTCTTCTAATTAAAGACCAATCTTTCCTAGTTTATGAAAAAATGTCCTTCATTCAATTGCTGATGCTTTTTCTGACTACAAATATAATGAACTATGTAGTAGTCTGTAGAATTGTATACCACCACACGCATTTTAATTCAAAAGAAATTCAGATATCGAAATGTTTATTTTTTTTGTCAGTGGTGGGTCTTGAACTCAGGGTCTGGACTCTGTCCCTAAGACTGTACTCAAGTTAGTTAGCACTCTACAAATTGAGCCACAGACACACTTTTGTTTTTTGAGTTGTTAATTGGAGATAAGAGTCTTATGGGGACTTTTCTTCCTGGGCTGGCTTTGAACTGCGATCTTCAGATCTCAGCCTCAGGAGTAGCTGGGATATCAGGCATGAGACACTGGCACCTGGCTTCAAATACTCATTTTTAAAATGATGAACTGCTTCGTGCCTCTGGCTCACATATATAATCCTAGCTAATAGGATTACAGGTATGAGAAACAAACACTAGGTGTGTGTTGTTCATGTTGGTTTATATTGGCATGTTTTAATATTGTTTGTTATAGTACAATGCTCTTATTTTTATTTTCACCTAGGTGAGGGTGATAGGTGCTAAACAGTGTTGAACCTTATTTGGCTGAGATAGAGCCATGTGCCAGTTCTTGCCTAGAATGGCATGGAATTGAAATCCTCTTGCTCTCAGCTCCCATGGACCTGGGATGATAGATGTATTCCATCACACATAGCCAGAAGCTGGGGAGCATTGCAGGAAAAACTACACTAGTCTTGAATTGATATACCAAAAAGCTAGCTTTACAGGCAAAACCATGTTGTATTCCATTTCAGTTTGAAGTAGTGTATGTACATACTTAGAGAGTACAATGATAACACACTACATGTTTAATATATAGATTAGTCAATATATTTAGAACGTTTATCTCCTAAAACATTGAAGCTAATGTATTTTGGTAACCTGCGGACTCTGCTAGTTATTTTGCAATATACAAAAACATGAATACATTGATAATGTGCATTAGAAAATAGAGTTAGAGACAAGTTAGATTATGTGTAGTAAATATATATTTATCTATTGTGGTTCTGAAGAACTTCATCGCATATTCACCATGACAATACCACCATATATCCACCATGACAAGAATTTTCCATTTCATAACTTGCCATCTTTTATCTTTTATCTTTTTTACATTCTCCTTATAATTATGAATGTTTTCCTGTTTTTATAATGTTTTGAAATTATTTTATGATGGAATTAAAAATTTGTGGAGTCTACTAAAATTATCTCATTTTGTTTGGTTTTGTGATGCTAAATTATTAAGACTAACGTTTCCTGAAAGTTATGCTAGCAGACTATATCACTAACTTATATTCTAATTACATCTTATTATAGTATTTTGATATATGGCTTTGCTGTTGCCGTTTTTTTTTTGTTTTGTTTTGGTCATGGGGCTTGTACTCAGGGCCTGAACGCTGTCTCTGCACTGTTCAACTCAAGGCGAGCGCTCTACTACTTGAGCCACAGCGCCACTTCCGGTTTTCTAGTGGTTTATTGGAGATAGCAGTCTCACGGTCTTTCCTGCCCAGGCTGGCTTTGAATAACTAAGATTACAGGCTTGAGCCACCAGCACCTGGCTACTGTTGCTGTATTATGGTATAGAGTGTTGTGAGGCTCAACTGAAGCTTTCAACCCCACTGCCTCCAGTAACAATGCTTTATCACCAGATTCTGGAGGCTCATAATTATAACTATAGCTAATCAGGAGGTTGAGACCTGAGATTTAGTTCAGATAGCCTGAGCAGGAAATTGTATGTCTTTCCTCTCCAGTTCACTACAAAAAGCTTGCAGGAGAACTGTGGCGCAGTTGGTAGCACTACAGTTAAGGGAAAGATACTTGTGATTGTCATATAGCCCTGGAGTTCAAGTCCTAAAACACACAAATGCATTGACACACATTTGCACACACACACAAACACACACACACACACATACACACACTCCCACAGAGATGTACACACAGAGAGTCACAGGCAATATTGTATCTTAAATTCTTATCCAGAGATTGGACAACAGCCCACTTATTTGTGAAGGTTTTTCTTGATTATTATGAAGGAGGAGGATAGTTCATGAGACACAGGTGACAAGACTTTAGTGAGGAAATACTTTATAAACGGCTAGCTTATAAAAAGAAGAGTAGCACGGTTTTTATCTTTAAATCTTACATTCCTTCAACTATAGTTTTAAATAATAATCATTGAGGGGCTGGGAAGTTGGCTCAGTGGTAGAGTGCTTGTCTTGCATGCATGAGGCCCTGGGTTCGATTCCTCAGCACCACATAAGCAAAAAAAGAAAAAAGCCAGAAGTGGCGCTGTGGCTCAAGTGGTAGATTGCTAGCCTTGAGCTGAAGAGCTGAGAGACAGCGCCCAGGCCCAGAGTTCAGGCCCCACGACTGGACACCCATTCAAAAAATAATAATCATTTGAATTATGAGAAGACAATGCAGCACCTCTTCCCTTCTCCCCTTCCCCTCTGTCATAAAATATGACAAAAGTATCAAAAATAGTCTATCTTAAAAAAATGTACTTGTGTAAAAATGTCTGACTTTATGTGTAAGGTTTTTTCAATATTTTTATGATTTTTCCCACCTCTAAGTACTTGCCTTTTGGGCAGATTACAGCACACAGGGGCTTCAAGAGCAAACTAAAGGTTAGGAAACATAAACCAAACAGTGTTCTAGGAAGTAGATGTCAGAAATAGATGCAAAAAGCACATGGCAGGCTGAGAGGGCCCTGAGAGGCAAAATGATTTTTGCAGGATGAGAGGAATAGTGACAAAGCATGGATCTCACCTAGGAAAGCTTCCTTGAGGCTGAGACCATGCTGGTTCCTAGGCCTAGCTGCAGATGTTGGGATTTGACAATGTCCACATTTGTATAGAGTGATATGGGAGGGAAAATTTCAGCCTCCAGTTTGTCTTTGGGATGGTCTTATGTGAGTAAGCAGCTTAGATCATTAGGCTCTGAGAGATGACACTACTTCCCTCACAATGCAATAGAATATGGAACTCTGAGACCCAGGCAACTGTAACTTACAGTCAGCTCTAGCCAGCTCACTTCACCTGTGGCTCAGGAACAAGAAAGACATTCCTATATTGTTTTCAAAGTTCAAGAGAATCAGGTCCCAGGCATGAGAGGGGTGAGTGCCTCACTCGATACTGCAGACATTGGATCAGTGCCAAACCACGAATCCAATGTCTCAGGCCTTTTTATAAGAAGAAACCAAGGGAATCACAAGGCAACTCAGGTCACGTGTAACTATGACAGGAAACCTATTTAATCTCATTCTAGCCCACATTACAGGCTTCTTCTTGTGTTTTTATATGTGTATATTGAGAAAATATTTACTGTGTACTTTTCAATCTGCTCTATTACTCATTTTGAAGTGTACTCCCATTTCCATGTTTCAAAGATCCATTCTTTTTACCACCTCAGTGGGACAATGAGTCTGCCCAAACCCTGAATGTGCCTTATAATATATGGAGCTTGGACTCAGGCTTGTTGGAAATGCTGGTAATGGACCTGTTCCCTGCCTACCAGAAAGGTGATCTCTTCTATGTTGGAAACTTCCACCACCACTAAAGAGAGTGGGGGACAATGGAGCAGTTGCTGGATATTGTTTAAAAAGTGAGTGTTCCTCATTCAAATCCAGGACTGATGAGACCCCCTGGTAGATTATTGGAATACTTGGTACCTCTCTGAGACTGTTTCACTGGGGTTTTATCACAGGAGCTTGGCTTGAGACAAAGAAGTGCACTCCCTGGATTACTCCTTACGAGTGGCCTGCCAGAACATTTCATTTTCCTCAGAATCTAGTGGAGCCTTAACAGTTTGCTTGCTGAGAGACTAGGATTAAAGGAATGAGCCAGTGTCACCCAACGTCCACCCTCACATAGGAAATCACTATCTTGGAGGCCTTTGAAGGAATATAGATAGAAGAAAGACTGGAACTTGAACGTGGGGCCTGAGTGCTGTTCTGTTCGTATCACTCTGCCATTTAAGCCCCAAGTCCAGGTCTGGCCTTTGGCTGGTTAATTGAAGATAAGTGTCTTTAGAATTTTACAAACTAGACTGGGTTCAAACTGTGATCCTTAGATCTCACCCTCCTGATTAGTAGGATTAGAGGCATGAGCCATGGGACATTTATTTGGACAGATGCTAATAACCATCCTCACAGAATTTCCATGAAATTGTATAGACATATCTCTACTTTTTGTCTGTTATGTTTACATTACCATATGTGACTTAACCAGTCCCATGTGTGTCCTGTTAGTTCAGAAAAGGAGAAGCATAGAGTTAACTTCCTTCTCTCCTCCCATTGGTACAGATCCTTCTACCGTAACTGGGAGGAAGATGAACAAGATGAAGAAGTAAGTGGACGTTGTCACAAAGATAAGTTCTGTCTTTGAAAACTCGGTATCTTTGAGGTGTCTGAATCAAAGTCAACTTCCTTCTTTGCACACCAGTTGTGATTTTCACCAGGGGGTTGAGGCTTGGCACTTCAGTGGATAGCAGATTACACAGTGTGGATGTGGTTGTGGTTTTGGACTCTCATGGATGACAAGGGGGGTATGTATAGCAAGTCAGATCAAGAGGGGAAACAACCTTCTCCTCCTATCATAGGGAGAATTTTAGATGATTATATTTGAGAAATTTCTAGAAGTGGGTTGTGAAGAGCATCCTGCTTGCAAGAGTCTCTTCCTACAACATGCAAGTCCCGCCAGAAAGAGGCTATAGTACAAAGCTCAGGATGGGGAGGAAAGGCTTTCATTTTCCTTGTCACCAATCTGCCCATAGCATAGTTTGTTCCATCTTTCCTATGTGGATTGACTTCTACCTTGATGATTTCTATGAGAACAAGAACCATGACACCCTAAAAGAACTTACACAGTATGTCAAGCTCAACCTGCCCTCTTCAGACTTGCTCTTCTGCTTACATATTCTTCTGGACCAGCTAGAGGAACGCATGGCCCATGAGACCAAGAAAACGTGGAAGAAGTCCTTGTTTAGATACCTCAGAGCTGGTGAGTATGGATGGGACTTGGGTCTTTAGGCATGGGTCAGATTGGGATAGAGCCCTTAGTACTCCCCAGCTTGGCAAAATATCCTTTTATGGATATTCTTTGCCAGGTAATATCTGTTCTCCTTTGACAGAACTTGGAAGTAGCCACTCATTAGAAACATCCTAACTTCTCATTAGTCTTCAGTCCAAACTCAAGTTCTACAGCTTCCCCCATTAGATTCTCATGAAAGTTTACTCACACCTTAACTTCTTGAGTTCTAAGACTCCTGTACCTATTTCCATTCTCAGGTTTGCATCACAGTAGAGGTGCTCCTGCATTTCTCCAAAGAACCCATCAGTGATGTCATTTATGATGACTCATGGAGATCAGAAACCATTACTGATCTCCAGAAAGCATGTGAACATAGAGGGTGTTTTTTTAATATATAGAAAGGCCCAAGCAGGTTTTGAGTCCTGTGGACATCCCACTGGTTCTGAACCCCACATGTGAAGCAGGTGTACCTGCACTTACCACCAAGGAAGAAGCCGAACTAGAATGTCTTCCATTGATGTTCATAATCCACCTAGATTAGCTCCAAACAAGTCAAAAAGACATGTCTTGGTATGCAGTGTAAATGTGTGTTAATGGAAAATGACCCCAGTGTATCTTCATGAAAACCAATAAGTGAGGTTCAAAATCTAGATTCAGGTGAGGAAAGGGAATCTTTCCTCACAGAATATCCTGACCAATCTGTCCTCCTGCAGGGGATCCAATTTCCAATTGAGAAATTAGAATCTGTCCCTCCTTGGACTCAGGAAGAAATCCCTGTCTTTAATGAGGAAGTAAATCCCTTTTAGGACTCTGAGGCAGAATTTCTTTCTGAAGGCAACTTAGAAGCCAATCTAGATTTAGAGATTCCTTCCCCCATTCCTGGGAAAACCTGTATTTTTCTTTTTGTCTTGATGTTTATAAAATGCTCATTCTATTTATTTTTCTAACTTTATTAAAATGTTAGTGTTTTTTATATAATCTAGTATTCATGAATCCTAAATATGTTTCTTTTTAAGCCTACAATCTGAAGCATTGTGCATATGTGTTCTGTGGGGGGGAAACATAGAGTGACAGGGGGCTGTACAAGAGAGCCTACTGCATATTAACGGAACTGTTAAATGCACAGGGAGCGGCAAGGAAGCCAGGCCATGCCTGTATGGGGAAATAAGGTGGCTACAAAAGGTCTATTACATAGCAAATTAGATGTCCTAGAAAGCTATTCTTTCAATTTGGACAAATGCCACAATACTTATAGTGGTATGTAGGACACTCTTCCAACCGTGAGTTCAAATCTGTATACATTTCATTGTGCTTTGGGCACATATGGAAGAAGAATTACTCTCCAATAATATCATACAGTAATGTGAATCATTTTCTTTAAACCTGCTTCAGGGCTGAGAAGGTGGCTCAGTGGTAGAGTGCTTGCCTTGCATTCATGAGGCCCTGGGTTCAATTCCTCAGCACTACATAAGCAGAAAAGGCTGGAAGTGGCATTATGGCTCAAGTGGTAGAGCACTGGTCTTGAGCTGAAGAGCTTAGGGACAGTGCCCAGGCTCAGAGTTCAAGCCCCACACCTGGCAAAAAAAACTGCTCCATTAAACAATTAATTAAATAATTAACAATTCAGGCGGCAGCCACTTCATCAGGCATGCTGGTCCCTCTGGTGAAGTAGGATCCTAGTGGAAGCCTGCCCACCTAGGACCCTTGTGAGGACCCCTCGCCTGAGACTGTGGAAGAAGATCAGGGTGCACCTGCTGTTGGGCTAGGGCAGCAACCTGGCTGCTGCTGCATGAATGACACAGTGCCACTGACTCACATCTAGCACCCCCCTGCCCCTTGGGCTGGGCCCATGAGGATCAGCCCCTGGGAGCACACGTATACTACGGGAAAGGGTCCACCCACCTAGGAAGGAGTGCAGACTGAACAGATGCCACTCTGTGGATCAGTTTGTACAGTATTTATCAGCCATGGAGGAGGGGTTGATTCTGTTCTGCTGTGGGGAAAAGACAAAAAAGACAGTCCCAAGCCGGGTAATGTCAACTTTTGTACTCAGACTGGCAAGAAAACTTTCTCCACGCATTCGCCAGCAGGCTTAGGAAGCCATTCTATGCTCCTTGTCCATGGAGTAGCAGCCAGGGACACTCACATCTGATACTCCTGGATGCTCTTTTGAGTTTGTTTGTTAATTTATTCAGAGAGCCCCTCCCTCAGACAGCAGAGTTATATTCTGGGTTTTGTAAAATATTCTGCATCTGAGCATTCCCAGTGTTTGGTTTTTGTATTGTTTCTTGTAAATGCGTTTTGAAATTTGTGTTTTAGGTGTTGAGGTGCGGGCGGAGGAGCCAGGTTATGAAAATAGTTTCCTACAAGCTTGTCATCTAAAAATGAAAACAGATTCTCTCTAAAAATGCCTTTCAGGAAATAAATCTGAGAGTGGAGAAAAGGCTGTTTTCTCATGAGATCAAAATGCGAGATTTCTATATGCATGTTTTATGCGTTCAAAATACAATTAAGTAATCCACTATCTAGGAACAATTGTCCAGACCTAAGAGTTAAGTGTCTTGGGAGTTAGAGGCAGGGTTTTTTGAGCTTTATACAAAGGGAGGGAAGAAAGTTAAAATCCATAGATTACTTTGTAGAATCAAAGTGGTAATACAAAATGAGAATCACTAAAAAAACCTCAGTGCTATTTGGGGTTTTTACTGTTCCATATGAATTTTTGGATTAATTCTATTTCATTGAAGAGTGAGATTGGGATATTGATAGGTATCACATTGAATTTAGACATAGCCTTTGGCAGTATTGCCATTTTCATGATGTTATTCCTCGCAATCCATGAGCATGGGTGGTTTCCCACTTCCTCAGTTCTGCTTTCATTTTCTTTTTCAGGTTTTGAAAATTTCGTTCATAGAGGTCCTTCACCTCTTAACTCCTAGATATTTTATTTCTTGTGTGGCTTTTAAAAAGGGGTTGCTTTCCTAATATCACCTGCATTCTTAACATTATTGGAATACAGGAAAGCCATTGATTCCTGAGGGTGAATTTTATACTTGGCTAGTTTGCCAAAGTTTCTGATCAGCTCAATAATTTGGGAGTGGAGTCCATGCGGTTCTTTAAATACAGGATCATATCATCTGCAAAGAGGGAGAGTTTACGTCATCTTTCCCTATTTGGATCACTTTAAGTTTGCATCTTGTATAATTGCCCCAGCTAGCATTCTAATACTAAGTTGAAGAATAGTGGAGAGAGCAGACATTTTTATCTCATTCCTGAATTTATAAGAAATGGCTTTAAATTTTCACCATTAAGTATAATGCTAGCTCTGGGTTTGCCAATCCATAGCAGAAAGAACAGCACTGGAGCACTATCAGTTCCAAATTTCAAACTCTACTAAAAAGCCATAGTAAAACAACAGCTTGGTACTGGCACAAGAACAGACCTGAGGATCAATGGAATAAGACTGAAGACTCAGAAATAAACCCACTGACCTATAGCCACCTAATGTTTGGCAAGGGAGCTAAAAAATAGAATGGAGGTAAGACAGCCTTTTGAGTAAATGGTGTTGACAAAATTGCTTCAACACCTGTAGAAAAATAAAGCTAGATCTGTATATATCACCCTGCAGGAGAATCAACTCCAAATAGATCAAACACCTCAAAATAAAAGAAGACAACATGAAAACATTACATGAAGGAATAGGAGAAACTCTAGGGCTTTTTAGCACAAGTCGAAATTTTCTTAATAGAGAACTGGAAACAAAAGAAATCAAAGAAAGTTTGGAAAATTGGGATTGCATGAAACATCAGAGCTTCTGTAAGGCAAAGGTCATAGCTAACAAGATCAATAGAAAGCCCACGTTGTGGGAGAAGATCTTCACGAGTCATAAAACGGATGAGATCTTATATCTAAAATATACTTAGGACTCTAAAAATTAAATCACCTGCCAACAAATCCTCAAAGAAACAACTACTCGATAACTAAGTGGGCTAAAGACTTAAAGAGAGACGTCTCTGAAGAGGAAATAAAAATGGCCATTAGACTCATGAAGAAATGCTCAACTTTTCTAGGCATAAAAAGGTGAGCCTGGCATAATATATGACAAACATTAAGGGTAAACTATTACCAATCGTGAATATGGTCCCAAGCCAAACTCTCCTTTACATTTAAAGGATATATAAAAATATTTCATGACAAAGAAAACTTGAAACAATGTATCTCCACCAAATAAGCAGGGTAGAAGTTAATTAAATATACCCTATATAGAGAAGATCAAGAAGAACAGGAACTGGTTATATAAAATGCTCCCTACCAGAGAACAAGGTAAATATATTAACAGTAGATGAGGCACAGCTCCTAACAGCAGGGCTATAACATAACAGGGCTTATCAGATATTTCTCAGTCTTAACTTTCAATATCAATGGAATTAAATTACCAATTAGAAAACAGATCAGATAGTAGTATCAAAAAACAAGACACATCCATCCAGTGTCCACAAGAGATACATTTTATTGACAAAAACAAACATACTCAAACTGAAAGGGTGGAAGGAAAATTTTCAAGTAAATGGACTCCATAAACGGGCCACAGTAGAATTACTAAAATAAGATAAAATAGAATTCAAATTAAAATTAGTAGGAAGAGACATTACATGTTGAGAAAGGCAACTCTCAATTAGGAGGATATAACAAGTGTAAATATCAATGCCCTGAATCCTGGACCACCCTACATTGTCAACCAAATACTACACAACCTAAAAACACATCTCAACCCATCATTGTCATCCATCGATTGGTTATACTGGAAAAACTCAACTAATAAACTGAATACCTAAATAACTCCATTGACCACCTACCCCTAACAGACATCTACAGAATATACATTCAGTATCAGTATATACATCCTTCACAGCAGGTCATGGAAGATTCTCCAAAATAGAACCTATCCTATGTCACACAGAAATTCTGTCCAAATTGAAAGAAAATTAATTGAATTCACATATCTTTTCACATCACAACAGAATAAACTTAGAATTAAAACGCTGAAGCCAAAAAAAAAAAAAAAAAAAAAAAAGGTCAAACCCATGAAGAGTGAACAACACACTGCTGTATGACCAGTGGGGCACTGAAGAGATTAGAATAGAAATCTGAAAGTTTCTGGAATTTAACAAAAATGAACACACAAAATACCAGCTCCTCTGGGACATATTAAATGTAATACTTAGTGGAAAATTTACAGCTTTGAATGCCTACATCAAGCAATTGGGGAAATCTCAAATGAAGATTTCATTTGATTTTAAGTATGGCCTGCTATTAGGACTCCCACAGACACCAAAATCAGAGGATGCTAATTAATCTGATAAAATGCAAAATAATTTATCATAATTAATATAACATGAAGACTTTAATATTAATAACATTAAAAATACTTGTATTCACATTATATAATATATTGAAATCCTTTAGTTTCATCAATTTTTAGAATATTTATAACTAAATGTAAATTGTTTGTAAATAGTTATTTGATGATGTATAAAAAATGAGAAAAAATTTGCATATATATTACTACAAATGCAAACAGATTCACCTAGTTATTTATGATCCTTCATTTGTTGGTATCATTCATGCATGGGTACCATGCAAAGAAGTGAAAATTGCAAACTTGACTTTATTAAGGATTCATTACATGGAGTTTATGTTGGGCTAAAGAGATTTTATGAATTAAATTATTTTGTCCTATCCTTTCTCCCTCTCTTCCTTCCTTCCTTCCTTTCTTCTTGGCTTCCTCCTTCCTTCCCCCATCCCTACCTCTCTCTTTCTCTCCTTCCTTCCTTCCTTTCTTCCTTCCTTTCTTCAATGTGAGCGTGATAGTGAGAGAGAGGCAAACCAAAGATTAATACTGGAATCTCATGAGAGTGAGGAAGCTTCTCAAAGATTGATACAGGAATTGCATGAGCAGGATCAGAACAGTCAAAGAGAAATACAGGAATTGCATGAGCAGGCTGAGAACAGTCAAAGAGAACTACAGGAAATGCATGAACATGAGGAAGCTAATCAAAGAGTAATATAGGACTTGGGAGAGCGGCATGACAATAGACAAATATCAATAGAGGCATTCATGGAATCCATAAACAGAAAGCTGAAAGAATTCAGGGAGACCACAAAGGGAATGCTGAATGGAGCCCAACAGAAGGAATGGGAGTACAAGGAAACCATAACCAATCAAGTACGTGATTTGATAATAAACACAACACCAAATTAAGGAGGTAAAGAAGTTCATACAAGATCTAAAACAAAGCTCCAACAAAGAATTTGAAGCCATCAAGCTGACCAATTAGAAGGAAAAGAAATAAAAAAAAACAAAGTAGAAAGTCTCGACAGTAGGTTAGACCATGCAGAGGAGCAAATTTGAGGGATTGAGGACAGCCAGGTAATTACAGAGAAAGAACATACAACTATCCAAGACAAATACAAGAAATATGATAGATCTATTCAACATTTGGAAGACACTCTCAGAAGACTTAATCTGAGGATAATGTGGGTAGAGGAGCACCTAGAGACAGAATTTAAAGGTCTAGATAATTTATTTAACATGATCCTAGCAGAGACCCTCCCAAACATGCAAAAAGATAGGCCTATTCAGATACACGAAACTTTTAGAACCCCAAATAGACCAGACTAGAGAAGGATATCTCACCATTACATTATAATCCACACAGGATCAATTCCAAAGAAAAAATCCTTAAAGCTGTCATGTAGAAAAGATCAACTACTTACAAAGGGAAACCAATTAGAATCAGCTCAGATTTCTCAATGGAGACAATTAAATCAAGAAGAGCCTGGAATGATGTAGGCCATGTCCAAAGGAAAAACAACTATCAATCAATCATACTGTACCCAGCTAAGCTCTCTTTCATAACTGAAGGTAAAATAAAAACGTTCCATAGCAAAGAAAAACTGAAACAATGTATCTCCAAAAAACAGGCCCAATAAAAAATACTTAATGATGTGCTACACATAGAAAACCAACAAGACCACAATAAAGACCAAGAAACCGCACCCAAACTGAGAATCCAAGAACTATAAGAAGAATCCAATTGCTCCATCCCCCAAGAAGTTGGAAAGCATTGCAGGAACTCCCAAACACTTCTCAGTCCTAACTCTCAACATTAATGGACTTAACTCTCCAATTAAGTGACAGACTGTCTAGTTGGATTAAAAAGCAAGATCCTTCTATCTGCTGCCTTCAGGAGTCACACCTTGCTCATACAAACAAACAAACACATTTTGAAAGTGAAAGGCTGGAACAAATTATACCAAGCAAATAGTCCCCATAAAGAGGCTTGAATGGCAATCCTCATATCAGATAAAATAGACTTCAAATTACAATTAGTGAGAAGACATAAAGAAGGTCTCCACATACTAATTAAGGGATCTCCTCTTCAGGTGGATATTACAATTCTAAATCTCTATTTGGCAAACAACGGATCACCCAGATTTATCCAAGAAACACTACTTTCCCTCAAATCTCACATAGATCCAAAGACATAAACTGTTGAAGAGTTTAAGTCACCACTATACCCACGAGATAGATCAAATCGGCAAAAACTCAACAGAGAAACTGCAGATCTAAACAACTGCATGGATCAACTAGGTATAACAGACATCTACCGAATATTTCATCCAGCAGCAGGAGAATACACGTTTTTCTCAGCATCACACGGAACAGTTTCCAAAATAGACGCCAGTTAAGGTCATGAAGCAAACTTGTCCAAATTCAGTAACATTGAAGTTTTGCCATGCATTCTTTCACAACACAAGGGAATAAAATTAAAACTCAACACCAAAAGCCACCAATGAAAGTCCTGTAACACATGGAGGCTGAACAACATACTGTTGAATCACAGGGTGTCTTGGAAAAGATTAGTAAGTAAATTCAAATATTCATGATATTCAACAAAAATGAACACACAAATTACCAGCTCTTCTGGGACAGAGCAAAGGCAGTACTCAGATGGAAGTTTATAGCTCTGAGTTCCTACATCAACGAATTGGAGAGACCTTAAACCAACAATTTTATGAGATATCTGAACCTCCTTGAGAAAGAACAACAAGATAAACCCCAACCCAGTAGATGGAAAGAAATATTTAAAATTAAATAGGAATTAAATGAATTAGAATTTTTAAAAAATCCATAGAAAGAATCCACAAAACAAAGAGTTGGTTCTTCGAAAAAATTAACTAAACTGAAAGACCGTTAGCAAATCTTATCAGAAAAAGAAAACACACCCAAATAAATAAATTCAGAGATGAGAATGGAAACATCCACACAGAAACAAGATTCAGAACATTATAAGGGAACGCTTCTCAAACCTTTATATTAATAAGTGTGAGAACTTGGCATAAATGGACCTTTTCCTAGCAAATATGGACATGCCAAAAATGAACCAAGATGAGATAAACCATCTTAACAGCCCCATATCAAGGATGGAAATAGAAGCAGCAATAAGAGACCTCCTATCTAAGAAAATGCCAGCAACAGATGGATTTACAGTGGAATTCTACAAGTCCTTCAAAGCAGAGCTCAAACCAATAATCCTCCAACTCTTCAATGAAATTGAAAGGGAAAATTCACTATCGAACTCATTCTATGAAGCCATAATAACCCTTATTCCAAAAACAGGCAGGTACTCATCAAATAACAAGAACTATAGACCCATTTCTTTGATGAATATTACGCAAAACTTCTCCACAAAATTTTGGCCAATCTACTTCAAAAATTCATCCAAAAAATCATGCATCACGATCTAACATGTTTCATTTCAGGGATGCAAATCTGGTTCAATATACACAAATCAATTAATATAACTCATCACATCAAAAAAGAGCAAGGATAAGAACCACATAGTTATCTCAAAAGATGCAGAAAAAGCATTTGACAAGATCCATCAAACCCTTTATGATGATGGGTCTGAAAAAATTAGGAATCCAGGAAACATTACTCAATACAATAAAGGCTGTATATGACAAACCTACAGCCAGCATTATACTTAATGGTGGAAAAATAAAGCCATTTCCTCTTAACTTAGGAATGAGACAAGGATGTCCACTCTCTACTTCTCTTCAACTTAGTATTAGAAGGCTTAGCTACCGCAATAAGACAAGATGCAAACATAAAGGGGTTCCAAATCGGGAAAGATGAAATAAAACCCTTTGCAGATGACATGATTTTAAAGAATCACACGGACTCCACTTCCAAATTACTGAAGCTGATTCAAAACTTTGGCAAAGAAGCAGGGTATAAAATTCACTCTCAATAATCAATGGATTATCTGTATCACAACAATGAGTAAAGCGTGGGTGAAATCAGGAAGGCAATTAATAATAGTGCACAAAAAATAAAATATGTAGAAATTTACTTAATCAAAGAAGTGAAGGACCTTTATGATGAAAACTTTAAAAACCTGAAAAAGGAAATCAAAACAGAACTTAGGAAGTGGAAAAACCTCCCAAGCTCCTGGATTGGAAGGATCAACATCGTGAAAATGGAACTACCTGCCAAGGCTATCTACAAATACAATGCCATACCTATCAATATTCCAACCTCATTCTTCAACGAAATAGAAAAGGCAAACCAAAAATTCATATGGAACAATAAAAGACCCCAAATAGCTAAAATGATCCTCAACAGAAAGATCACTGCTGGAGGAATATCAATACCAAATTTCAAACACTACTACAAAGCTATAGTTATCAAAACAACTTGGTACTGACACAAGAACAGACCTCAGGACCAATGGAAGAGAAATGAAAACTCAGAAATGAACTCACAGACCTATAGCCACTTAATCCTCGATAAGGGAGCTAAAAACTAGTATGGAAGAAAGACAGTCTCTTCAGTAAATGGTGCTGAAAAAATTGGTTAACTACTTGTAGAAAACTAAAGCTAGATCCTTATATATCACCCTGCAGCAGAATCAACTACAAATGGATCAAAGACCTCGGGGTCAAAGCAGAAATTCTGAAAACATTACAGAACAGAATACGAGCTACCCTAGGTCTCCTTGGCACAAGCCGAAATTTTCTTAACAGACACCCAGAAACACAACAATTCAAATAAATGTTGGATAAATGGGATTGCATGAAATTGCAGAACTTCTGCATTGGCAAAGGACATAGCTAGCAAGATCAATTGAAAGCTCACGGATTGGGAGAAATACTTCACTAGCCATACAATGGACAAGGGTCTCATATCTAAAATATACCGGAGATTCAAAAAATTGAATCCCCCAACAACAAACCTTCAAAGAAACAACTGCCCAATAAATAAGTGAGCGAATGTCTTTTTTTCTTTTTTTAAAATTAAGTTTTTTATTGTAAAAATACTGTACAGAGGAGTTACAGTTACATGAACAAGGTAATGAGTACATTTCTTTTTTTTTTATTATTTTCTTTCTTTTTTTAATTGTGAGAATACCATACAGAGGAGTTACAATTACATGGGCAAGATAACGGTACATTTTTTATCAAGCATTGTTGCCTCCTCTTTTTTCCCCCTTCCCATCCATTCCCATAGTCCCCCTACCTCCCCCGATCCGATCTTTACCCCCCACCCCCGCCAAAGTTGTAAAGTTCGTTTTTCTACATAACCATTAATGCCTCTCCCCCACAGTATAACCCCTGCTTTCACTGTATTTGATGTTGGTATAATTTGTGGAGGTGAGGGAAAAAAGAGATTGTTTAAATAGGGATACAGTTGGACCCATTGCAACAATGAGATGTACAAGATTTTATTTCAAAAATACAATGTACAACTTTGGCTGCGGGGATGAGGGGGAGATGGGAAGTGTTGGGAAGGGGAAACAAAAGAGTAGGTAAAAATGTTTGATAAGAAATGTACTTATTACCTTACCTATGTAATAGTAACCCCTATGTAATGTACTTTCCCAATTTTTTTAAATTTTTTAAACTTTTTATTGTTATTATAAGGGCCATGTACAGAGGGGTTACAGTTCCAATAGTCAGTTAAAGAGTACATTTACTTTTAGACTATATTGCCCCTTCCCTTGCTCTCTTCCAACAGTCCCATATTCTTAACAAAAGAATCAGTGTTTAAAGAATCGAATATCAATTATCCAGGAAAAAGAATGAGCCCTGTTTTGTTAAAAAAAAATTCAGAAATTTGCAAATAGTACTAAAAGTTTAACAAGTGGAATTTTCTCCATGAAAATGGTATTTATAACTGAACAACATTTCCTCCTCCATGGAAGATACATGTATAAAGAAACGGAATGTAAGAATCTACCCTTCTGTCATTCAGTTCAACTTATTATGTAGAGTTTTTTTTAATTTAATTTAATTTTATTTGTAAACATACTGTACAGAGGGGTTACAATTACATGGGCAGGATAATGCATACATTTCTTCCCAAGCATTGCAGCCTCCTCCTTTGTTGACCCTTCACATCACTTCCCAGCCCCCCACCTCCGAATCCCAATCCCAATCCTAATCGCAATCCTTCCCCTCCCCCCTCACCCCCCGCACCCCCCCACACCGACGTTGTAAAGCTCATTGTGGACATGATAACTTGTACTTCTCATTGTTGCAACAGGTCCACCTGAATCCTTAAACGACTTGTTTTTCCCCATCTCCTACACAAGTTATACTGACATCAAATATAGTGAAAGCAGGGGTTATACTGTGGGGGAGGGACATACAAAGCACCAAAGAAGTAATCTTATAAATTCATTAGAAACACATGTATGAAAGAAAAAATTAAAATATATATCCAAGGGTTCATTCTCTTAACATCACATTATCTGACCTTTTCTGCTTTACTCACACATATAGTAGATATTGCAAATAAGGGAAACCATGGGACCTATGTTTTTTTGGGCCTGGCTTACTACACTTAATACAATTTTTTCCAAGTTTTTCCATTTCCTAACAAATGGGGCAATGTCAATCTTTCTGATGGAGGCATAGAATTCCATTGTGTATATATACCACATTTTCTTGATACATTCATCTGCTGAGGGGCATCTGGGTTGGTTCCATATCTTAGCTACGGTAAATAAGACTGCAATAAACATAGTTGTGCTGGTAGCTTTAGTGTGGTCTTGTTTGTAAACATTTGGGTAATGCCCAAGAGTGGGACTGCTGGGTCATAGGGGAGCTCTATGTGAAGTCTTTTGAGGAACCTCCATACTGCTTTCCAAAGTGGTTGAACAAGTTTACATTCCCACCAACAATGCAGTAAGGTTCCCTTCTGTACACATCCCCTCCAGCATCTGTGGTTGTTAGAGTTCTTGATTTTTGCCATTCTAACCTGAGTGAGGTGGTATCTCAATGTTGTTTTGATTTGCATTTCTTTTATGGCTAGGGATGTTGAGCATTTCTTCATGTGTCTATTGGCCATCCTTCTTTCTTCTTCAGAGAAGTTTCTCAAGTCTTTTGCCCACTTATTTATTGGGCAGTTGTTCCTTAGAGGATTTGTTTTTGGGGGATTTAATTTTTTGAGTTCCAAGTATATTTTAGATATGAGACTCTTGTCTGTTGTATGGCTAGTGAAGATCTTCTCCCAATACGTGGGCTTTCTGTTGATCTTGCTAGCTATGTCCTTTGCCATGCAGAAGCTCTGCAACTTTATGCAATCCCACTTGTCGAACCTTTCTTTGATTTGTTGTGTTTCCGGGTCTCTATTCAGAAAATTTCGGCCTGAGCCAAGGAGACCTAGGGTTTCTCCTATTCCATCCTGTAGTGTTTTCAGTGTGTCTGCTTTGACTTCGAAGTCTTTGATCCATTTGGAGTTGATTCTGGTGCAGGGTGAAATGTAAGGATCTAGCTTTAGTTTTCTACAAGTAGTTAACCAATTTTGCCAGCACCATTTACTGAAGAGGCTGTCTTTGTTCCATTCTATTGTTTTAACTCCCTTAGCGAA
This sequence comes from Dipodomys spectabilis, assembly GCF_019054845.1. Taxonomy (NCBI): domain Eukaryota; kingdom Metazoa; phylum Chordata; class Mammalia; order Rodentia; family Heteromyidae; genus Dipodomys; species Dipodomys spectabilis. Next base: position 1,603,162 of record NW_024870763.1, on the reverse strand, counting down.
AATTAGATGGCTATAGGTCTGTAGGTTCATTTGTGGGTTTTCAATTCTATTCCATTGGTCCTGAGGTCTGTTCTTATGCCAATACCAAGCTGTTTTGATTACTATGGCTTTATAGTAGAGTTTGAAATTTGGTATTGATATTCCTCCAGAAGTGTTCTTTCCATTGAGGAGCGTTTTTGCTATTCGGGGTCTTTTATTGTTCCATATGTATTTTTGGATTGCCTCTTCTATTTCCTTGAAGAATGAGGTTGGAATTTTGATAGGTATGGCGATGAATTTGTAGATAGCCTTGGGAAGTTTTGCCATTTTCACGATGTTAATCTTTCCAATCCAGGAGCATGGGAGGTTTTCCCAATTTTTAAGTTCTGTGTTGATTTCCTTTTTTAAGATTTTAAAGTTTTCATCATAAAAGTCCTTCACTTCTTTGGTTAAGTTAATTCCTAGGTATTTTATTTTTTCTGGGGCTATTACAAATGGAGTTGCTTTCCTAATTTCAGCCACATTTTTCTCATTGTTGGCATACAGGAAAGCCATTGATTTTGGGGGGTTAATTTTATACCCTGCTATTTTGCCAAAATTTTGAATCAGCTTGAGTAGTTTGGGAGTGGTGTCTATGGGGTTCTTTAAATACAAGATCATGTCGTCTGCAATGAGGGAGAGTTTTATTTCTTCTTTCTCTATTTGGATACCTTTTATGTCTGCATCTTGTCTTATTGCTGTAGCTAGACATTCTAATACTAGATTGAAGAGAAGTGGAGAGAGTGTACATCCTTGTCTTGTTCCTGAGTTAAGAGGAAATGGCTTTAGTTTTTCACCATTAAGTATAATGCTGGCTGTAGGTGTGTCATATACAGCCTTATTGTATTAAGGAATGCTCCATGGATTGGTAATTTTTCCAAAACCTTCATCATAAAGGGGTGTTGGATCTTGTCGAATGCTTTTTCTGGATCTATTGAGATAACCATGTGGTTCTTACTCTTGCTCCTGTTGATGTGATGAATAATATTAATTGATTTGCGTATATTGAACCAGCTTTGCATCCCTGAAATGAATCCTGTTTGATCGTGGTGTATGATTTTTTGGATGAATTGTCGAAGTCGGTTGGCCGAAATTTTGTTGAGAAGTTTTGCATCAATGTTCATCAAAGAAATGGGTCTATAGTTCCCTTTCTTTGATGAGTCCCTGCCTGGTTTTGGGATGAGGGTTATGATGGCTTCATAGAATGTGTTCGGTAGTGAACTTTCTCTTTCAATTTCATTGAAGTGTTGGAGGAGTATTGGTGTGAGTTCTGCTTGGAAGGCCTTGTAGAATTCTGCTGTAAAACCATCTGGTCCTGGACTTTTCTTGGCCGGGAGGTCTCTTATTGCTGTGTCTATCTCAATGCTTGATATGGGCCTGTTAAGCTAGTTTAACTCATCTTGGTTTAGTTTTGGCATGTCAATATTTGCTAGGAAAAGGTCCATTTCTGTCAAGTTCTCAAACTTATTAGCATAAAGTTTTGAGAAGTATTCCCTTATAATGTTCTGAATCTTGGTTGTTTCCGTGGTGATGTTTCCATTCTCATCTCTGAGTTTATTAATTTGGGTGTGTTCTCTTCTTTTTCTGATAAGATTTGCTAAGGGTCTGTCAATTTTGTTAATTTTTTCGATGAACCAACTCTTTGTTTTGTTGATTCTTTCTATAGTTTTTTGGGTTTCTAATGCATTTAATTTTGATTTAATTTTAATTATTCCTTTCTGTCTACTGGATTGGGGTGTATCTTTCTGCTCTTTTTCATGGAGGTTTAGATGTGTCACTAAATTTTTGGTTTCAGATCTCTCCAATTTGTTGATGTAGGAGCTCAGAGCTATAAACTTGCCTCTGAGTACTGCCTTTTCTGTGTCCCAGAGGAGCTGGTAATTTGTGTGTTCATTTTTGTTGAATAGCCTGAACATTTGAATTTCCTCTCTAATCTCTTCCATGACCCACTCGTTATTCAGCAGTATGTTGTTCAGTCTCCATGTGATACCAGACTTTGGTGGCTTTTGGTGTTGAGTTCTAATTTTATTCCCTTGTTGTCAGAGAGGATGCAAGGTATAACTTCAATGTTTCTGAATTTAGACAGTTCTGCTTTGTGGCCTAAAATGTGGTCTATTTTGGAAAATGTTCCATGTGCTGCTGAGAAAAACGTGTATTCTGATGCTACTGGGTGGAATATTCGGTAGATATCTGTTAAATCTAGTTGATCTATGCTGCTGTTTAGATCTGCGGTTTCTCTGTTGAGTTTTTGCCGAGTTGATCTATCTAGTGGGGAGAGTGGTGTGTTAAAATCCCCAACAATTAATGTCTTTGGATTTATATGGGATTTGAGGGAAAGTAGTGTTTCTTGGATAAATTTGGGTGCTCAATTGTTTGGTGAGTAGATATTTAGAATTGTAATATAGTCCTTAAGGAGAGATCCCTTAATTATTATGTAGCGACTTTCTTTATCTCTTCTCACGAATTTTAATTTGAAGTCTATTTTATCTGATATTAGGATTGCAACTCCCGCCTGTTTATGGGGGCCGTTTTCTTGGTAGATTTTTTTCCAGCCTTTCACATTGAAAATGTGTTTGTTTTTACGGGCAAGATGTGACTCCTGAAGGCAGCATATAGAAGGGTCTTGTTTTTTAATCCAACTAGACAGTCTATGTCGCTTAATTGGAGAGTTCAGTCCGTTAACGTTAAGAGAAAGGACTGAGAGTTATTTGGGAGTTCCTGCCATGTTATCCTCCTTCTTGGGGACTGACAAAACTGGGTTCTTCCTATGGTTCTTGAATTCTCAGTTTGGTTGCAGTTTTTTGGCCTTTATTTTGGTCTTGTTTGCTTTCTATGTGTAGGACATCTTTAAGAATCTTTTGTAGGGCTCGTTTGGTGCAGATATATTGTTTCAATTTTTCTTTGCTATGGAAGGTTTGTATTTGGCCTTTAGTTATGAAGGAGAGTTAGCTGGGTACAGTATTCTTGGTTGATAGTTGTTTGTTTTTAGGGCATGGCATACATCATTCCAGGCTCTTCTTGCTTTGATTGTCTCTGCTGAGAAATCTGAGGTGATTGTAATTGGTTTCCCTTTATAGGTGATCAATCTTTTCTCCTTGACAGCTTTAAGGATCTTTTCCTTGTTCTGAGGTGATCCTGTGTGGATTATAATGTGACAGTGTGATGTCGTATTCTGGTCTGGTCTGTTTGGAGTTCTGAAAGCTTCTTGTATCTGAATATGCCTATCTTTTTGCCTGTTTGGGATGTTCTCTGCTAGGTTCCTGTTAAACAAATTTCCTAGGCCATTAACTTCTGTTTCTAGGTGCTCCTCTACACCCATTATCCTTAGATTAGGCCTTCTGATGGTGTCTTCCAAGTTTTGGATAGATCTATCATATTTCTTGGACTTGTATTGGATGGTTGTATGTTCTTTCTCTATAATATCCAGGCTGTCCTCCATCCCTGAGTTTCGATCTTCCGCATTGGAAATTGAGATACCAAAATTTGCCAATTTTCTTATGTTTTTCCGGCTTATTCTGCCCATTTGAGATGAAAATAGCACCAGTTTTGTGCTGAAACACTATCTTAAGGCTACCATCAACCAAAATCTGAATTTGCACAGTCAATAGTCTACAGATACAACCTAGTTCAACAGATACATCTATTCAACATCAAACAACCATAGGTTAATGGGCTACGAACCGCAAAGAAGAATTTGGAAGACCAGAAATTATTAGGGGTGGGAGAGATGTGTGTAAAAAATAGTAATAGATTGATGTGGGGAGGTTCAGGGAGACTTAACTAAGTCCTAATCTCAAAGCAGGAAATAGGTTGCGTAGGATGAAAATAGAGAGAGTGAAAGAAAGAAGAAAGGGAACGGGAAAAGAAAAGAGAACAGAAAAAATAGAAAGGTAAAAATTAATAAAATTACGTAGAAACGATAACAATCTATTTAGATAAGAATGTGAATTTATTGAGATAAGGGGAGGAATTTAAAGGAGATGTGAAAAACTTAAAAATAGAAATGCTTAAAATATTATATAGGTATAAAGAGGTAGTGTTGCTATTAAAGTGTTTAAGTCTTAGAGGTTTTGACTTGAGTAATAAATTTGTGGTGTAAGTGTGTACACAATGGGGGATAGGGTCTAATAGTCAACTACGGGTTTATCTGAGGATGTGCAAGACAAGAATTAAGTCACATAAGAAGTACGAAAGAGAGGAGAGGTTGAAAAGTATAAGAAAGGAAGAAGAAAAAGATGAGAAGTTGAGTACAGCTAAGCAAAAAACAACAAAGATAATAAAAAAGAAAAAAAAGAGAAAGAAAACCAAAAAAGAGAGAAAAACGCACATTCACTTATCCCTAAAATAAAAATTGTAAGAGAAAAAAAATGTTTCTGGAAAACAACTTTTTTTTCAAAAAAGGCCAAGATGAAAGATTAAAAAAATGTTTTATAAAAAAATTTTTTTATATAAGCTACCAAAGATAAAAAATGAAAAAAAAAACAGTTCTTTGATTTTTTTTTTTTTTGGGAGGAGTGGGCAAAGTCCTGTATCTCCCTTGTGTCCATAACCAGCCTCTTGTTGGAGTCTCTGGTCTGCTTGTGGTCCTGTGGCTTGGTTGGTTTCTTAAGTCGGTTTGTTCGAACAGGCAGAAAAACGCTCTGCTTTACCCAGGATTTGTCGATCCTCCTCCCAGGCTAGTTCATTGGGAGGCAGATCTGCTTTGAGTATCACAAAAGAGGGGGATGTAGTGATGAGGCTAGGTCCTGGGTAGAGTTGAGGCCTTTCAACAGACAGTAGCTTTTCTGGGGCTATTTTGTGAAAACCTCACAGAGCCCCGCCTGGAGCCATTCTCAGGGTTTCTGTTTACTGATTTTCAATTGATTGTCGAGGTTGCTAGAGGGAGGGGCAGCCTCTGGCTCTGATTACCCGGGGGAGAAAGCCACTCCAATTGCTGACGCCCAAGCTGGGTGACTTTTCCCTGGGTGGAGCTGAGTCTGGCAGGTCACGCCACCGTTAAGTTCTTGTGACCTGTTAAATGACTCGTTTTATTCCAAGGCCTGAGCTGGAGCTAGCAGCTCCTCCGAGCTTTGTTGGTATCCAAGATGGAGATCACCGGTGCTGGGGCGGGGAGGGGTGGCCTTCCCTCCTCTGCTCCCTGAGAAGGAGTGAGGACGTCAGGCTTCTACTCAGGCCGAGTCTTAGTTCCTGGGTCGTCTCTGGTCTGCCAAATGCAGGATGAATATATCCGCTCCTTGTTGGTTCTTGCTGGTGTTGAGTAGAATCCGCTCACCCGCTGTGTCTGGCTCCTTCTTCCCGGACTCTCTGTGGCTCAGGTAGGCTGCTGTGCTCGCCCGCTGCCGCCACAGCTGCTGCCCCCACAGCTGCTGCCGCCGGGGCGGCTGCTGGCAAGCACTCAGAAGTGTCTCCTTGCCTAGTTTTCCTTCTCTGGCCTATCTCTCTGTCCTGTGATGGCACACTTGGTGTAATTCTCTGGCTTAGGACTGTTCACTGGAACTCTAAAACTGCTTTCTTTTTTTGGGGGGGGGGGTCCGGTGGTGGGGCCTGAACTCTGGGCCTGGGCACTGTCCCTCAGCTCTTCAGCTCAAGGCTAGTGCTCTACCACTTCAGCCACAGCACCACCTCCGGCTTTTTTCTTTTTTGCTTATGTGGTGCTGAGGAATAGAACCCAGGGCCTCAGGCATGCAAGGCAAGCACTCTACCACTGAGCCATCTTCCCAGCCCTCTAAAACTGCTTTCTATGCGAGAGCTTACTTAGGATCCAGCTTCTGCTCCGCCATCTTCCCGGACGTCGAGTTACTTTCCCAATTTTTTAAAAAAGGCAAAAAAATTACCTGTATGGTTTCCTATGAAAAGAAAGCAGAATACAATCTGCTCCTCAAGGAAATTGACCCATAACTGGCAGTACTGTCACTTTCATAAATGATGTAAGAAGACTGAAGAACAAATTTCAACTCAAACTTCCTGATAGAAAATTTACTTTGTTCCCTTTAAACAACCTTTCATTTCTATCTATGTCTTGCTCCCAAAATGATTCGTATTTTATTTTTATCATATTTTTAATTAACTTTAAATAGTTGAATGGGAATAGCAGTTTGACAGAGCAGTTTATGAATAGTGTTTAGTGAGTTTTTTTTTTCTTTTTTCTCCTGAGGTTTGAACTCTGGGTCTGAGCGGTGTCCCTGAGCTCCTTTGGATGAACAGTAGAACTCTATCATTTGAGGCACAGCAACAATTTCACACTTTTCTGAGATTTAATTGGAAATAAGAATCTCACAGACTTTCCTGCCAGGGTTGGCTTCAAAGCTCAATCATCAGCCTCCTGAGTATCTAGGAAAACAAGTGTGAGCCTCTAGTGCCTGGCTTAAAACAATGCATCTTTTCTTTTTTGGCTAGTCCTGGGGCTTGAACTCAAGGCCTTGACAATGTCCTTGAGATTCTTTTCCTCATGCTAGCACTCTACGACTTGTGTCATAGTGCCAATTCCAGCTTTTTTTGTTTATGTAGTACTGAGTAATCAAACTCAGGGCTTCATACTTGCAAGGCAAACAGTCTATCACTAAGACACATTTCATAGGTAATACAATGCAACTTGAGGTTCATTATCCCTCATCCCTCTCAATCCTATTTCATCCCTCAATTTACATAATTTTGTAGAATATTAACTGGCTCGCAATGTCATACATAGTCACTCAGAGGCTATGTCACTGCACCAATTTAAAAAAGCTCATATAATTAGTACATTTCTTATCAAGCATTGTAGCCTCCTCCTTTGTTTCCCCTTTCCATCCCTTCCCATCCTCTCCCCAACCCCCCACTCAATCCTCCCTGCCCCCCCACACGAAAGTTGTAAACTTTGTTTTCGACATAACGAATTGTACATCTCATTGTAAGTAGAAAATGTAGTATAGGGCTGCGAAGATGGCTCAGTGGTAGAGCGCTTGCCTTGCATGCAGGATGCCCTGGGTTCGATTCCTCAGCACCACATAAGCAAAAAGAAAAAAGCCGGAGGTGGTGCTGTGGCTGAAGTGGTAGAGCACTAGCCTTGAGCTGAAGAGCTGAGGGACAGTGCCCAGGCCCAGAGTTCATGCCCCACTACGGGGACCCCCCCCCACCAAAAAAAAAAGAAAATGTAGTCTGTTTTATCCATTTTTCAATGCAGTATTAGTGTTTCCCACGTAAGTAAGTCCATGTAAATTTATTTCATGTTGTTTTGCATGCATGTGTATAATTGTATTACATCCTCAATGAGCATTTCAACAATTTATTATATTCTATTATAAAAGGTTTTGCAATATGTATTCTTGTACATGTGTCTCATTTGACATAAGTTGAAATATATTTTGTATATAAAATTATGATTGAAAATGCTGGATCATAGAGGCAACTCTACGTATAACTTCTTAAAGATTGCCAGTATGTTTAACAAACTGACTATATCACTTTAAGTGTCAAGCACCAATGTATAAAGATTCCAATTTCTACACAGTGGTTGTGCAGGGCTGTCTTATTGATGTTTCTATTTCCATTAATCTCTATGTATGCAATGTCTAGGCATGATATGACCTTTTCATGTTCTTTGGTTGTTGGTATATTATAACAGACAATTTTTTGATAACTTATTCAGGAAGGTTAAAGTTTTTCATTGGTATTAATATTTATAAGTTTTTGACAATTTCTAAAAACACCTGACCAGCACTCTTTGACAAAGGAATATAAAATTAAATATATTTCTCTGTCCAATATTAAAGCTGTTAGTGTAAAATTGTTAGTTTTGTAAAAGAAAGATTACACAGCTCAATGTGTCTATAAGGCACCAGATTGGATCCACATAATTATTGTCAAGGAATATTTAATAAGGAGTAAAACAAAATATCTGTGGAATTATATTCTCTTTAATAAGCGGTGATAGGTTAGTCAGTATTGGGGAGAATTAAAAAATAAACATTGACTTAAACATAACAATTTATTCAAATATTAACTTCCTACAGGATTAAAACATGGCATATAAAACAAAAAGAGTGATGTAAATGTAAAGCAAAGAAAGATGTCTTGACAATTTTGGAGATGAAGTATTCTTAACTTAGGCATTAAACTTATAGGAAAGGAAACTTGATATATATAACTCAATAAGTGTAAAATAAAATTTTGTCAGTGAAAGCTCATATAAAAGTAGTGAATACAAATTGGGAGCAGAGGGCTCATGTATCTCATCCTAGCTACTTGGGAGGCTGTGGTTTGAGTATTGCTTTTCGAAGCCAGCCCATAAATAAAGTCCCTGAGAATCTTATCTCTGATTAATTTACAAAAATCAGTAGTGAGGCAAGACTCAAAGGGTTAATTGTTAACAAAATGCCACAATTCTCAGGGACCCTGATTTCAAACCTCAGGACCAAACATACATGTACAAAAGTAATAGTAGTAATACGAATAGTGATGATGAAGATGATGATGATGATGATGATGATGATGATGATGATGATGATGATGATGATGGTAATGATGATGATGATGAAGGGTACCCAGAGTCAAGGATAAAATATTTCCAAATCCTATACCTGAAGAATACCTCAAATCGAGACTCTACATAGAACTCTCAAAACCTAATGTTAAAACCAATTTGAAACCAGCAAAGTACATCTTGTGAAAAATAAGCACAAGAAAATCATCATTAGTCATCAAATAAATGCACTTTAAAAGTAAAATGACATCATAAAATATGGATGAGAATTACTTCATGTAATACAATAATGATCATACTAAATGCTATCAAGGAACAGAGAAACTATGGATCATGGCAGGAATGTCAAATGGGAAAGCCACTTCTGAAAACATTGTGACAGGTTCCTAGAATATGAAATATGTAACCCATAGCATAGCACAAGAATTGAGCTCTTCAGGCTTTGTCTCACAGAAGTAAAATGTAACATTCACCCCAAAGCCAAAACTGAGGATTATAGCAGCATTATTTCCTCTAAAAAAATGGAAATCAATTCAGGCTTTCTTCAGGTGAATGGGAAAAGAATTGTGCTACATTCTCTAGTAACAGAACCAAAAGGCAACTCGAGTGAATGAAGTACAATATTAAGGCATACAATAATTGGGAATAATCTATCATATATTTGAAGGCAATCTTAAAAACTTATTTATTGCATGATCTAGAAGTCAGAGAAAAAAAATGTGTTACCAGGATGAAACAGGTTTGGGATGGGACAAAGAGAAGAAGTGGGTTTAATTATAAAAGAATAGCATGAGACAGACTCATTTTTGGTAAAGAAACGTATCTGTAAATATAGTATATTCATATAGAGTTGATAACATTATATTGGACTTAATATGTGAAAAAATAATTAAAACAACTGAATGCTGCTTAAGGTACTTGTGAAATATTAATGTCTACTTGTGATGTTTTACAATAAATATTTAAAGAAACTGGGAAAAGTATTCAAGGGATATCTCTGTGTTCTTATAACATCATAAAGATCCATACTAACCTCAATAGAATTTAATGATATCAAGAAAACAGAAGTCAATATTGAATGTTTACATTGGGAACTAGTCTGGGTCCAAGCTTGAGATGAAATATACCTTGCTAATTAGAAAGCAGAGACTTAGAAGATTGATATCAGGGCCAATTTGTACAAAAAAGTGAGAAATTACCAAACCAACGTAAGCTAGATATAGTGTAATTTCCCTGTTACTCATGTTTGTGGAAGCCATAGGTAAGAAATCATTGGTCAAGGGACGCTTGGCCTGAAAAATAATATAAAGTGGTTAGAGCTTTAGCAACTTCAAGCAACTTTAGTATTATCAAAGGAAAAAAAAGAAAACAGAAAAAGGAAAGGATAGAAAAGGAAACTATTTGCTCTTCATTCTTGTAGTTTCATGTCATTGGGTACAAGAATTGAGAATATTTTGTTTACTGTTTGAGGATTCAGGCCTCTCTAATATGAAAGCATTTATTTCAAATAATTATTGCATTACTGTTATTAACTTATTATTAGGCCTTCTTGTAGATTGAACCCATAGCTTTGTATATATTAGTCTAGTTCTACAACTGAGTTGTACTCCAGCTCTCTTATATAGTTTTGGAAATTGTTTATGAATTATTCAGTAGTTAACTATTCTACTTTCCATCTCATCTTTTCTCTCCCTTTTCCTCTATGCATTTTAGTTTATGTGTTGAAACCTCTCCTCAATTTTATCTTCTAAACTTAGAATGTTGCTGTTGAGTTTACAGGGAAGTCGGTTGTTATATGACATCTTCTAAAATTATATGCATATATATGTATTTCACATGTATGATTGATTCTTAGAGTTCATTTCAATGAGCATCACTTTATTGATGCTTTATTGAGCGATTGTGATCCTCTCCTAAGAATAGCTTCCGTTGTTCTTGCCATGTGAATGTTTAGAGTGCTGTTAATCATATCCAAGTGCAATTATATGTCATTTATTATCTGTTGCATTACCTTGTAGATTTATGGATATATCTAGTTATTAGAAATGAGGAAAGCCATGCAGCATATACTAAATTGGATGTGGCTTATTTCACTTAATATCATTGTTTCCCAGTCTTTCCATTTCTTCAGGAATGGGGTAATGGCATTTTTTCCAATGGAAGCGCAGAATTCCATCAATACAACAGCATTGAAGATCCAGAAATTAATTCACACCTATAGGTACATAATCTTTTGCAAGGAAGCCAGAAACACAGGATGGAAGAAAAACAGCCTCTTCAAAAAGATGTGCTTGTAGAATTGGCTGTACACAGGCAACTGAAGTTATATCCTTATATATCCCCCTATACCAGAATCAATTCCAAATGGATCAAAGACCTCAATGTAAGTCCAGATACCTTGAAAATGTTACAGGAAGAGTTAGGGGGAAACATGGGGGCTTCTTGGCACAGGTCGAAACTTCTAAAGTAAGTCTGCATAAATGGGATTACATCAAACCAAATCAATCATTTGTCAGGCTCAAAAGCCATGAAAAACAAAGATAGTGCACAGATTTATTAGGGAGCGAACCCACAAATGAGTGTCTCAGCCTATGCCTTTCTCCCTTTTCTAACTAAGTTATTTATAGTGGGTTTACATGAATATAAGAGTTTTCTGGTCGGGATTATTAAGAAAATAACTAATGCTAAAAGAGTGATAGTATGTGAAATGAGTTGTAGCTGGAGAAAGGGATGGACTAAGGCAGGGGGGGTCTAGTTCAAAGCCTTGGCTTGGTGCCAGTTTAGTAAGGGATAGCTGCACCAGGGAAGAGGGGTAAAACAGGAGTGGTTATTAAAAAAAGCACTGGTCTGAAACCTCAAAATAAGGACCCCAGTCTGTGTGGACCAAACAGTCTCTAACATGAGGTTCTTTTTAAATTAACAAGCACGATTTTAGATTTTTGCAGAGTGGGATGATGCATAGTTACAGACGAAGTCTGATATGTCAGGTAATCCAGTCTGCTCTTTCACATGTTACCCAATAGCCAGGTTTCAACACAAATGACTACAATGAGATTGTCCAAATTATACTGTGACTTTTACCTCTCATGAATCAAAATTCTGTCTAATAATTTCTGTTTTCCAGATGTTTTCACAACATTTCTCACGATCTTTTCTATTATTTTGTCTTCATTATTGATGCTCATACTAATTTTTTGTTGTTGTCTTGTGTGTATATGCCATTTTTGGGCTTGAACTCAATGTTTAATGGTCTCCCTTGTGTTTTTTGCTCATAGCTGATGACAGGTTATTCCTTGAGCCACATCCACACCTTCTGCCTCCTGCTGGATAATTGGAGATAAGTTTTCACATTTTTGTCTGTTTGGACTGATATTGAGCTAAAATTTTCAGGTGTTAGCTTCCTGAGTTTCTAGGATTCTACACATGAACAACTAACACCAAGCTTTGCTATACCATTATTTTAATTATGTCTTAGAAGAAAGTGGAAGTATATTTGTGTTAAGTGTGCAATTTTAAAATACACGTTTGAATCTACTTGATATAATGTAACTGTTATCAATTTTAACAGTTAAATCAATGAATACTACACATTCCCAAAGAGATAAAATTGATAAAAATGCATAATTATTTTTTAAACAAGTAATGGAACTATGACCTTCTTTCACTTTGCAATTCATGTTTTAATTAGCAGACTTCCATGACTAAAAGTAAATATATTAATTTTATCCTACAAGAAGCAAAGTGAATATAGTTAAGAATAGATATTTCATCACATCCAGAAGATAAGTTTTTGAGCATTCTCCCTATAAAGAAATGTTACATGCAGAAATTAATGGATATGGTGTGGCTTCATCATTAAACAATATATAAATGAATGGGATTATCACTCCATACTTCATAAATGTGTAAAAAATAATTATGTTGCAAGGCGCCGATGGCTCATGCTCGTAACCCTAGCTACTAAGGTGGCTGAGAGGTGAGAATCATTGTTCAAAGCCAGCCTAGGCAGGAAATACCGTGAGACTCTTACCTCCAAATACCCACCAGAAAACTGGCTGTGGCTCAAGTGGAAGAGCACTAGTCTTGAGCTGAAGACCTGACGGATATCGTCCAGGTCAAGATTGCAAGCTCCATGACCGACAAAAATTAAAAATAAACAGTTACAAATAAACAAATATTTTGGCATAAATGTTAAAATATGTATAATAAAACTTTTAAATCATCACTAGATATACTAGTTGTTATTGAATAAATTGTGTAAATCACATATTTCTCACTCAATTCATAATTGTATGTTTATATACTTATATACCATAAGTATAATTAACTGATACGTGATAGGCAGTGTTGTTTTAGGAATCTCCCTTGGCTTTCTAACATTAACCCTTCTACCGTAAAATAAATATGCCCTCCAACCTTGTAAGAGGTTTCATCTCATTGAAGCATAAAAGTATAAACTATACTCATTTTTTGGAACAACTGTAATATTTTACATGCATTTCACTTAATTTAAGAACCAAAACATTAGCCAGGTGCTGGTGGCTCACGCCTGTAATCCTAGCTACTCAGGAGGCTGAGATCTGAGGATCGCGGTTCAAAGGCAGCCGGGGCAGGAAAGACCGTGAGACTCTTATCTCAAATAAACCACTAGAAAACCGGAAGTGGCTCTGTAGCTCAAGTGGTAGAGCGCTCGCCTTGAGCTGAAGAGCTGAGGGACAGGGCCCAGGCCCAGAGTTCAAGCCCCACGACCGACAAAAAAATAAAAAAGAACCAAAACACTCAAGTCATCTTAACCGTATAAGTAATAACAAAATGTCTTCTGATCTTTTCAGTCTCTTAAGAGATGAAAACCTTCAATTATATATCTATTTTTTTCTGCCTAACATCCTATTCCTTAGGAAGATCTTTTGTGTAACCTTGTGTTCTTGATTAGAAGACAGGAACAAAGGCAATAATGAAAATAGCCAAGAAAAATATTTGAAAACAATTATATAACAATCGCAGACACTCTTGTTTTCACTGGTTTCAATGAGAATATACGTTAAATTATCACGTTTTTGTTATCATTTAAAGAGCAATAATTAAACTTTAATTAGCAGTGAAGAAGGGAACAGAAAACTGAAGGCAGCTTGACTTTGAACAATCCAAAATAAACAAAATGGATTTATCTTGTTATTCTATGTAGTTGCCAAAATAATAGAGAGCAACACCCAAAGTCAAGAAAACACCTAAGTCAAAGCAGTAAATGTTTGTCTATAAAATAATGGTGAGGGTCTGACTCTTTCAAAGTCAGGTTTGGAAAAAGGAAAAGTGTATTTGTTTTAGTGTGAACGAAAAAAATATAAAAATCCTTTATTAATGTTTTACATATCTAGACTAGGACTTCTAATGTTGGAGAAGAGGAAAGGTATGAAAAAGTTCAAGATTGTTTGGCTATTCCCCAAGATCATTCTTCTTTATCAGCTATAGCAATGCCTTGGTTACTCATAGTATCCTCCTTGTTTACATTTAGAAGCATTATTTGTTCCTGGGTTATACGGTGCAAACCCTTGAGTATTAATAAAGTAATTTCCTAAGAGATGAAAGTAGCTGTGTAAACAAATCTAAAATGTCAAAGGCTTAGCATAGTGGAAACTATTTTCTAGCTATATCACAATCTGTAGGTGTAGATTTTGTTTCCCTTTGTTCCATGGGACCCATTTTTGTTAACTTCTTTTTCACCATCTGGTGATCCTATAACATCCTATACCATCCTGGGATTGCTTATCTTTACGGGATTCTCTAATTTCTGTTGGAAAGTTAGGAAGGAGAGAAGATCGAGTTACTGTTTCGGTTTTACCTTATTTTTTTTATTACCTTAGAAACTGTAAATCAAAATAACATAAATTATCTTTATACTAATAGGAGACAGATTTCATTTCTATATTCTTACCCTAGCCTTCTACATAAATTTGGTACTTAGTGATCCCCAAATGTGAAAATGAAGATAGGGAGCTTCTTGTTTAAATATTATTTAGGAATTCAAAACTTCATTAATGCAAGGCCCTTAGTAGTATGTATATCATACATGTGTACAAAGCTGGTGGCAACTTTTTCTTATTCTCAGAAACTAGGACGTGTGGTATCCTTGTAGTTGCATCAGGAAAAGGCTGTGGTTGAGTTAGCTTACCACAACAAATCTGTTGTAAAATATTTCTACAAGATAATTGGCTTGAATAATCCATATTTATCATTTACATTTCTAAAGGACAGAAATCTAAAATAAGTCTCACTAGATTAAAATTGAGCCCCCTACAGAGCTAAAATATTTTCCAGGTGATTCTAGTGGAAAAAGCATTTACACCCTGGTCTGCTTTCCAGAAGCTTCAGAATCTGTGTTCTTGTCTTTTCCTTTATCTTGTAATGTAGCATCTTTACATCATTCTGATGATTCTTACCTAATGATGTCCCTTTCAAACTACAGCTTGGACTTTTGAGTATAATTTGCCCATCTGATAATTATTCAAATTTGTGTTCCTTGGGTAATGAAAGGTGATTATTTTACAACCTTATATATAAAATGTAAATCAACATTGATGGATTAGGTATTTCGCGAATATAGATATTTTGGGAAGGTATTTTACTGCCTACCACAATGAGTGTGTAAGCACTCTTTCTACAGGTTATAACCTGTTATCCTTTCATTAATTTTGAACAACATATTTCTTTAATAAAATATAACTAGAAAAAAATTGGGTTCCTGAAAGCATTTAATCCTGATTGTCATATAGTAGAAATCTTAAATGTCAGACAGCAGCTCCTGAAGCAGTTCTGGCACTATCACTTTTTGTATATTCTGCTTACAATCTTCTCTTTTCAAGAGCATTTGATTGTTATTATTTTGGAATTATGGTAAATAGTTATGTGACTGCTATTTTTAAGGAATGCACCACCAATACTGGTTCTCATTTTTTAACTTGTTTATGTGTAATCTATTTCTGAAAGAAACACAGCTATTTGAATTACATGAACTGCTTATTTGAAATGTGAAGAGGAAAAGAAGAAAAAAGATGTCCCTGTGTATATGTCATATTGAAAATGTACCTAAAAGCTATTTATCTTAACATCATATATATTTCATTTTGTTTGGATTCCTATAAAATTTAGCCTCTCAACTCACACAATGTTAATGCAGTCTTATTTTATGCCTACCAAAAGCAAACAACAAATTACTGTATATTTAAAAATTTTAATTGTTAAAATTATTATTTATTAAAAAACAATATTTTTAAAAAATTAGCCAAGGCAAATTTTTTATTAGATGTTTAGAGTCGTGTTCAGACTCTATTGTTGAAGCCAGAAAGGGGAAAATTCATGCCTTTCTTCTTCCTTGAGCCACTCTGATTTATTTCATCTATTTCTGAAAGAATGAAATTCTGGCTTTGAAGCCTTTTGCTTGATATCCACATGTGTCATTCTTCCTTTATTAAAAGGAGAATTTGGAGAAAGGATGAAAATTCTCACTAGAAAAAGGAGAAGAAGAAAAGAGAAGCGAGAACTCTAGATATTTTGTGCTTCCTCATCTCAATCACAAGTTCTTGATAATGATTGTGGATGTTAGATACAGTGCTCTAGAGTGATTAAATACATGTACAGAAAAAGTTAACCCCTCAAGTTTTCACGTAGAGAATGCTTATTTATTTTAAAAAATGTAATAGCATCAAACAGGAAATGTTATCTATTTTTTTAGTACTTGTTTAGTATTTCTTAAATTCTGATGTGCTGTAGTCATACAAGAATGGTAAGAAATTAACATTAGCATCGCATTCTAATATTTGCTTAATTCTTGCTGTGTTTGAGTTTTGCCTCATTTTACATGCTATATTCTTCCAGTATATAAGTTGAAAAAAGATTCCCTCTTGAAATATTCTATTTTTATAGCTAAGGGAAAAAAAAGCTAGTTCTTAGACATAAACAATGGGATAGAAATCTTCCCCTAGAAATAGCCTTTGACCACTTCTGGTTCATTTTTGTAAGCCGAAGTAAGTCACTTGACCAATCTTGACATTGCATAGTAGAGGTAAATCTCACCTACAGGAAGCTGATGCAGGGCAGTCTACTATGCCAAGATATGCAACACTTGAGATAAAGAGGAAAAAGAAGAGAACTATAATACAATCAGTCATACTTGCCATCACATGTGTCTGCAGGAAGGAAAGTATTATGTACCTTTGTTCCTAAAACTACTGAGATCTTCAAATCATGTCTTTTATGCTTCCATGTTACTGGAATTAGAGAACATCTATGCTATGAAGCAGCATAAAATCTCAAAGAAAGCTGGAATAATCATTTCAATACTACATTTTATTCTGCTTGGACATGAAACCATTTTATAGACAATAATTTATACTGGTAACTTTTTCGAGAACTGGATTTCGTTAATATATGTGACTATCCACCAGAATAAATGTATTCATTGATCTGCATTTTGTGCAGACAGCATATTCAAGGAGATGTGAGAGTTCGTCAGTAGCACTTTTTAAAAATGCAAAAAATGTGGACTGGGAGCCAATATACATATTTTTCCAACATCATCTTCCACATCCTCCTTCTTCCTTCCTAGGAAATATACCCAATCAATTAAAAAGGCTTCTATTTTTGACTCTTGAACTTGAAAGTGGAAGCAGAATGTTATGGATGTCCGGGATGACTTTTTATGATTTTTATATAATAATATAACATGCAACATCCCTATGAGTTCTGCAGGTCTTAACACTGTACTTCTGTAGGGATGTGATAGGAATGTCAGCCTTACTGGACTTAGTATTGTTTTCCACTTCCTTTTCTACCACCTAGCCTAAATTATAATACATAGTAATTGAATGAAAAAGTAATGCCATATTAATAAATTCATTTAGGGCTCTGGGAATGTGGCTTCATGGTACAGTGATTGCTTAGAATGCATGAAACCCTGGCTTCAATTCCTCAGTACCACAAAAACAGAAAAGGAAGTAGTGCTGTGTTTCAAGTGGTAGAGTGCAAGCTTTAAGCAAAATAAAAAGAGAAAAATCTCAGGAAGAGTTCCCTGGCCCTGAGTTCAAGGCCCAGGACTGGCAAAAAAATGCATTTACCTAGTAAATGCCAAATAAAGAACCTATATTTGAACATATAATTGCTCCTTCCAATTATGACATAACAATCGTTCTTAATTCATGTACTTTACCTATATTAGAAGGCTGTGTTGATTTAAAGAAAAAAAGGTTTTGTTAGTAAGTCACGGCAATTAATGTCAAGAATGTGCTTAGATATCATTTGAATATTAATCCTGGAAATTCAAAGATTCCAGGCTTTTGAGTGGTCACTGCTAATCACAATGTGTAGTGTAGTCTAAGTGAGAATTATAAATCTTTTTGGTCAGTTATAGCACCAAAAAGGCACCAGCTAATTAATAGTTGTGATAGAAGTGAAGGAATAAATCCAGATCGAAGAAATAAATGATAATTGTTACATTTTTTTAAAAAGAGGTAGCTGAGTAAGAACAGCACCATGCACATGATATTCAGGTAAGGAGTAAGTTTATTCTTCGTTCTGGCTGGCACCAGGCCATCTTGGTCCTCCACATGGTGGGGAAAGGCCTGGGAAAGAGAGCTGGGAGATCTGGGAAAGAGAAAGAGCTGGGAAAGAGAGAGAGCTGGGAAAGAAAAAAGAGATAGAAAAGAGAAAAAAGAGCTAGAAAAGAGAGCATCTGGGAAAGAGGTGGGAAAGAGAGAGCTAGGAAAGAGAAGAGAAGGAAAGAGCTGAGAAAGAGCTAGAAAAGAGCAGAGAGAGGGCGTCTGGGCCTGGGCTAGGCCTTATCTAGGGTATGGGCGCAGAAAGGTGTGGCCACATCAAATTCAGATGTGACCTCAGCGGATGCAGATGTGACCTTTTCCAGGTGTCCCAGTTGCCTAGGTAACGCAGGTACTGTGTGGAGACTTTGCTGAGAGGAGGGTGGAGTCTGTTAGCCGTCCAGGAGTGGACCTTACAGTAATAATAACTAAATTATACCAGAAACTATTCTAGGGAACCATATTTGGTTATTGAAGAACTAGTTATCAACCAAGCTTATTCCTCATTACCTTTAGCAGTCTATATCACTTATGCTAATTCTTAATCTCTGTGTGATAAATTGTATGTCATTCTATGTTGTTCTTTCCTATCTGATCTCCATTGCTTTCTAAAATTATCAAGCTTTCTATATTTCTTTACTAACAATTATTTATACTAAGTCCACCGTCGCAGACATCAGAGGATGGTAAAGTAAGAGTCCAATAGCTCATGAGTCATTAATGTAACAGCATGAAAAAGGAAGACATATTAATTGCTACCTCAAATTTTCTGAAAAGCTGAAATGTCATCATTTGATTCAAATTTTCATTATTTGTCTACAGTGTCATTAAGTGCACATAAATGCAAATATGAGCCGGGTGCTGGTAGCTTACGCCTGTCATCCTGGCTACTCAAGAGGTTGAGACCGGAGGATTGTGGTTCAAAGCTAGCCTGGTCAGGAAAGTACATGAGACAATTACCTTCAATTAGCCACCAGAAACCAGGAAGTGGTGCTGTATCTAAAGTGGTAGAGCACACAATTTAAGCTCAAGAACTGAGGAACAGTGCCCAGGATCAGAGTTCAAGCCCCATGACCAACAAAAAAAGTCAAATATAATTTTAGTTTCCCCAGAAGGAACTATGAAGTCAATAGTAATCTTCCCAAGCAGAAAAAAGTTTCCAATATGATTCAGTGCACCTACTTTTGCTGAGTTACTTAAGTTATGGCTTCTTTGCTGGAAGTATTCTCCTCTTTTAAAAATTGTCAAATATTACCTTTATAATAAACTTCATCTAATATTTCTTTGTTCAAAAGAGAAGTCCATACAGTTGGTGTCTCTTAGCTTTCTTACTATCTCAGTTCAAAGCCAACCCAGGCAGGAGAATCTGTCAAATTCTTATCTCTAATTAAACCCCCAAAATCCTGAAGTGGACTTTTGGCTTAAGCAGTAGTGTACTAGCTTTGAGGGCAGGTGGGCAGGAAAGACAAATGTTCAGGGACAGGGTCCAGCCTCTGAGTTCAAGCCTCAGAAGCAGCTCAAACTAAACAAACAAACATGAAACAAAAAAAACCCACATATTTTTTTGGACCATCCTTAAAGCACTGGTTTGAAAAGAGGCTCCTTTTGCTGATCATACTCACTGGATCCTGCTTTTTGGAATCCTTATTGATATGGTGAACTCAGGACCAGAATAAAGGAATGGATATCTGACTTTTACAAGAGAATCATCTCAGGAGTTAAGTATCCATGCATAAGACATTTTAAAACCTCCGTGTCTTTATTTCTTTGCAGAAGATTGTAAAACAATGTTTTTTTCCATTTTTTCTATGCTTGCCTTCAAATCTCATATTGTTTCCTTTTGTAATACTCTCAACTAGAAGTTTACAGAAAGTTTTATGAGTAAAGAGCACACTCGAAAAAGTCAGGGACAGGGTTTCCTTCAAGCCTTGGATTATTTTCTTGTACAGTAAAAGGATCACACAAATTAACTTGAACTTTGTCATTTCTCTATGTTCAATTTCGCTCCTGGATTCAGTTTCTACTTCCTGTAAAACTTCCTTCCAATTACTTCCAATAACAATCTACGGTGCTGCTCCAGGCAAAATGAATGTTTTCTGGCTTAATTGAAATAGCACAAAGACATATTTGGGCATGAGGTAACACGTGTTTCAGAGACAACTTAGTAACGAGAAAATATGGAATTTAAATGGCTTATATAACATTATCCATGTTCATATGGCCATATAAGACTATGTTAAGTGAAATGAGCCCCAAAATAGGGACACAACTTGTTTTTTTCTTTTTTACTATTGTTTTTAATGTATCTAACATGTATTATGTGATTTTTTTTTGTTTCTCTTCTATTTTCTTCCTCAATGGTATAACCCGTTTCCACTCTTTGATATCGGTTAACTGCATCATGCATACACATTTTTCTAATGTGGGGAGGGGAAGGGAAATAAAATGGTGAATCAGGGATACAATATGACCTGTTGTAACAATGAGATGAACAAGACACTATGTCGAAAAGGAACTTTACAACTTGGGGATAGGAGGAGAGAGTTGTGGTGGGGGGGGGAAGGGATGGCAGGGGAAAGACAAAAGAGGAGGTAACAATGCTCCTTAGATAATGTAGTCATTAACTTACTTATGTAACTCTAACCCCTCTGTCCACCATTTTCACAATAAAAAAAAACATGAAAAAAAACATTATCCTGGAGTACATTAAGTTCAAATTTCCTAAGTGCTCTGTAAATTAAGACCAATTTTAAGTGGGAAGAATGTTCTCAGAAACATATTTTGGTCAGTGTTTGTGTTGTGCATTATTACCCAAGTGTACATAAGTTAACAGAAGGACAAACAATAGGTATAGGAGAAAGAGAAATTCTGTATTTAAGTATAATTGTTCGATACTAGATAGAAGACTCTGCAAATAAGACAACGTTGAAATAATAAAGCCAAGGCCAGTATGTAGATCTATGGGAGTGACATAGAGAAAGCATTACTACTAAGTGGAACATGAAGGGTGAGACCACTCTCTTTCTTCTACTAGCTCTAAATCATGATAGGTAATCATGCAGATTTGTAAAAAGTAGAATGGAAGAATAATTCTGGTTCTAAGCAATCAGATATAAGACCATGGACTTAACTGGAAAAAAGTCCATGTCGAGAAAGCAGGAATTATACTAGCAATAAACTAGTGGCTAAGATCACATTTCTTTTTTTTTCTTTTCTTTCTTTTTTTTTTTTTTGATGGTAGTGGGGCCTGAACTCCGGGCCTGGGCACTATCCCTCTATTTTTCAGCTCAAAACATTTCTATACCTTTGAGCCCCACACCACTTCCAGTTTTCTTGTGGTTAATTAGAGATAAATGCCTCAGAAACTTTCCTACTCATGCTGGGTTTGAACTGCAATCCTCAGATCTCAGCCTGCTAATTAGCTGGGATTACATGTGTGAGCCACTTGAACCCTGCTTAGGATCACATTTCTAACAGTGTACACTCAGCATATGTAATGTGTATGTTCATTTATCTTTATATGAACTCGAGTTAAAAATCTGGGCTACAGCTTAGATTTTACACTCACAAAAATGGTTGTAGTTCAAAAGTTGATACCCCTGGAGAAATAAAACTTAAGAATGCAAAGGAGTCTGGGAAGTTCAGTTTGCATCCAGCTTGGGCAAAACAGTCTTTGTGACACTATAATTAACCAGCCAAAAGATGCATTAGAAGAATGGCTCAAGTGATGGAATACTAGTTAGGAGCAAGATTGCTGAAGAAGAGCTTGAGGTTTTTGCATACATATATACATACAAATACGCACATACACACAGAGGCACTTATATGATCAAACACAGATATGGAACAACTCTCAGATTCTGTAGAAAAGCTAGAAAATATGTCCTGAGTAAGACTAAAATCAAGTGATAATTTTTAATATTAGAAAGTCTTCAAGTGAAATTTCCCCAAAAAGCTTGAGAATATTACGTAGGTGGGAACAAAAATAGTAAGAAATTCAAGTCATCATTAATAAAGGGATCAGATCCAAGAAGGAATGAATCACAGACCCCTTCAGGTGCATATGAAAATGTTCATATCCTGCGTCAAATGTTAGAACATCTTTGAAAATAGTACATGAACAGTGTGAGCCATCAGTCTAGTGGAAAATATTATTGGAGAAGTTCAGAATTGCTAGTCTGTATCTAGATTAAATAAACCAACAAACTATGGTAGGACAATGTGATACAAGCCAGGAATTCTATCACTCAGACTTAAACAGGTAATTAGAGAATGGAATGACATAGTGATACTTTCACTGGACTAGGTAGTATATTTTGTCTCAATAAAACAAACCAAGAAAGGAATAAAAAATAAGTCAGAAAGAAACACACAGTTGGAAATTTGGGCTAATTTTGTCATTATGTTTTGAGAAGTCAAGTTTCCTATTGAACTGCAACTCATATATTTAAACTCAGTTGTGTTTAAATATCGCCTTCATTACAGAACATTACTAGATGCAAAAGAGCACATGATTCCCAACCAAGAATTTGAGAAAGCAATAATCATTCTGTTAGATTCCAAAGAAATGATGAAGGATTAGAGAAGCTTAAGCCTAGAGAGACAGGAAAGTTCATTTAATGTAGGACTTTGTAGACCTGGCTAAATAAGAATTGAGATTTAAAATAAATATTTTTGTTTGTAATTTAATATTCTATAGGATACTATAAAATTGTTTTTAAGTAGAAGGTTTAATTTACAAATTCACAAATGATTCTGGCATTCTATTTGCCTAAAATATTCGTTCAAGTGAGGTATAATTAGAACTTAGTTAATAGTTAATTTCAACAGTTCATAAGTAACACAATAATGTGAATAATCTAGATAAAGTTGCCAACAAATTGATGCTATTAATTTATGAATTTAGCAAAACAGCAATTTTTTGAGACTTTGGTGTAACATGTTATGAAGAGAGTAATTGTGTAACATCTTTTTTTTCTACATCTTTTTTTTTTCTACACATAACACAGGAAGAAATTTCCTTAATTATGTACCTCTGTATACAATGAGAAAAATGTTAGGGTTTGTTTTTATTTTGTTTTTGTTGTTTGCTTTGTCCTAGGGCTTAACTTCTAAGCCTGGGCACTGTCTCTGAGCCTGCTTTTGCTCAAGGCTACTGCTCTACCACTTGAACCTCAGTGCCACTTGTGTCAGGCTTTTCGTGAGCAGTTTATTGGAGGTAAGAATCTAAGGAACCTTCCTTCCTGGGTGGAATTTGAACCACGGTCTTCATATCTTAATATTCAGACATTCAGATCTCCTGAATGTCTATGATAGATAAAATATATAACTGTAAATAATATTTTCAAGTGTTCTGATCTCAAGAATAACACTGGAGCCGGGCGCTGGTGGCTCACGCCTGTAATCCTAGCTACTCAGGAGGCTGAGATCTGAGGATCGGGTTCTAAGCCAGCCCGGGCAGGAGAGTCCATGAGACTCCTATCTCCAGTAAACCACCAGAAAACCGGAAGTGGCACTGTAGCTCAAGTGGTAGAGCGCTCGCCTTGAGCTGATGAGCTGAGGGACAGAGCCCAGGCCCAGAGTTCAAGCCCCACGACAGAGAACAAAAAAAAAAAAAAACAAGAATAACACTGGTGGAAAATGATGCAGCAAAGTTTAGTGTAGTGTTCTTTCCACAATACGAAGGGCAGCACATTAGCAGAAGTGTAGTATTTTTTCACAATAATTATATGCTTGTCCTGTTGTGAATTTAAGGAATTTTAAGGTGCACATTACAAGTTGGAAATTCTTGAGCTAGGATGACTTTATGGCAGAAAACTTGGGATTGATGGTCATAGAAATAATGGCTTACTTTGATGAACAAATGTTTACTATAGAGGAATTAATATAGATACTTCATATTTTTACCTTCTACCAGACTGTGGCTATTTTTTCTGTTGAATTTAAATATGTAACGCCACATTAAAAACTGCACCTATTGCAGAATTAAATAAAATGCAAACAGGTAACTGTTTTGAATGTCTCTAGTATGGCATGTTCAGAATTTGAAAATGAGTAGTTAGTAATAATAGGAATGTTGAAGAACACATATTCTCTGCCCTCTTAACAATTATTCAGTTTGAAAAGTTAAGAGTTTTCATAGAATGGAACTATTTCTGTTTTAGTATGAGACAATACTAAAATAATGTTTTTTTTTCAAAATAATGGCAGGTATATTCTGAAAATATTGTATATTTTCATAATAGTCAAGATGATGACCTTCTGACAAAGGGGTAATTAATTCAAATTAGTAGCCAAAATGTTCATTTCTTAAAAAGGTAATACACATAGAATAATATTTACTATACCAATACAGTGAAATTGTATTTTATGCTGCTCATTTTTAATTTTATTTTATTATAAAGGTGTTATATAGAAAGGGTTGCAGTAATTGTAAGGTAATGAATACATAGCATGTTGAACTTTTTACCCGCTCCCTCATTTTTCTCACAGTTTTCCTTCACCCCTATACCTCTCATAAGTTGTAATGTAAATTTCCAACATGTTGTTTTTGAGTACTGCTATTGCATTGGTTTGGCCTTTGTTCTTTATCCCGCCATTTCGTTGTGCGTCTTCCCTTGCCAAATTAAGATAAATGTATCTACAATACACAGGATACCGAAATCAAATATAACAGGGGATAAACCAAAGAGAAAACACAAAAGAAAAAAGAAATCACATAGTACATTAAAAACAACAGTCACAAACAGAAAATTCTTTTCCCATATCCAGGAGGTCATTTTGCTCGTCATCATCTTATATGGTCATAAAAACATAGTTATTGAGCAATTCTGATCAACTGCTAGGACAATCCTAGACATTTCTAACTTATTACTAATGAGGAAACCAGGGAATCTGTTTCTTTGTGTCTTGTTTATTTTACTTCATAGGATTTTTCCAAGTCTTTCCAGTTCTGTATGAATTTGAAGTATAGAATTCCACTGTGCATACATAAACCACATTTTGTCAATTCGTTCATCTACTGACTGCATATAACTATCACATTGTGTCATTCAAAAATGAGAGATGCCACTTCCCCAGACATTCTAAAAGCATGATTTCTAAGTAAGATAGGATTTTATGGTGGTACGAGTTTTGAGATATCTGGATGAGTCTCATGTATATCTTGTACTGAATTAGGCAGGAAGATATCCAATATCATAGAGGATAAAAATGGTAGTGACAAAAATATTTCCCTTAAGAAAGATATAGAAGGCTGCCAGAAGTATAAAGTAGTTCAGATAATTTTGAAGAATTTAGAAATGCAAGCTTAAGTATGTCTCTTTAAATAACAATTATGTAAGTGGAAGGGCAAAAGAAGGGGAAGAGAAGAAAATGACTGACAGCATATCATTGTCCCAAGATAGAGTATAAAAAGACATAATCTATAACTTTCAAGTTAAAGAGAGACCAGTAGAATACATCCTACTTAATTTAGGTACATGCAAAATAATTACTTGGCTTTTTCCTATTTTAATGCTCCAAAACAATTGAAGAATTATAGAAAAGTTATGTGATTGTCATTGCTTGAACCTGAACACTAACTGTGATGAGCCTTTTTTTTCTCACTTTGCAGTTGGAAAACAGTCCCTAGTTGATGATGTTGTGGCTGATTAGAGTCAGAGTGAAGGGCTTGTACTTGTACAATTATCCCAGAATAGGTTAAAGCAGTTTTTTCCCCCAAGATATCCAAGTACATTGTCTGAATCTGTACTTTGAACACACCCTCACACCTGAGCACATTATTTGAAATTATACTTCAGCATTTCTTGGCACTTTCTACTTTGTGCCCTTGTCTTCTTTGCACATTCCTTTTGAGCTCATATTTGCTCTATTTCCATTTCATCTGTAAAAACTGCTAAAAAAAATTGTTCAACTACCACTTCTTCTTTGCACATGTCCAGTCTATGTATGAAGGTACATTGTCCATGTTAAGCAATAGTGTAGTACTAACTCTCTGAGGAGAAAAGTTCCACAATATGACCCTATGTCCACATTAGAGTGTGTAGAATTTAAAGCATTTTAAGACAAACCGTGACATTGGAATTGAAAGGCTCCTTATGGACATTTTCTTGGAGCTCATTAGTTTTCCCAAGATAAATATAAATACCCACAAAATCTGGATTGATATTTTTAATGTTACCACTGTGCATGCATCCATATTAAAAATTTGCACAAATAAAAGAACAAAAATACTAAACCATAACAAGTAGATTGACTACATGCTTATATCAAATTATGGAATAGATTTTGGAAGTATTGCAAATTCCTAACCAGTATGAATTAACTTCCTCTCTCCCGATCACTACACACAAATATTTAAGAGTGTGAACAGAATTATTTCAAGTAATATACTATAAATGTTACTGCAATATCATGTGTATATCTAAAATTCCCTTGAAAGTAATAGATTCTACATTCTATTGAAATATTAGTTATTCTATTCTAGGAAACTTTTGGAACAATAGACTATATATCTTTGAAATGAAAAAGGTCAAAAAATAGCATAAAAGTTTTAGAGTAAGTCTGTCTTCAGCAATATATATATATATATATATATATATATATTATATATATTATATGTAGAAAGACATACATTTTTAGAGATTATTTGTCATCAGAAATATATACATATATCTGAATTTATGTGTAGAATGATGTATATTATAGTGAAACAAAAATCGTAAAACATAATTAAAATTTAAAAAAATACATCTAACCAAGCGCCAGTGACTCACGCCTATAATTTAAGCTGTTCTGGGTAATGAGATCTTAGAATTGGGTTCAAAACTAGCTCAGACAGGAAAGTACTTGTTAGGGGTTGTTAGGGGGTGGGAAGGTGGCTTAGTGGTAGAGCCCTTGCCTTGCATGCATGAGGCCCTGGGTAAGATTCCTCAGCACCACATAAGCAAAAAGAAAAAAAGCTGGAAGTGGCTCTGTGTCTCAAGTGGT
Organism: Dipodomys spectabilis; assembly: GCF_019054845.1. Classification (NCBI taxonomy): domain Eukaryota; kingdom Metazoa; phylum Chordata; class Mammalia; order Rodentia; family Heteromyidae; genus Dipodomys; species Dipodomys spectabilis. The sequence goes on along the minus strand of NW_024870763.1, from coordinate 1,576,105 downwards.
CGAGCGCTAGCCTTGAGCTGAAGAGCTGAGGGACAGCCCCCAGGCCCCACTACTGGAGCCCCCCCCCCCACCGCCACTAAAGAAGTACTTGTTAGATTCTTATCTCCAATTAACCATTAAAAACCAGAATTACCTCTGTGCCTCAAGTTGTAGAATGCTGGCTTTGAGCATAAAAAGGCTTAGGAATAATGCCCAGGCCTTGCAAACAACAACAACAAAATATATCACATTAATTTCACAAAAGCACCATTTAACTGCTGTGAATATTTCTTAGAAACATGAATACATGCCCCTGGAAAATGTTAAGTAAAAAGTATAGAATATTTATGTTTATGTTAAAGACATGACTATTTAGTTTGTTTAAGATATTTAGGTAATAATTAGGAATTAAGAATAATGATAATTTATTGGGACTGGTCTTTTATTCTGTTTTACTATAGTAATAAAATGATATTTGTAATGATTGTATAAAAATACTCTTGTTTGGTATTTGAGTTATAATAAGTAATAAACACTTTTAATTGATTTCCAAAAAAATTATTTTCTTAATGGTATCAATCCTTTTGTAATTTCAGAACATTTAAAAAAATTAGTCCAATGCTGGTTTGCTCCAAGGCTATATTTGTTTTCTTGTTCTAGTTTTTATATGTTGGTAGAAATTAAAATTCAAAAATTCATTGGATATTGGTATTCAGGAACATCTTCATAGGTACTAATATTGGAGTCGCTTAAGTGGAATTGTTTTATTTCATTTGTTATTTTCACAAATAAATAAAGATGATTATGTATTTTGTTTCTTTTCATTGCTATTGGCTCTTACCTTGAGAATAATTTTTTTCCTAGCAAAGCAGAGAAAAGCAATTGAATTGAGGAAGTAACATATGACTTTCATAGAATGCAGATGCATAGATTTGGGTCTTCTGTCATTTGCTAAAAGTTTCTTTTGCAAAAGTTTATCAATTACTTATAAGTGATGCATAACTCCTAGATATTACAGTTATCACATACACTTTTTGATTGAGTTATCTCTGTATGAACTAAAAAAAAAACGGACCAAAAACACTCAAAATACACAAAATCACATCTTTGTTTTAAATGCTGTAGTTTACAAAGAATTTTTAGTCAATATTGAAAACATCTTTTTAGGTATTCTGCAATTTGTGTGAAGTATTTTAACCATAGTTTTCTTTTTTTGCTGCCATGAAATTCACATGCAATATATAATCTCCTTTTATTGTATAGATTTTAATGCTTTGGAAGTAAATTGTACAATAATAAGTTTTCCAAGCCTAATTTTCACAAACTTGCATTTTTTCAAATAGAAATTCTGTAAATTTTAGAACAGACATTAAAATAGATATAAAATTCACTTACAGGAATTTGTCCAGCATACATCCTCTATAGTGTGTCTTTTCAAATTTGTTTTTGGGGATTATTTCCAGGGTCTCACACATACTACTCAAGTGCACTGTCAATGAACTACATTCCCTGTCCAAACAAGTTTTTTACTTCTCTTTAATACGTACAGAACAACAGTTGGCAATTAATATTCAACAGGCCAGGCAATGGGTATTTACCTTCTCAGGGTATGATTTATTTGAAATTATCCTTCCTTTGCCAAAAGACCAAGTAAAATATTTGTTCAACATGTCTGAAATGCTATAAATAGCATTAGTAAATTTTACTGGGCAATTTTCCTATCATTTTCCCAAAGGTAGATTGTGGGATTGCTTGCTTAAACAACAATTTGTCATTAATAATATAATTACCAAGGCCCCTATTTCCACTGCTCTTACTGTTTTTACAGATGGCTCCAAAACAAAAAGTGCTTATTGGACAACAAATAAATATTGGGTACAAACAACTACTTTAGCATCAGTTCAACAAAATGAACTTTTTGCTATTATTAAGGTGTTACAAGATTTTGTTGGAGATGTTAATATTGTTACTGATTCTGCCTATGCTGTAGGGGTTGTGACTAATATAGTCACTGCTGTTACTTATTCATCTAAACCCCAGCTAAACCAATTATTTAAACAATTACAAGCATTACTGCAACAATGTAATACCAAAGTGTTTGTAACTCACATTAGGGCTCACTCTTCGTTACCTGGGTACCTTGTATATGGCAATAATCAGGTTGATAAATTAGTTTTGCTTCTGCTAAACAAGATCATGCTCATTTACATATAAATGCTGGCCATTTACATATGCATTATAAAATACCTTATTCTCAAGGTAAACAAATTATAAAAAGGTGCCCTCTCTGCAGACCAATGCATTTGAGAGTTGTTCCTGCTGGAGTAAATCCCGAGGATTACAACCTAACGAGCTCTGGCAAATGGATATAATCCATGTACAAACCTTTGGCCATTTTTCCTTTGTACATGTTACAATAGATACTTATTCCAAATTTGGGCTTTTGCCTTTACAGGAGAAACTGTTATCCATGTAATAGAACACTTATTGGAAGTTTTTGCCATTATGGGAGTGCCTGCCAAATAAAGACTGATAATGGATCAGCCTATAAAAGTATCAAATTTAAAAGATTTTGTGAACTTTATGATGTGGTACTTATTACAGGAATAGAATATATCTCCCAAGGACAATCCATTATTGTACGAGTTCATTGCACACTAAAACAACAAATCAAAAAATTAAAAAGGAGAAAAGGTTGGATGAAGGTATGGATATTTTCTGGTTTTCATGCAAAATCCTAAAATAATTTTACATCAAGCTCTTTTTGTTCTTAACTTTTTAAACTTACCACAAGGAGATATTTTACCTAGAGCTGAGCGCCATTTTGAACAAATATCACAAAAACCTTATTTAAATGCTCCCACATGGATTAAGATTACATTGAAAGCAGAATGGCAACTAGGAACATTATTACATAAGGGGCAAGGATAGAGTTTTGTGTCTACACAGGATGGCAAACAATACTGGCTTCCTGCACGATGGATAAAGACGCAGCCCAGTGAGGACAGCCCCATATCCTGCAAGGAATCGGCCACCAGTTGAGGAAGAAATCCCCACTGCCCACCTGGGGGCAGGTATAAAAGTTGACTGGAGAAGGGCAAAAGATGTTACAACACACTGGTAAACCTGTAATGGCTGAGAACTTGTTCTGGCCATGTGTGCCCTGCTTACTGTAAACCCTATCCATGCTAATACTAATGTAAGTTATTGGGCCTTTGTTCCTAACCCTCCTTTATTGGAACCTGTTGTTTGGGGAGACATGGATATAACCATCTATAATGTTCCTGCTGTTTTATCTCCTCCTTGGAATAATTTCACATTTTCCAATAAGGATGATAGTAGCTTTTTAAGTTTTACTTACTATACTCATCCCTTGTCTGTTTGTCTGGGGCTTCCTCCATGTTTAGTTATGAATTGGCAACATTGGATTTTACCTGGGAAATGCACTTCCAATTCTAGAACACAGCTGAAGCGATTAACTACTTGGTCCATTAATAGTAGCTGGGAAAGTGTCACCTTTGATGGCAAGTTATCCTTACCTATGTGTCCTGATTTTATTTATATTGATTTATAATATCAGCGTTTTGTGTGGCAAGAGTGTAGAGGAACATTTGGAAAAGTGTTCAATAATTTTATTAATTGGACACCTTTTGGACAGTTTATTAACACATGTTCAGAATGGAATATTACCAGATGTGATTTATCAAATGTTACTAGGATGCTGGAAGCCATTAATGGATCACTTACTGGAGATCGACTGATGGACTAGGGAGATGGAGGCATTGCAGATGCTTGATGGGCTTTCATGACTGTACTCACTGCTTTTCAGACTCACCTTTGGAAGGTCAGAGCGGTGCTGAAACCCGTGATGCTATCAAATGGATCGTTTTCAGGGACGTCAAACTCTGCATCCACTTATAATTTTACTTGGTACAAATCTTATGATGTTACTGCTTGTGTACCTCTGCCTTATGTATTTTTAGTGGGAAATTTTACATTTTCTCCTACTATTTCTTGTATTAATTGTCGCCTGTATTCATGTGTTAATTCCTCTTTTAATTTTAATGACAGTAATAGTACTATGATATTACAACAAAGAACTCATATTTGGCTACCTGTTATATTAGGAAGAGAATGGTCCCAAAATCTTTGGATAGTGTTGTTATTGAATTTTTTTTACCAAACTACTAAAACGTACAAAGCGTATGATTGGAGCCATTATCTGTGATCTTAAACTTAATTGCTATTACCACTGTTGCTGCAGTGTCTGGAATTGCCCTATACACTTCCTTACAAACTAAGCACTTTGTGGAAGAATGGCACCGGGATTCACATGAATTGTGGGTCTCACAGGTAGAAATTGATGCTCTAATATAAACACAGATTAATATTCTTAAACAGACAGTGGGATGGTTAGGAAAAAAGTTATTGGTTGTGGAAAAACAGTTATTATTAAAATGTGATTGGAATTTTACTACCTTTTACATTACTAATGTAAAATATAATAAATCTATACATGATTAGAATGTAATACAGTAGTATTTATCTGGAAATTCTACAGCTGCTCAATTGATTGCTCAGTTACAATTTAATGTACATTATATTTTGGGTAAACAATTTACAAATGCTGATGCTTCTAATAGTGCTGATGCATTTATTAAACAATTGGAAGGGTTGGATCTGAAAGAAATACAACAAAGCATTTCACATACTACTAGTAGTATGGGAATCATGATTGTTATTATTTTGTTTGCACTTGTACTGTTATATTTGATTTTTATGAAACCAATGCAAGCGTCTATGATAACGCTGTGGAAAGCTTTACTTTTAAAACAAAAGAATAAAGTTGTGAAGACTCAGGGTCTATGTTAAAGGGGCAGAATGATGCAGGCTCTGGCCTCAGGATTATCCAAGGACTGTGAGGATTAGGAAAGCTCTTGGCATGCCGGGCTGGAGAGGGAAAATATTTTCTCTCCCTGTCTCAAAACACATGTCACAGACTCCTGGGAGCTGAGGAAGTAGCTCTTCTTCTTGCTTAAGCATAGATAAGCAGCTGGTCAAGCATTTTCCTGATATTGAATAAGTGGTTTGAGCTTGCTCTAAAATAGTTTAGATAATAAAGTACCAAGACATTGTCTCATAGGTCAAGTAAAAATGTATCTGTTAAAATTTTTGTGTGAATATCTTCTGACCAAATCTTGGCAAAGATCATGCTTGCTTGTCTTTAAATACCACTGACAATAAAGCACAGCATTCAGTAGCAATTTCTGTTTGCACTCTGCTTCCCTTATGTCTTGGTGATATCGTTACCCTTACCCAGGGACCCCAACGCAGTAGATGTTGACAAAAGCCCACCCGGGCAGGAAGGTTCCCTAGATTCTTATCTCCAATAAACTCAGCAAAAGACAGACACAAGTGAGCTGAGGTTGAAATAGTAGGGCACGAGCCTTGAGCATAAACAGGCTCAGAGACAGTGTCCAGTCCCAGCGTTCAAGCCCTAGGACAAACCAATAAAACCAAAACAAAAATAAAACCAAATCCCAACCTAGCATTTTTCTCGCTGTATACAGAGGAAGTAATTAAGGAAATTGCTTCCTGTGTTACATACAGTTAGAAGAAAGAAGATGTCACACAATTATTTTCTTCATACCATGTTATACCAAAGCCTCAAAAAATTGCCCTTTTTTGGGCTGGGAAGGTAGCTCAGTGGTAGAGCGCATGCCTTGCAAGCCTGAGGCCCTGGGTTCGATTCCTCAGCACCACATAAGCAAAAAGAAAAATACCAGAAGTGGCGCTGTGGCTCAAGTGGTAGAGCGCTAGCCTTGAGCTGAAGAGCTGAGGGATAGCGCCCAGACCCAGAGTTCAGGCCCCATACCGGACCAAAAAAAAAATTGCCCTTTTGCTAAATTTATAAATTAATATCATCCATTTGTTGGCAACTCTGTCTACATTATTCACATTATCATTTTATACATGAAGTGTTGGAATTATCTATTAACTGAGTTCTAATTATAACTTTTTTTTATTTTAAATTTAATTTTATTTTATTTGTGAACATAATGTACAGAGGGGTTACAATTACATGGGCAGGATAATGCGTACATTTCTTACCAAGCATTGCAACCTCCTCCTTTGTTTACCCTTCACCTCCCTTCCCAGCATCCCCCCTCCCCCCAATCCCAATGCTTCTCCCCCCTTCCCTCCCCCCACCCCCCGCACCAACGTTGTAAAGCTCGTTTTGGACATGACAACTTGTACTTCTCATGGTTGCAACAGGTCCACCTGTATCCTTAAACAACTGGTTTTTCTCCATCTCCTCCACAACTTATACAGACATCAAATATGTGAAAGCAGAGGTTATACTGTGGGGGAGAGACATACAAAGCAACAAAGAGACAATCTTATAAATGCGTTAGAAACACATGCATGAAAGAAAAAAACATGAAAATACATATCTAAGGGTTCATTTTCCTGACATCACATTATCTGACCTTTTCCGCTTGACTCATACATATACTAGATATTGCAAATAAGGGAAATCATGGGACCTATGTTTCTTTGGGCCTGGCTTACTTCACTTAATATAATTTTTTCCAAGTTTTTCCATTTCCTAACAAATGTGGAAATGTCATTCTTTCTGTTGGAGGCATAGAATTCAACTGTGTATATATACCACATTTTCTTGATCCATTCATCTACTGAGGGGCATTTGGGTTGGTTCCAGATCTTAGCTATGGTAAATAATGCTGCAATAAACATAGTTGTGCTGTAGCTTTAGTGTGGTCTTGTTTGTAAACATTTGGGTAAATGCCCAAAAGTGGGACTGATGGGTCATAGGGGAGTTCTATGTGAAGTCTTTTGAGGAACCTCCATACTGCTTTCCAAAGTGGTTGAACAAGTTTACATTCCCACCAACAATAAAGTAAGGTTCCTTTCTGTCCACATCCCCTCCAGCATCTGTTGTTGTTAGAGTTCTTGATTTTTGCCGTTCTAACTGGAGTGAGGTGATATCTCAATGTTGTTTTGATTTGCATTTTTTCATGGCTAGGGATATAGAACATTTCTTCATGTGTCTATTGGCCATCCTTCTTTCTTCTTCAGAGAAGTTTCTCTTTAAGTCTTTTGCCCACTTATTTATTGGGCAGTTGTTTCTTTGAGGATTTGTTGTTGGGGGGTTTAAGTTTTTGAGTTCCAAGTATATCTTAGATAGGATACCCTTGTCCGTTGTATGGCAAGTAAAGATCTTCTCCCAATCTGTGGGCTTTCTATTGATCTTGCTAGCTATGTCCTTTGCCCTGCAGAAGCTCTGCAACTTTATGCAAACCCGTTTGTCAAACCTTTCTTTGATTTGTTGTGTTTCCGGGTCTCTATTCAGAAAATTTCGGCCTGAACCAAGGAGACCTAGGCTTTCTCCTATTCCATCCTGTAATGTTTTCAAAGTGTCTGCTTTGACTTCAAGGTCTTTGATCCTTTTGGAGTTGATTCTGGTGCAGGGTGAAATATAAGGATCTAGCTTTAGTTTTCTACATGTAGTTAACCAATTCTGGCAGCAACATTCACTGAAGAAGCTGTCTTTCTTCCGTTCTATTGTTTTAGCTCCCTTATCGAAGATGAGATGGCTACAGGTCTGGGTTCATTTCTGGGTTTTCAATTCTATTCCATTGGTCCTGAAGTCTGTTCTTATGCAAATACCAAGCTGCTGGATTACCATGGCTTTATAGTAGAGTTTGAAATTTGGTATTGATATGCCTCCAGCAGTGTTCTTTCCGTTGAGGAGCGTTTTTGCTATTCGGGGTATTTTATTGTTCGATATGAAATTTTGGATTGCCTCTTCTATTTCCTTGAAGAATGAGGTTGGAATTTTGATAGGTATGGCGATGAATTTGTAGATAGCCTTGGGAATTATTCCCATTTTCACGATGTTAATCTTTCCAATCCAGGAGCATGGGAGGTTTTGCCATATTTTAAGTTCTGTGTTGATTTCCTTTTCCAAAATTTTAAAGTTTTCATCATAGAGGTCCTTCACTTCTTTGGTTACGTTAATTCCTAGGTATTTTATTTTTTGTGGGGCTATTACAAATGGAGTTGCTCTCCTAATTTCAGCCACACTTTTCTCATTGTTGGCATACAGAAAAGCCATTGATTTTTGTGGGTTAATTTTATAACCTGCTACTTTGCCAAAGTTTTGAATCAGCTTGAGTAATTTGGGAGTGGAGTCTATGGGATTTTTAAATACAAGATCATGTCATCTGCAAAGAGGGAGAGTTTTATTTCTTCTTTCCTTTTTGTATCCCCTTTATGTCTGTATCTTGTCTTATTGCTGTAGCTAGGCATTCTAATACTAGCTTGAAGAGAAGTGGAGAGAGTGGGCATCCTAGTCTTGTTCCTGAGTTATGAGGAAATGGCTTTAGTTTTTCACCATTAAGTATAATGCTGGCTGTAGGTTTGTCATATACTGCCTTTATTGTATTGAGGAATGTTCCATGGATTCCTAATTTTACCAAAACCTTCATCATAAAGGGGTGTTGGATCTTGTCGAATGCTTTTTCTGCATCTATTGAGATAACCATGTGGTTCTTATTCTTGCTCCTGTTGATGTGATGAATAATATTAATTGATTTGTATATATTGAACCAGCTTTGCATCCCTGCAATGAATCCTGTTTGATCGTGTTGTATGATTTTTGGGATGAATTTTGAAGTCGATTGGCCAAAATTTTATTGAGAATTTTTGCATCCATGTTCATCAAAGAAATGGGTCTATAGTTCTCTTTCTTTGATGAGTCCCTGCCTGGTTTTGGGATGAGGGTTATGATGGATTCCTAGAATGTGTTCAGTAGTGAGTTTTCTCTTTCAATTTCATTGAAGAGTTGGAGGAGTATTGGTGTGAGCTCTGTTTGAAGGCCTTGTAGAATTCTGCTGTAAAACCATCTGGTCCTGGACTTTTCTTAGCTGGAATGTCTCTTATTGCTGTTTCTATTTCAATGCTTGATATGGGCCTGTTAAGATAGTTTAACTCATCTTGGTTTAGTTTTGACTTGTCAATATTTGCTAGGAAAAGGTCCATTTCTGTCAAGTTCTCAAATTTATTAGCATAAAGTTTTGAGAAGTACTCCCTTATACTGTTCTGAATCTTGGTTGTTTCCGTGGTGATGTTTCCATTCTCATCTCTGAGTTTATTAATTTGGGTGTGTTCTGTTCTTTTTCTGATAAGATTTGCTAAGGGTCTGTCAATTTTGTTAAGTTTTTCGAAGAACCAAGTCTTTGTTTGTGGATTATTTCTATAGTTTTTTTTGGTTTCTAATTCATTTAATTCTGATTTAATATTACTTATTTCTTTCCGTCTACTGGTTTAGGGTTTATCTCGCTGCTCTTTTTCAAGGAGGTTAGATGTGTCATTTAATTGTTAGTTTCAGATCTCTCCAATTTGTTGATGTAGGAGCTCAGAGCTATAAACTTGCCTCTGAGTACTGCCTTATCTGTGTCCCAGAGGAGCTGGTAATTTGTGTGTTCATTTTTGTTGAATAGCATGAACATTTGAATTTCCTTTCTAATCTCCTCCATGACCCACTCATGATTCAGCAGTGTGTTGTTCAGCCTCCATGTGATACCGGACTTTCTTTGGTGGCTTTTGGTGTTGAGTTCTAATTTTATTCCCTTGTTGTCAGAGAGGATGCAAGGTATAACTTCAATGTTTCTGAATTTAGACAAGTTTGCTTTGTGGCCTAGAATGTGGTCTACTTTAGAAAACGTTCCAAGTACTGCTGAGAAAAACGTGTATTCTGATGCTGCTGGGTGAAATGTTCGGTAGATGTCTGTTAAGTCTAGTTGATCTATGCAGCTGTTTAGATCTGTGGTTTCTCTTGAGTTTTTGCCGAGTTGATCTATCTAGTGGGGAGAGTGGTGTTTTAAAATCCCTAACAATTAATGTCTTTGGATTGATATGGGATTTGAGAGAAAGTAGTGTTTCTTTGATAAATTTGGGTGCTGTATTTTTTAGCGAATAGATATTTAGACTTGTAATATCCTCCTGAAGGAGAGATCCTTTAATTAGTATGTAGCGACCTTATCTCTTCTCACGAATTTTAATTTGAAGTCTATTTTATCTGATATTAGGATTGCAACTCCCGCCAGTTTATGGGGGCCGTTTGCTTGGTAGATTTTGTTCCAGCCTTTCACATTGAAAATGTGTTTGTTTTTACGGGCAAGATGTGACTCCTGCAGGCAGCAGATAGAAGGGTCTTGTTTTTTAATCCAACTAGACTGTCTGTGTCACTTAATTGGAGAGTTCAGTCCGTTAACGTTAAGAGAAAGGACTGAGAGGTATTTGGGAGTTCCTGCCATGTTATCCACCTTCTTGGGGGCTGCGAAAACTGGGTGTTTCCTATGGCTCTTGGATTCTCAGTTTGGGTGCAGTTTCTTGGCCTTTATTGTGGTCTTGTTGGTTTTCTATTTGTAGGCCATCTATAAGAAACTTTTGTAAGGCTGGTTTGGTGAAGATATATTGTTTCAATTTTTCTTTGCTATGGAAGGTTTTTATTTGACCTTCAGTTATGAAGGAGAGTTTGGCTGGGTACAGTATTCTTAATTGATAGTTGTTTGTTTTTAGGGCATGGCATACATCATTCCAGGCTCTTCTTGCTTTGATTGTCTCTGCTGAGAAATCTGAGGTGATTCTAATTGGTTTCCTTTTAATAGGTGATTAACCTTTTCTCCTTGACAGCTTTAAGGATCTTTTCCTTGGTCTGAGTTGATCCTGTGTGGATTATAATGTGAGGGTGGGATGTTCTATTCTGGTATGGTCTATTTGGGGTTCTAAAAGCTTCTTGTATCTGAATAGGCCTATCTTTTTGTATGTTTGGGAAGTTCTCTGCTAGGATCCTGTTAAACAAATTTCCTAGACCATTAACTTCTGTTTCTAGGTGCTCCTCTACACCCATTATCCTTAGATTAGGCCTTCTGATGGTGTCTTCCAGGTGTTGGATAGATCTATCATATTTCTTGGACTTGTCTTGGATGGTTGTATGTTCTTTCTCTATAATATCTAAGCTGTCTTCAATCCCTGAGATTCGATCTTCTGCATGGTCTTACCTGCTGTCAAGACTCTCTACTTTGTTTTTTATCTCTTTTCCTTCCATTTGGTCGGCTTTGATGGCTTCAAATTCTTTGTTGAAGCTCTGTTTTAGGTCTTGTATGAATTTCTTTTTTTCCTTAATTTGGTGTTCAGTGTTTGTTCTCAAATCACTTAGTTGATTGGTTATGGTTTCTTTGGACTCCCATTCCTTCTGTTGGGTTCCATTCAGCATTCCTTTTGTGGTCTTCCTGACTTCCTTCAGCTCTTTGTTAATGGATTCCATGAATGCCTTTAGTGAGCTTTGTGTATTCTCTATCTGCTCTCTCAATACCTGTATTACTCTTTGATCAGCTTCCTCCCGTTCGTGGGATTCCTGCAGTTCTCTTTTAGTGTTCTCAGCCTGCTCATGCCATTCCTCCCTTTCTCTTTGAGTATTCTCAAGTTGCTCATGCAAATCCTGTATCAGTTTTTGAGTAGCTTCCTCACGCTTATGATATTCCTGTATAAACTTTTGGGATGCCTCCTCTCTCTCCCTATCACGCTCATACAGAATCCTTTGTAAGTTGTCAAACTTTTCATTTATCATGTTTGCCAGCAGTGTTTGTAGAGCTATTTGGGAACTCTCCTCTGGATTATTCATTATCTGTTCTGTCCCCTGGTTTCCGAGATTGGGAATTGAGATACCTGGATTTGCCATTTTTCTTGTGTTTTTCCGGCTTACTCTGCCCATTTGAGATGAAAATAGCACCAGTTTTGTGCTAGAACACTCTCTTAAGGCTACCATCAACCAAAGTTTGCATTTGTACAGTCAATAGTCTACAGATACAATCTAGTTCAACAGATACATCTATTCAGCATCAAATAACTATATGTTAATGGGCTTTGAACCGCAGAGAAGAATTTGGAAGACCAGAAATTATTAGGGTTATGGAGAGATGTGGGTAAAATATAGGAATAGATTGGTGTGGGGAGGCACAGGGAGAGTTAACTATGTCCTAATCTCAATGCAGAAAATAGGTTGGGTAGGATGCAAGTAGAGAGAGAGAGAAAAAGTAGAAAGGGAAAGGGAAATGGAAAGAGACCAGAAAAAAATAGAAACGTAAAAATTAATGTTATTATGGACATTAAAAGGCAATCTATTTAGAGAGGAATGTGAATATATTGAGAGATGGGGAGGGACATAGAGGAGATGTGAAAAACTTAAAAAATGCTTAAAATATTATATAGGTATGAAGAGGTAGTACTGTTATTAAGGAATTTAAGTCTCAGAGTTTTTGAATTGAGTAATAAATTTGTGGATTAAGTGTGTACACAATGGGGGATAGGGTCTACTATTTAACTACCGGTTTATCTGAGGATGTGCAGGACAAGCGTTAAGTCACATAAAGAAGAACAAAAGAGAGGAAAAGGTGAAAAGGATAAGAAAGGGAGAAAAAAAGACCAGAAGTTCAGTAGAGCTAAACAAAAAACAAAAAGATAATTAAAAAAGAAAGAAAAAGAGAAAGAAGACAAGAAAAGAAAGGAAAACGCACATTCACCTATTCCTAAAATAAAAATTATAAGAGGAAAAAAAGGTACTGGAAAACAGTTTTTTTTTTCAAAAAAGGCAAAAATTAAAGATTAATAAATGGTTTAGAAAAAAAATTATATATATAAGGTACCAAAAAAAAAAAAGAAGAAGAAGAAGAAGAAGAAAAAAAAAGTTCTTTGATTTTTTTTTTGATTTTTTTGGTAGGGGTGGGAAGAATCCTGTATCTCCCTTCTGTCTGTAACCAGCCTCTTTTTGGAGTCTCTGGTCTGCTTGAGGTCCTGTGGCTTGATTGGTTTCTTAAGTCAGTTTGTTCGAACAGGCAGAAAAATGCTCTGCTTTACCCAAGATTTTGAGATCCCCCTCCCAGGTTAGTTTAATGGGAAGCAGATCTGCTTTGAGAATCACCAAGGAGGGGGATGCAGTGATGATGCTAGGTTCTGGGTAGAGTTGAGGCCTTTCAACAAACAGTAGCTTTTCCCTGGGGCTATTTTGTGAAAAACTCAAAGAGCCCAGCCTGGAGCCATTCTCAGGGTTTCGGTTTTTCAATTGATTGTGGAGGCTGCTAGAGGGAGGGGCAGCCTCTGGCCTGGTTACCCAGTGGGGAAAGTCACTCCTATGGCTGGCGCCTGAGCTGGGTGACTTTTCCCTGGATGGAGCTGAGTCTGTAAGTTCACTTTGCCGTTAAGTTCTTGTGACCTGCTAAATGACTGGTTTTATTCCAAAGCCTGAGTTGGAGCTAGCAGCTCCTCTGAGCTTTGAAGGTATCCAAGATGGAGATCTCCGGTACTGGGGGGGGGGGAAGGGGTGGCCTTCCCTCCTCTGCTCCCTGAGAAGGAGTGAGGATGTCAGGCTTCTACTCACGCCGAGTCTTGGTTCCTGGGTCGTCACTGCTCTGCAAACTGCAGGATGAACATGTCTGCTCCTTGTCAGTTCTTGCTGGTGTTGAGTAGAATCCGCTCACCCGCTGCGTCTGGCTCCTTCATCCCAGACTCTCTGTGGCTCAGGTTTGGGTGCCTTGCTGTCGCCGCCGCGACCCTGCCGCCACCGCGGTGGCTGCTGGCAAGCACTCAGATGTGTCTCCTTGCCTTGGCTTTCCCTCTCTTGCCTAACTCTCTGTCCTGTGATGGCACACTTGGTGTGATTCTCTGGCTTAGGACTGTTCACTGGAACTCTAAAACTGCTTTCTATGGGAGAGCTTGTTCAGATTCCAGCTTCTCCTACGCCATCTTCCGGGAACCTCCCTAATTATAACTCTTATGAAAGAATATTCTAGGCAAATAGAATGCAAGAAACATTTCCAAATTTGTCAATTAAACACTGTACTTAAAAAGAATTTTGTAAGTATCTTATAGAATATGAAATTACAAACAAAACCAAAATATTTATTTTAAATCTAAACTCCAATTTAGCAAGATCTACATAGTCCTTCATTAGATTAACTTTGCGATTTCTCCAGGCTTAAGTTTTTGTAATCCTTCATCCTTTCCTTGGAATCTAACAGAGTGATGATTACTTACTTTTTCAAATTTTGGAAGGGAATCATGATCCATTTTGCATCTAAGTATGTTCTGTAATGAAGAGTGCATTTAAAACACAACTGAGGATTATAAATGAGTTGCATTTCAATAGGAAACTTGACTTCTCAAAACATAATGACAAAATTAGCACAAATGACCAACTTTGTATTCCTTTCTTGTTTGGTTTGTTTTATTAAGACAAAATTATACTACCTGGTCCAGGGAAGGTATCACTGTGTAATTCCACTATCTAATCTCCTATCTTAATCTCAGTGCTAGAATTCTAGCCATCACATTGCCAATCCATAATTTCTTGGTTTATTTAATCTAGATACAGACTAGCAATTCTGAACTTCTCCAGTAATATTATCCACTGCACTGCTCAGAGTGTTCATGTACTCTTTTCAAAGATGTTCTAACATTTTACTGAGGATATGAACATTTTCAGATGCACCTGCAGGAATCTCTGATTCATTCCTCCATAGATCTGATCACTTTAATAATGATTACTTGACTCTCTTACTATCTCTGGTCCCTATCTATGTAATATTCTTAAACTTTTTTGAAGAAAGTTCACTTGAGGACTCTCTAACATTAAAAATTATCACTTGATTCTAGTCTTACTCAGGACATATTTTCTATTGTTTTCTAACTTTTCCACATATTCTAAGAGTTGCTTCATATGTGTATTTGTGCACATATAAGTGCCTCTGTATATATGTGTATGATTGCATGTATGTATGCAAAGCCTCAACATCTTATTCAGCAATCTTGCTCATGACTGGTATTCTAATAGTTGAGCCATTCTTCCAATCCAGCTTTTGGCTGGTTAATTATATATAGTTTCTCAAAGACTGTTCTGCCCAGGCTGGATGCAAACTGAACTTCCCAGACTCCTTTACATTCTTGGGTTTTATTGCTCCAGTAGTATCAACTTTTAAATTACAAATATTTTGTGAGTGTAAAGGCGAAGTTGTAGCATAGATTTTTAACTCAAGAATTCATATAAAGATAGATGAACATGCACATTACATATGCTGAGTGTACACTGTTAGAAATGTGATCCTAAGCTGGGTGGTGGTGAGATCTTCGGATAGGGTTAAAAGCCAGCCCGGGCAGGAAAGTCTCAGAGACTCTTTTTCCAATTAACTACAAGAAAATTAAAAGTGGCACTGTGGCTCAAGTATAGAGCATTAGCCTTGAGCTGAATAGCAGAGGGACAGCTCCCAGCCCTGTGTTCAAGTGCCAAGACCACCACCAACAAAAAATATATAAGTAAAGAAAGAAAATAAATGTGATCTTATCCACCAGTTCATGGCTAATATAAATCCTGCTCTCTCAGGATGGACTTTTTTTTCCAATTAAGTCCACGCTCTTATATCTGATTTGCATTGGAAACAGAATTATGCTTCCATACTACTGTCTACAAAGTTGCGTGATTAGCAAGCATGATTTAGAAAGGGAGTGGCCTCATACTTCGTGTTCCACGTAGGAGTAATGCTAAGTGACATCAACTGTATAGACATCTCTTTTCAAAGAAGAAATATTAGATGTTTATTGTAAACCTAATATTTGACATTTTTTCTTTTTTTTATTGTGAGAATACCGTACAGAGGAGTTACAATTACACGGGCAAGATAACGAGCACATTTCTTATCAAGCATTGTTGCCTCTTCTTTGTTTCCCCTTCCCATCCATTCCCATACTCCCCCTCTTCCCTCACCCCATCCTCCCCCACCCACCAAAGTTGTAAAGTTCGTTTTTTGACATAATGACTTGTACATCTCATTATTGCAATGGGTCCACCTGTATCCCTAAAATATTTGTTTTTAGAGAATATGTCCAGCAAAGAATCCATAACATAGCTCAGCAAAAGTAGGTGCACTGAATCATTTTGGAATTAATTTTTTTGCTTGGGAAGATTATTGATCTTGTCCTTCCTTTTGGGGAAATTTAAAGTCATATTTCACTTTTTTGTTGGTTGTGTGGCTTGAATTCTGATCCTGGGCACTGTCCCTCAGCTCTTCAGTCCAAGTTGAGTGCACTACCACTTTAGCTACAGCACCACTTTCGGGTTTCTGGTGGTTAATTGGAGATAAGGGTCTCGTGGACTTTCCTGACAAGGCTTGCTTTGAACCACAATCCTCTGGTCTTAACCTCCTGAGTAGCTAGGATTACAGGTGTAAACCACCAACACCCAGATCATATTTGCATGTATGTGCACTGAATGACACTGTGTAGACAAAGAATGGAATTTTTAACCAAATGATAACATAGCAGATTTTCAGAAAAATTGAGGTAGCAGTAAATATGTCCTTTCCATTTTGTTACATTAATGACTCATGAGCTATGGGACCCTTACATTAGCATCCTGTGACATCTGTATAGGTGTATTTAGTATCAGGAAATGTTTATAGAGAAATGTAGAAAGAATGAGACTTTTAGAAAACAAAGGAGATAAGGTATGAAAGAACAGCATAGAAGGAGATACATTTATCATGCAGAGATTAAGAACTAGCCTAAGAGATTTAGAATGCTAAAGGCAATGAGGAAAAGCCTACTTGACAACTAGTTCTTCAATAACCAAAAATGGTTCTCTAGACCAGTTTCTGGTAAACTTAGTTACTATCATTTTTTCCTTCCATCTGGAATTACTCCTTATTTTCTGTCACAACTATTAATTAGCTTCTGCCTTTTTGGTGCCAAAACTGACCAAAAAGATTTCAAAATCACAGTTAGACTATTTTCACTCTGTGATTAGCAGTTATGACACAAAATCCTGGAATCATGGAATTTCCAGAATTAATCTTCACCTAACATCTAAGCACATTCCAGGCATTAATTGCTGTGACTTAATGAACAAAACTTTTTTCAACACAGTATCCTAACATAAGTAAAATACATGAATTAGGGGCTATTGTCAGGTGTCAGTATGGAAGGAGCAATTATATATTTCAAGTATGGGTTCTTCATTTTCCAATTACTATTTTTTTTTTTTGCCAGTTCAGGGGCTTAAACTCAGGGGTAGGTAATTATTCCTGAGCTTTTTTTTTTCTCAAGGCTAGCACTCTACCACTTGAGGCACAGCATTCCTTTCAGTGTTTTTCTTTTTTATGTGTTACTGAGGAATTGAACCCAGGATTTCATGCATGCTAGGCAATCACCATACCATGAAGCCACATTCCTAGAGCCCTAAGAGACTTTCTTAAGAAGGCATTACATTTTCATTCCGTAAGTATGTATCATAAGTTTGTCCAGATGCTAGAAAATGATGTAGAAAGCAATACAATATAATAAGTCCAGTAAGGCTGGATGGACAATGAATTTCACAGTCTAGCCAGGGCACAGTGGGTCTTACCTCAGGGAGCTGTTTCAACAGGCTAAGCCAGACAGCTACTGACCCACAGCCCACTTCCAGAATGAGAGGGTCACTTTGGATTCCAGCCACATGGGGATGCTTGGCCCCCTCCTCCAGCACCCATTCAACCAGTTTTTGTGAAAGAGAGAGAGAAAAGTCAGAATTACAATTAAGTCGGGTGTCGGTGGCTCAGAACTCTAATCTTAACTACACAGAAGGCTGAGATATGAGGATCATGGTTCATAGCCATTCCTGGCAGGAACGTCTCTGAGACTCTTATTTCCAAAGAACCACCAGAAAACCAGAAATGGTGCTGTGGGCTCAAGTGGTAGAGCACTAGCCTTTTGCTGAGGATCTCAGGAATAGCGCCAATGCCTAGGGTTCAAGCCCCACAACTGACAAGAAGTGGACTTCCTACCACAAGAAGTGGATTGAATAGCACCCATTGTCCTTGGGAGCATGGTAATGAAGTCAGGACGAGTTTCCTGTGAAGTTGAAGTGATAAGGAGATCACCTGACTTCTCTGTGCCTCGGTTTCCCCAGATGCAAAACTCAACACAGTGAAGCGTCCCCTTCCTCATGGGGATACGGTAATGATGAAAGAGAGCCATGTTTTTTTCAAAATCCCCACCTGTTGCATGATTAATAACTGACCCCACATGAGCCCTTTGCGGGTATCTTCCTGTCATTTGTGAACAGAATAGCCGAGAACCTTCTCTAAAGGTCACTCCCTCCATACTAAGCCATGCTCCAGAGATTCCCTCTGTATAAACACCTTGTTTCCTTAAAACTGTCCTGTGAGGAGAATGAGGTCTGATGGTTGTGGCTCTACCCAGAGCTTCACCTGTGGTCAAGAATCGGCTGCTGTGGACTAAATGTTTGGGATAATCCATCTAAATCGATGACTGAGCATGGTGCTACATGTCTACCATCCCAACTACAGAGGACCAGGCCTGGTGGAGCATACCTGTCCCAGATAGGAGGACCTCAATCCAGTCCAACCAGAGCATATATTGAGTCTCTGTTTCAGAAATGCCCAAGACAGAAAGGTGACTCCTCAGAGCCAGGGTGAGGAAACAAGCAGGGGTTCATGGTGGCCCCAGAGGGGTGACTGACCCCGGGTAGTGGTGATTTGGGGGCAGCCACTCACCTGTGCAGTTGGGAAAAGCTGCTGGAGGCTGCTCCAGGTGGGGCAAGCATCAATGGCAGCAGCATTGCAAACAGATGGGCCAAGAGCAGAGAACCAGGGCCAGGGACCAGGTCAGGGCTTTAGGCGGGCTGGCAGGCACCATTACCTGAGGTTTGAAATCCTGCACTTTGGGAAGGAGGGAGGGAGCCGGGGTGTGGGCAGGCATCTCAATTTCCTACTATAATCTAAAGTCTCTTGAGTCTCTTCCTCACCACTCAGCCACCTCTACCTTCCTCAACTGCTGGTAGTGTTGTAAACAGAGGAAATCCAGGTGCTACTGGGCATCACGGAATGTGGGCGTGGTCACCATTCTTGTATCCCATTGGTCAGAAAGAAACATGAAATAATGGGGGTGTGGCTGGAATTCTGTGATGCAAGCAGCATGGGCGGAGTCAAGAAGACAGCAGCTCCCCCAGCCCTTTACCCAGGGACCAATTCAGTTGGAGACAAGAGGGTGACCTGCTTTAGCTGGATAGCTGCACAGATTGTTGTGTATGTCTGTTTGTTACAAGACCCGGACCTTGAACTCAGGATCTGGGAACAGTCTGCGAGCTGCTTTTGCTCAAGGCTCGCCTTCCACACTGGAGCCCTGGACTTCTGGCTTTGTTGGAACTGAAGTTGGACAGAGGTCTCAAGAAGTTCCTGCCTAGGATGACTTTGACCATGATCCTCCCATTACAGCTTTGCAAGTATCAATGAGGACTGCTGAGAGCCTCTGGTGCCTGCCTAATCATTGCTCTTGCTGATATTCTTGGACAGACCGGTGAGTACCCTATCCCCAGGTTGTAGTGGTGGGAGCTGGAGCCCACAGTTGGAATCCTGGTCCTGCCACCTCCAAATGGCAGGAGATTCTAAGGAACTCATTCCTATCCATATGAATACCAGTGGAATGTGATGTATGTCATGACTGAATGGGCAGTTCTTGAATGATTCTAGGATAAAATAATATACAATATATTATAGGACACTGATCGATTGTAGTTAATTCTTTATTAAGCATTTAAACAATCACATTCATAAAATTTAGACATAATAAAATACATGAGAATTGGGCCTCACATACTGCAAAAGTGCCATTTTTCTGCCAGGTCTGGGAATGAAACTCATGGTCTTAGTAACTCTGTTGCACTGTGTGGGAATGGGAAGCTGGCCTCCTTGAAGTCAAGAAATTCCGGTCTGTTCCTTTTGCCTAAAATAGATCCTCACCACTAGAAAACATCCTATTCATGTACAATTTACATATATGATTTACATTTATATGCATTGGTTGACTCCATATTGCATTCAGTATAGTTATTTTATTTTTTGTTTTATTCATGTATTGTCCATTTATTTTATTGACTATTATGGAACATAAAACATTGATTACATTGATTACACAGGATTTAGGTCTGCATATGTATTCCACTTCATACCTTACACCCAGGACTTTCACAGAAAAGGAAAACATGAGTCACCATCATCTTCTTACTCCACGATTCATTTTTGGTAGTGCTGGCATCTGAACTCAAGGCCTACAAGCCTACAAGGCCCAATTCATGAGTGGGTGAGTGTTAGCATGCCATCCTGGAGCAAATTGAGCTGACAGGGTGTTCCCAGGACCTCAGATCAAGCCCCAGGGGTTACCAAAATAAGAAAAGATTGACATGCAGATGGCAGTACGCTAATAAATATATATTTTATAGAGTGTCAAAGATGTCTATACATTATTCAGTTATATAAACTACATTCTTACCAATTCCTGGGTATTAATTATGCCTCAATGTAATTAATGTAATGTAATTAATTGTTTTCATTCTTAAACTATTAATGAAATCAGTGTCCTGAAATTATTGCATTCCTTTAAGTAATAATATTCTTTCAATACTTCATAAATACTAAATCAAATCAATCAGCCTCCTGAAATGATGCTGTCTAATTTTATAGAGCATCATCCATGATCAATTCATTCAACCGTGACATTGACAACATTCCATTGTTAATCCTGATAGTCTGGCAGCCTTCAGCAATGCAAGGTGAAGTACCCTTTGCAACAGTGTCATTCAGACACATGAGGGTCACCATGCAAAGGAAGAAAACGTCGTAAAATGGCCATTTATTTTGTGCATTGCTTTCCCTGCAAGGCCTGGGGGTCTAGGATCGCAGGAGGAGCTGTAGATCTAGTGGCTGTACCCCAGCCTAGGGTTATCAAAGCTGAGGCAGAGTTGCCATGACCTGAGTTCAAGCGCCGTATTGAGAAAAGTAAAATAAAAAAAAATTAGCTCCCTGGCTTGTAATTCATGCTGTTTATTCTTCCAGGCTTTGGATTCGAACTCAGGAGATGGGTAAACCTGAAGCAATGGGGATGAAGATAAAAAAAGTCAGGCCTGTTCACTAGTACTGAATTCAAGCCCCAGTCCTGGAAACATACTATTTATATACATTGTAAAGATAGGATTTATACTTACCTATAGATGTTCAGCCATACATGTTTGGTGTGGTTGTTCTTGTATTTTTTGTTTTATTCATTTATTTACCATTGATTGTACTATGATGAAACCCCTTCCATGTATTACATTGATGACATCCTTTCACAGAGCATTTAGATTTATAGAAATGTTCTCTATCATGCCAGGATTCTCAGGATCACCAAGGATATTCAGAGAAAAGGAAAACAAGTTTCACACTTGGCTTCTTACTCCACGATTCACTTGTTGGTAGTGATGGGATCTTAACTCAGGGCCTAGTAGGACCAATTGGCCAATAGGTCAAGGTGAACACACTAACCTGTGAGCAACTAACGAGCTAGGCCATTCCCAGGATCTGACATTGATCATAAGGTTGGTCCACTATAGTCATGAATTCATAATTTAAACATACGATCTAAATTTACATACATGTGTGTACAGCATCTTTTGTTCTGTGAACTTCTCTTTATTTTGTTTCAACTTCATGGAGGTATTGTGTATTTTACTAAGTAAGGTGCCAGGTTTAACTGTACTGACATGGATGACAAACTGTCCCCATGGTTATAGGGTTGCCTATGAATTCCCCTTCCTAGTTGAGACTCAGGATTTACACAGGAGATGAAAATATTTACAACAACTGGCTTCTGACATCAGGATGAATATTTTGTGAGTGCTGGGATTTGAACTCAGGTTTGGATAGCTCTGTTGCACTGAGGGGAAAGGGGAAGTTCACCATACTTGAAGACTATAATGTCAGGCCTGGTAAAGGGCCTAATTTGAAGCCCCAGCACTGAAAAATATAGCAAGCCCACTTTTTTATTTTTTTTAAATTTTATCTTATTTTATTTGTGAATATATTGTACGGAGGGGTTACAATTACATGGGCAGGATAATGCGTACATTTCTTACCAAGCATTGCAGCCTCCTCCTTTGTTTACCCTTCACATCCCTTCCCAGCCTCCCCCTCCCTCCCAATCCCAATCCTTATCCTCCCCCCCACCGCACCCCCCGCACCAACATTGTAAAGCTCGTTTTGGACATGACAACTTGTACTACTCATTGTTTCAACAGGTCAACCTGTATCCTTAAACGAATTGTTTTTCCCATCTCCTCCACAAATTATACCTACATCAAATATAGTGAAAGCAGGGGTTATACTGTGGGGGAGGGACATACAAAGCAACAAAGAAATAATCTTATAAATGCGTTAGAAACACATGCATGAGAGTAAAAACATTAACATACATATCTAAGGTTTCATTTTCCTAACATCACATTATCTGACATTTTCCCCATGACTCATACCTATACTAGATATGGCAAATAAGGGAAACCATGGGGCCTATGTTTCTTTGGACCTGGCTTACTTCACTTAATATAATTTTTTCCAAGTTTTTCCAATTCCTAACAAATGGGGAAATGTCATTCTTTCTGAAGGAGGCATAGAACTCCATTATGTATATATACCACATTCTCAAGATCCATTCAACTATTGAGGGGCATCTGGGTTGGTTCCATATCTTAGCTATGGTAAATAATGCTGCAATAAGCATAGTTGTGCTGGTAGCTTTAGTGTGGTCTTGTTTGTATGCATTTCGGTAAATGCCCAAAAGTGGGATTGCTGGGTCATAGGGGAACTCTATGTGAAGTCTTTTGTGGAACCTCAATACTGCTTTCCAAAGTGGTTGAACAAGTTTACATTCCCACTAACAATGAAGTAAGGTTCCCTTCTGTCCACATCCCCTCCAGCATCTGTTGTTGTTAGAGTTCTTGATTTTTGCCATTCTAACTGGATTGAGGTGGTATCTCAATGTTGTTTTGATTTGCATTTCTTTTATGGCTAGGGATGTTGAGCATTTCTTCATGTGTCTATTGGCCATCCTTCTTTCGTCTTCAGAGAAGTTTCTCTTTAAGTCTTTCGCCCACTTATTTATTGGGCAGTTGTTTCTTTGAGGATTTGTTGTTGGGGGATTTAATGTTTTGACTTCCAAGTATATTTTAGATATGATACCCTTGTCCACTGTATGGCTAGTAAAGATCTTCTCCCAATCCGTGGGCTTTCTATTGATCTTGGTAGCTATTTCCTTTGCCATGCAGAAGCTCTGCAACTTTATGCAATCCCATTTGTCCAACCTTTCTTTGATTTGTTGTGTTTCCGGGTCTCTATTCAGAAAATTTCGGCCTGAGCCAAGGAGACCTAGGGTTTCTCCTATTCCATCCTGTAATATTTTCAGAGTGTCTGCTTTGACTTCGAGGTCTTTGATCCATTTGGAGTTGATTCTGGTGCAGGGTGATATATAAGGATCTAGCTTTAGTTTTCTACATGTAGTTAACCAATTTTGCCAGCACCATTTACTGAAGAGCTTGTCTTTGTTCCATTCTATTATTTTAGCTCCCTTATCGAAGATTAGATGGCTATAGGTCTGTAGGTTCATTTCTGGGTTTCCATTCTATTCCACTGGTCCTGAGGTCTGTTCTTATGCCAATACCAAGCTGTTTGGATTACTATGGCTTTATAGTAGAGTGTGAAATTTGGTGTTGATATTCCTCCAGAAGTGTTCTTTCCATTGGGGAGCGTTTTTGCTATTCGGGGTCATTTATTGTTCCATATGAATTTTTGGATTGCCTCTTCTATTTCCTTGAAGACTGGAGTTGGAATTTTGATAGGTATCGTGTTGAATTTGTAGATATCCTTGGGAAGTATTGCCATTTTCAGGATGTTAATCTTTCCAATCCAGGAGCATGGGAGGTTTTGCCATTTTTTAAGTTCCGTGTTGATTTCCTTTTTCAAGATTTTAAAGTTTTCATCATAGAGGTCCTTCACTTCTTTGGTTAAGTTATTTCCTAGGTATTTTATTTTTTGTGGGGATATAACAAATTGAGTTGCTTTCCTAATTTCAGCCACACTTTTCTCATTGTTGGCATACAGAAAAGCCATTGATTTTTGTGGGTTAGTTTTATACCCTGCTAATTTGCCAAAGTTTTGAATCAGCTTGCGGAATTTGGGAGTGGAGTCTATGGTATTCTTTAAATACAAGATCATGTAGTTTGCAAAGAGGGAGAGTTTTATTTCTTCTTTCCCTATTTGGATCCCCTTTATGTCTGCGTCTTGTCTTATTGCTGTACGTAGGCATTCTAATACTAGATTGAAGAGAAGTGGCGAGAGTAGACATCCTTGTTTCATTCCTGAGTTGAGAGGAAATGGCTTTAGTTTTTCACCATTAAGTATAATGCTGGCTGTAGGTTTGTCATATACAGCCTTTATTGTATTGAGGAATGTTCCATGGATTCCTAGTTTTTCTAGAATTTTCAAATGCTTTTTCTGCATCTATTGAAATAACCATGTGGTTCTTATTCTTGCTCCTGTTGATGTGATGAATAACATTAATTGATTTGCGTATATTGAACCAGCTTTGCATCCCTGAAATTAATTCTGTTTGATCATGGTGTATGATTTTTTGGATGAATTATTGGAGTCAGTTGGCCAAAATTTTGTTGAGAAGTTTTGCATTAATGTTCATCAAAGAAACGGGTCTATAGTTCTCTTTCTTTGATGAGTCCCTCCCTGGTTTTGGGATGAGGGTTATGATGGATTCCTAGAATGTGTTCGGTAGTGAACTTTCTCTTTCAATTTCATTGAAGAGTTGGAGGAGTATTGGTGTGAGTTCTGCTTTGAAGTCCTTGTAGAATTCTGCTCTAAAACCATCTGGTCCTGGACTTTTCTTAGCTGGAAGGTCTCTTATTGCTGTTTGTATTTCAATGCTTGATATGGGCCTGTTAAGCCTGTTTAACTCATCTTGGTTAAGTTTTGGCAGGTCAATATTTGCTAGGAAAAGGTCCATTTCTGTCAAGTTCTCAAACTTATTAGCATAATGTTTTGAGAAATATTCCCTTATAATGTTTTGAATCTTGGTTGTTTCCGTGGAGATGTTTCCATTCTCATCTCTGAGTTTATTTATTTGGGTGTGTTCTCTTCTTTTTCTGACAAGATTTGCTAAGGGTCTGTCAATTTTGTTAATTTTTTCGGAGAACCAACTCTTTGTTTTGTTGATTCTTTCTATAGTTTTTTTGGATTCTAATTCATTTAATTCTGATTTAATTTTAATTATTTCTTTCCATCTACTGTATTGGGGTTTATCTTGCTTCTCTTTTTCCAGGAGGTTCAGATGTCACATTAAATTGTTGGTTTCAGATCTCTCCAATTTGTTGATGTAGGAGCTCAGAGCTATAAACTTGACTGTGAATACTGCCTTAGCTGTGTCCGAGAGTAGCTAGTAATTTGTGAGTTCATTTTTGTTGAATACCATGAACATTTGAATTTCCTTTCTAATCTCTTCCATGACCCACCCGTGATTTAGCAGTTTGTTGTTCAACATCCCTGTGATACCACACTTTCTTTGGTGGCTATTGGTGTTGAATTCTAATTTTTTTTCCTTGTGGTCAGAGAGAATGCAAGGTATAACTTCAATTTTTCTGAATTTAGACAAGTTTGCTTTGTGGCCTAAAACGTCGTCTATTTTAGAAAATGTTCCATATGCTGCTGAGAAAAACGTGTATTCTGATGCTGCTGGATGAAATGTTCGGTAGATATCTGTTAAATATATTTGATCTATGCAGCTGTTTAGATCTGCAGTTTCTCTGTTGAGTTTTTTACGAGTTAATCTATCTAGTGGGGAGAGTGGTATGTTAAAATCCCCAACAATTAATGTCTTTGGATTTATATGGGATTTGAGGGAAAGTAGTGTTTCTTGGATAAATTTGGGTGCTTAATTGTTTGGCGAGTATATATTTAGAATTGTAATCTCTTCCTGAAAGTGAGATCCCTTAATTAGTATGTAGCGACCTTCTTTACCTCTTCTCACGAATTTTAATTTGAAGTCTATTTTATCTGATATTAGCATTGCAACTCCCGCCTGTTTATGGGGGCTGTTTGCTTGGTAGATTTTGTTCCAGCCTTTCACATTGAAAATGTGTTTGTTTTTACGGGCAAGATGTGACTCCTGCAGGCAGCAGATAGAAGGGTCTTGTTTTTTAATCCAACTAGACTGTCTGTGTCACTTAATTGGAGAGTTCAGTCCGTTAACGTTAAGAGAAAGGACTGAGAGGTATTTGGGAGTTCCTGCCATGTTATCCACCTTCTTGGGGGCTGCGAAAACTGGGTGTTTCCTATGGCTCTTGGATTCTCAGTTTGGGTGCAGTTTCTTGGCCTTTATTGTGGTCTTGTTGGTTTTCTATTTGTAGGACATCTATAAGAAACTTTTGTAAGGCTGGTTTGGTGAAGATATATTGTTTCAATTTTTCTTTGCTATGGAAGGTTTTTATTTGGCCTTCAATTATGAAGGAGAGTTTAGTTTGGTACAGTATTCTTGGTTGATAATTGTTTGTATTTAGGACATGGCATACATAATTCCAGGCTCTTCTTGCTTTGATTGTCTCTGCTGAGAAATCTGATGTGATTCTAATTGATCTGCCTTTCTAAGTGATTAATCTTTTCTCCTTGACAGCGTTAAGGATGTTTTCCTTGTTCTGAGGTGATCTTGTGTGGATTATAATGTAAGGGTGGGATGTCCTATTCTGGTCTGGTTTATTTGGGGTTCTAAAAGCTTCTTGTATCTGAATAGGCCTATCTTTTTGCATGTTTGGGAAGTTCTCTGCTAGGATCCTGTTAAACTAATGTCCTAGGCCATTAACTTCTGTTTCTAGGTGCTCCTCTACACCCATTATCCTTAGATGTGGCCTTCTGATGGTTTCTTCCAAGTGTTGGATACATCTACCTTATTTCTTGGATTTGTCTTGGATGGTTGTATGTTCTTTCTCTATAATATCTAGGCTGTCTTCAATCCCTGAGTTTCAATCTTCTGCATGGTCTAACCTGCTGTCATGACTTTCTACTTTTTTTTTTTATGTCTTTTCCTTCTATTTGGTCAGCTTTGATGGCTTCAAATTCTTTGTTGAAGCTTTGTTTTAGATCTTGTATGAACTTCTTTACTTCCTTAATTTGATGTTCAGTGTTTATTCTCAGATCACTTATTTGATTGGTTATGGTTTCCTTGGAATCCCATTCCTTCTGTTGGGTTCCATTCAGCATTCCCTTTGTGGTCTCCCTGACTTCCTTCAGCTCTTTGTTAATGGATTCCATGAATGCCTTTAGTGATCTTTGTGTATTCTCTTCCTGCTCTCTCAATTCCAGTAATACTCTTTGATTAGCTTCCTCCCATTCGTGGGATTCCTGTAGTTCTCTTTGAGTGGTCTCAGCCTGCTCATGCCATTCCTCCCTTTCTCTTTGAGTATTCTCAAGCTGCTCATGCAAATCATGTATCAGTTTTTGAGTAGCTTCCTCACTCTTATGATATTCCTGTATAAACTTTTGGATTGCCTCCTCTGTCTCCCTATCATGCTCATACAGAGTCCTTTGTATGCTTTCAATCTTTTGATTTATCATGTTTCCCAGCAGTGTTTGTAGAGCTATTTGGGAATTCTCCTCTGGATTATTCATTATCTGTTCTGTCCCCTGATTATCAAGATTGGGAATTGAGATACCCGGATTTGCCATTTTTCTTGTGTTTTTCCGGCTTACTCTGCCCATTTGAAATGAAAATAGAACCAGTTTTGTTCTAGAACACTATCTTAAGGCAAGCATCAACCCAAGTCTGAATTTGGACAGTCAATAGTCTACAGATACAATCTAGTTCAACCGATACATCTATTCAACATCAAACAACTATAGGTTAATGGGCTATGAACCGCAAAGAAGAATTTGGAAGACCAGAAATTATTAGGGTTAGGGAGAGATGTGGGTAAAAAAGGAATAGAATGATATGGGGAGGCTTAGGGAGAGGTAACTAAGTCCTAATCTCAAAGCAGGAAATAGATTGGGTAGGATGAAAGTAGAGAGAGAGAAAAAAAAAAGAAGAAAGGGAACGGCAAAAGAAAAGAAACCAGAAAAAATAGAAAGGTAAAAATTAATAAAATTATGTAGAATCGATAACAATCTATTTAGATAAGAACGTGAATTTATTGAGATAAGGGGAGCGATATAACGGAGATGTGCGTATATTGACCCAGCTTTGCATCCCTTAAATGAATCCTGCTTGATCGTGGTTTATGATTTTTTGGATGAATTGTTGAAGTCGATTGGCCAAAATTTTGTTCAGAAATTTTGCATCAATGTTCATCAAAGAAATGGGTCTATAAGTTCTCTTTTTTTATGAGTCCCTGACTGGTTTTGGAATGAGGGTTATGATGTCTTCATAGAGTCAGTTAGGTAGTGTATTTTCTCTTTCAATTTCTTTGAGGGGCTATTGGTGTGAGCTCTTCTTTGAAGGCCTTATAAAATTCTGCTGCACATCTTTCTGGTCCTGGGCTTTTCTTAGATGGGACTGCTCTTATTGAAGTTTCTTCTCAATGTTTGATATGGGCATGTTAAAATGTTTTAACTCATCTTGGTTTAGTTTCTGCATGTCAATATTTGCAATGAAAAGGTCCATTTCTGCCAAGTTCTCAAACTTATTAGCATAGTTTTGAGAAGTATTCCCTTATAATGTTCTCAATCTTGGTTGTTTCTGTAGTGATGTTTCCGTTCTCATCTCTGAGTTTATTTATTTGGGTGAGTTTTCTTCTTTTTCTGATAAGATTTGCTAAGGGTCTGTCAATTTTGTTAATTTTTTCGAAGAACCAACTCATTCTTTTGTTGATTCTTTCTATGGTTTTTTTGGATCCTAATTCATTTAATTCTGATTTAATTTTAATTATTTCTTTCCATCTCCTGGATTAGGGTTTATCTTGCTGCTCTTTTTCATGGAGGTTCAGATGTCTCATTAAATCATTGGTTTTAGATCTCTCCAATTAGTTGATATAGGAACTCAATGCTATAATCTCGCCTCTCTGTACTGCCTTGGCTCTGTCCCAGAAGAGCTGGTAATTTGTGTGTTAATTTTTGTTGAATAGCATGAACATTTGAATTTCCTTTCTAATCTCTTCCCTGATCCACTGGTGATTCAACAGTGTGTTGTTCAGCATCCATGTGTTACAGGACTTTCTTTGGTGGTTTTTGGTGTTGAGTTCTAATTTCATTCCCTTGTTGTGTGAGCGAATGCAAGGTATAACTTCAATGTTTCTGAATTTGGACAAGATTGCTTTGTGACCTAAAATGTGGTCTATTTTGGAAAATGTTGTATGTACTGCAGAGAAAAACGTGTGTTCTGTTGCTGCTGGGTGAAATATTCGGTAGATGTCAGTTAAATCTACTTGATCTTTGCAGTTGTTTAGATCAGCGGTTTTAGACTTAAGGTGAAGAGCTGAGGTACAATGCCCAGTCCCAGAGTTCAGGCCCCACAACCGACCAAAAAAATCCCTCTGCCACATCTGCCTTGCTTGCTTTGACTTCCCTTATGTTGGCATACTAGGAGGCCAGCATAGGATGAAGCTCCTGAAACCTTTTTGGATAGAAAAAGAAACCACTGAATGGGGAGTGAAGGGTGTTTTAGAAGAGATTGCGAGCTTAACAAAGGCAGGAGGGCTCATGGCTTCAGCCTCAGCTGTCTTCTGAATCATTGCCCAGTTACCAGCTGTAATTTTTTGCTCCGAAATCAATGTGGCAAAATCTGCAATTCTTATTGACTCATCCACATACACAGACCTAGTTAGTCATCCAGAATTACTTAAAATGTAGATTTCCTAAATCAAAGAAATCTGTACCAGAGTAAATGGGCAGAAAGAACTTCATTTAATCAGGTTCAATTCATTTTTACTTGCTTATAATTCAACTGGGAGAACAATATCAAACTAACCAAGCTTTCACAAAATCAAAATATCCAAGCAACTGCATTTTACAGGAAATAAATATTCACAGTACAAATCAGAATTTCTGAAGAGGTGGTGCTCTCAGAAAATAAGGAATTAGGGTTCAGGACACATTTCACAACAGCATCAAAATTAAATTCATTACCAATGGTGGCAAAAGTTGCTTACTCTCAGTATGTAAGCACATATCATTTTTTTCTAGTCCTTAGTAAATAAGATGGAATAGTTTGATTTCCCGTCTCAATTTCAATCTCCAAATTCACATTTTCTTCTAAAGAAGTCATTTATCTTACACACCTGACAATACAGAATATGTCTTCAAACCAGGGTCTTCTGGGCGTCTGGGAGCAAAATAGGAAGAGTGAAACAGGCTACAGGAAGCTTGATTGTTCAGGAATAAATCATGTTTGTACTTCTGCTTTTTCTTTTTAATTGTGAAAGTACCATACAGAGAGGTTACAATTACCTGAGCAAGGTAATGAGTACATTTCTTATCAAGCATTGTTGCCCTGGAAAGACTCGATGGCACAGCTAAGCTAGTTTGGGAGTGCTTGTCCTTTCCAGCACCCAGGTGGGAAGATGGTTAGTTGGGAGGGGAGAAATATCTTAGAGTTTCAGAAAAAGGCAAAAGAATTGTGCATGGTTTTTCTTGTCAGAAAAGGAGCTTTAAATAAGGTACGTTTTTCTCTTCACAAAACAATTATACAGTAGTCACCTTCACTGTAATTCCCCCTTCTGTAGTTAGTTACTTCAGAGCACAAAGATGGCGCTAAGAGGGAGTTGAGTGGGTAGAGCCCAATTTACCTTACATTCAGTGTGTAATCAGCCCATGAAAGCTTAGGTGCATGATAGGGTGTGACCTTGACAGTGATTGTTTCCTCTTCCTCCCCTGCCATACCACCCGCATTTTTTGGCTTTAAAAGGGCTGCTCTCTGTTAATAAACGAGTTCTCTTCCTTCTTGACTTGGCTCCCCGCTGTGTCTGATTGTCCCCCAGCTGAGGGAGTGTGGAAAATGGGCAACCAATGCACTTACCTTTCCTCGGACCCCGTCTGTCTTTCGTGGGACGGACAAAACCCAACAAGTTACCTGTTCTCAACTGTGCTCTGAAAAGATTAATGGAAAAACATCTCATAATTTAAAAGAGACCACATTCACTTAATACCTTCATTTTGTTTTTTGGTTTCTTTTGGAGCTAAAGTTTCACTGTATATCTCTTTGATTATTTTCCTGCCTAGTCTTGTTTCCTGGAATTACAGGTATGCATTTACACATCCGTTTCACATTACTTTTTTTTACAGTATATTGTTACAATTTTTCTATTTTTATTAGTTACTGTTACAATTGTCTTACTGTACCTAATTTATACCTGAAGCTTCATTGTAGCTATATTTGTTTGGGTAAAAGCATAAAATGGTCATCTTGGTATTTACAGTGTTGCTGATTGAGTATACTAAAATCAGCATAGGCTCCAGTCCCATATAGAAAATAGCATAGTATGTCATACAAAGTAAGTTAAACTTTAAATCACGTCAAGGTTATATCTATTACCAACATACATGTAACAGTATATAAATAGTTGCTATATTGAATGTTTGGGGAACATTTTTTCCTGAATATTTTAAATTTCTGGTTGATTGATCACCTACATGTGGAAATTCTGGATACTGAGGGTTAACTCTCTAAAGTACTTCATTGATTTCAGGTATCCACTTGAAATGTATATCCAGAGGCTAAACAGGAACTACTGTAAAGATCAATATGAAACTTGAACCTCTTATTTTGCCATAAATATTCATCAAATAAAATGTGGATAAATTTGATTATGTACCTCTTCCTCCTCCTCCTTTTCTTCCTCTTCCTCCTACTTGCTCCTCTTTTTCTTCTCCTCCTTCTCCTCCTCCTCTTCCTCCTCTTCTTCTTCTTCTTCTTCTTCTTCTTCTTCTTCTTCTTCTTCTTCTTCTTCTTCTTCTTCTTCTTCTTCTTCTTCTTCTTCTTCTTCTTCTCCTTCTCCTTCTCCTTCTCCTCCTCCTCCTCCTCCTCCTCCTCCTCCTCCTCCTCCTCCTCCTCCTCCTCCTCCTCCTCCTCCTCCTCCTCCTCCTCCTCCTCCTCCTCCTCTTCTTCTTCCTCCTCCTCCTCCTCCTCCTCCTCTTCCTCCTCCTCCTCCTCCTCTTCCTTCTCCTCCTCCTCTTCTTCTTCTTCCTCCTCCTCCTCCTCCTCTTCCTCCTCCTCCTCCCGTTCCTCCTCCTCCTCCTCCCGCTCCTCCTCCTCCTTCTTCTTCTTGGCCAACACAGTTCTACATCCCAACCCTCTAGAGCTTCTAAAAACCTAGTTTGAGAAATTCACAATGTTTAATAATCAACACAAATTTTCCTTTTCCTTTCTAGGCTCCAGAACAGGTAAAGGTGGGGTGGGGTATAAATGGGACAGTCACCTAGGGAAAATTTTGCTGATTATCATATTTTTTGTTCATATGGCATTTAAAAATATATTACCATATAATTTAAATCCTATTTTTAAAATTTCTTCATAGGAACAAAGAACAAATTTTTTTTTTTCGTTTTTATGTATAAAGTTCACAATGCTGTCTCTATAAGTATCTTTTAAAACATTCTTTTGACATGACTTCTACAATCTCCATAGAGGCAAAACTGAAGTCTATATATTAAATATTCTAATCATAATATGAAATAATTAGGAAGGGCAAATCAATAGAAACAATGAAAACTATGTCAAACACAATGAACAGGACAATCACCCATCAAACAGATACTTTTCTTCTTTGAGAACAACAGTCTGAGAATGTGCAGAATTACTGAGAGGACAATGTTTGAATTCAAAGGAAAGAGGAAAACCCTTAAAAATTGAAAGACAAACATGCACCAATATGTCATGCCTGTAATCCTAGATGCTCAGGACGCTCATTAGTGGCTAAAAAAAGCAAGAATAAACCGGATAACATCAAATGATCACCTTTCATAATTTAAAGACATTATAACAGAAGTGAAAATATATCCAACAGATACAGGGTACATATTTTTTAATGCTATAATGTTAATGCTACAAAGATCCTGAATCTTAAGTATTTTTATATCTTATAATTCTCTCTCTATATATTTCTTTGGGGTCCGGTCATGGGGCTTGAACTCTGGGCCTGGGCGCTGTCCCTCAACTCTTCAACTCAAGGCTAGTGCTCTACCTCTTGAGCCACAGCGCCACTTGCTGATTTTTTCTTTTGGCTTATGTGGTGCTGAGAAATGAAACCCAGGGTCTCAAGAATGCAAGGCAAGCGCTCTACAACTGAGCCACCTTCCCAGCCCCTAATTCTATATATGTTTTTCTGAATAGTATATTTCTTTTTCTTATTTGTGAAAATACTGTACAGAGGGGTTACAATTACATGAACAAAGTAATGAGTACATTTCTTATCAAGCATTGTTACCTCCTAATCTGTTTCCCTTTCACATCCATTCTCATCCCCCCACCACGTGTCCCCCTACCTCCCCCCAGGCCAAAGCGGTAAAGTTCATTTTTCAACATAACGACTTGTATACCTCATTGTTGCAATGGGTCCACCTGTATCCCTATTTAAACTGTTTGTTTTTTCCCTTCCCCTCCACAAATCATACCAACATCAAATACAGTGAAAACAGGGGTTATACTGTTGGGGAGCGGCATACCAAGCAACAAAGAAATCATCTTATAAATGTTAGAAACAATCACAAGAAAGAAAAATCATTTGAATACTTATATTGGGGTTCATTTCACCTAACATCAACTTATCTGACCATTTCTGCTTGTCTCAAAAATATACGTTATTGCAAATAAGGGAAACCATGGGACCTATGTTTCTTTGGCCTGGCTTACTTCACTTAATTTTTTTCCAAGTCTTTCCATTTCATAAGAAATGGGGCAATGTCTTTCTTTCTGATAGAGGAATAGAATTCCATTTTGTATACATACCATATTTTCTTAATCCATTCATCTACTAAGGGGCATCTGGGTTGGTTCCATTTCTTACCTATGGTAAATAATGCTGCAATAAACACACTCGTGCTGGAAGCTTTAAAATAATCATGTTTGTAACATTTGTGTAAATGCTCAAAAGTGGGATTGCTGGGAAATAGGGGAGCTCTATATGGAGTCTTTTGAGGAATATCCATACTACTTTCCAAAGTGGTTGAACAAGTTTACATGCCTACCAACAATGCAGTAGGGCTCCCTGCTGTCCACAGACCAACCTGCTGTTAGAATTCTTGATTATAGCCATACTAACTGGGGTGAGGTTGAATCTGAATGTTTTGATTTGCATTTATTTTATAGCTAGGGGTCTACTGGCCATCCTTCTTTCCTCTTCAGAGAAGTTTCTTTTTATGTCTTTAGACCACTTATTTATTGTGAGGATTTGCTGTTGGGACATTTATTTTTTGAGTTCCAGGTATATTTTAAATATGAGACTCTGGTCCATTGTATGGCTAGTGAAGATCTTCTCCCAATCTTTGGGCTTTCTATTGATCTTGCTAGCTTCATCCTTTGCCAGGTAGAAACTCTGAAATTTCATGCAATCCCATTTGTCCGACCTTTCTTTGATTTGCTGTGTTTCTGGGTCTCTTTTAAGAAAATTTCGGCCTGTGCAAGGAGACTTAGAGTTTTTCCAATTCCATCCTGTAATGTTTTCAGAGTGTCTGCTTTGACTCCAGGTCTTTCATCCATTTGGAGTTGATTCGTTTGCGGAGTGATATATAAGGATCTAGCTTTAATTTTCTACAAGTGATTAACCAATTTTGCCAGCACCATTTACTGAAGAGGCTGTCTTTTTTCCATTCTAATTTTTAACTCCCTTATCGAAGATAAGATGGCTATAGGTCTTTAGGTTCATTTCTGGATTTTCAATTATATTCCATTGTTCCTGAAGTCTGTTCTTGTGTCAGTATCAAGCTGTTTTGATTACAATGATGTTGTAGTAGTGTTTGAAATATGGTACTGATATTCTTCCAGCACTTTTCTTTCTGTTTTTGATCATTTTTGCTATTTGGGGTCTTTTATTGCTCCCTATGAATTTTTGGATTGCTTCTTCTACTTCTTTGAAGAATGAGGTTGGGATATTGATAGGTATCGCTTTGAATTTGTAGATAGCCTTGGCAACTACTGCCATTTTCAAGATGTGGATCCTTCCAATTCAGGAGCATGGGAGGTTTTTCCATTTTCTAAGAGCTGTTTTGATTTTTTTTTTCAGGTTTTGAAAGTTTTCATCAGCCGGGCACTGGTGGCTCACACCTGTAATCCTAGCTATTCAGGAGGCTGAGATCTGAGGATCATGGTTCAAAGCTAACCAGGAAAGGAAAGTCTATGAGACTCTTATCTCGAATAAACCACAAGAAAACTGGAAGTGGTGCTCTGCCTCAAGTGATAGAGCGCTCGCCTTGAGCTGAAGACTTGTGGGACAGCACCCAGGCCCAGAGTTCAAGACCCATGACTGACAAAAAACAAAAAAGTTTCCATCAAAAAGATCATTCAGTTTTTGGTTAATTCCTAGGTGTTTTATTTTTTGGGGGGATTATTATAGATGGAGTCGTATTCCTGGTTTCAGCCACACTTTTCTCATTGTTGGATTAGAGAAAAGCTATAGTCTTTGAGGGTTAATTTTATAACCGCCTACTTTGCCAAAGTTTTGAATCACTATGAGTAATTTGGGAGTGGAGTCCATGGGATTCTTTAAATACAAGATCATGTCATCTACAAAGAGGGAGAGTTTTATTCATCTTTCCCTATTTGGATCAATTCTATGTTTGCATCTAGTCTTATTGTTCTTATTGTTTTAGCTTGGCATTCTAATGCTAAATTGAAAAAAAACTGGAGAGAGTGGACATCCTTGTCCCCTTCTCTTTTTTTATTGTGAAAATAATTTACAGAGGAGTTACAATTACATGGGCAAGATAATGAATACATTTCTTCTCAAGCATTGTAGACTCCTCTTTTGTTTCCCATTCCCAGCCCTTCCCATCCTCCCCCCGCCCCCACCCAATCCTCCCCCCACCCCCCCCCGCACCAAAGTTGTAAAGTTCGTTTTCGACAAACTACTTGTACATCTCATTGTTGCAATGGGTCCACCTGTATCCCTATTTAAAATGATTTTTACCCCTTCCCCTCCACAAATTATACGGACACCAAATACAGTGAAAGCAGGGGTCATATTGTGGGGGAGTGACATACAAACAACAAAGAAATAATCTTACAAATGTGTTAGAAAAATTGCATGAAAGAGCAGGGGTCCTGGTGGCTCACGCCTGTAATCCTAGCTACTCAGAAGGCTGAGATCGGAGGATCGCGGTTCAAAGCCAGCCCGGGCAGGAGAGACCGTGAGACTCCTATCTCCAATAAACCACCAGAAAACCGGAAGTGGCGCTGTAGCTCAAGTGGTAGAGCGCTCGCCTTGAGCTGAAGAGCTGAGGGACAGCGCCCAAGCCCAGAGTTCAAGCCCCAAGACCAACAACAAAAAAAAAAAATTGCATGAAAGAAAAACTAACATTGGAATACATATCTTCAGATTCATTTCCCTAACATCAAATTATCTGACCTTTTTGCTTGACTCAGACATATATAGATATTGCTAATAAGGGAAACCAAGGGACCTATGTTTCTTTGGGCGTGGCTTACTTCACTTAATATAATTTTTTCCAAGCCTTTCCATATCCTAACAAATGGTTCAATGTCATTCTTTCTGATGGAGGCATACAATTCCATTGTGTATATACACCACATTTTCTTGATCCATTCATCTACTGAGGGGCTTCTACTGAGGTTCGATATCTTAGATACAGTAAATAATGCTGCAATAAACATAGTCGTGCTTGTAGCTTTATTGTGGTCTTGTTTGTGAACATTTGGGTAAATGCCGCACAGGCCACAATTTTCTTAATAGAGACCAAGAAACACAACAAATCAAAGAAAGGTAGGCCAAATGGGATTGCATGAAATTGCAGAGCTTCTGCATGGCAAAGGACATAGCCAGCAAGACCAATAGAATGCCCACGGATTGGAAGAAGATCTTATCTAGCCATACAATGGACAAGGGTCTCATATCTAAAATATATTTGGAACTCTAAAAATTAAATCCCCCAACAACAAATCCTCAAAGAAACAACTGCCCAATAAATAAGTGGGCTAAAGTCGTAAAAAGAAACTTCTCTTAAAGAGGAAAGAAGGATGGCCAATAGGCACATGAAGAAATGCTCATCCTCCGTAGCTATAAAAACATGCAAATCAAAACATCATTGAGATACCACCTCACTCCAGTTAGAATGACTAAAATCAAGAACTCTAATAACAACAGATGCTGGAAGGGGTGTGGACAGAAGGAAACCTTACTGCATTGTTGGTGGGAGTGTAAATTTGTTCAACCACTTTGGAAAGTAGTATGGAGGTTCCTCAAAAGACTCCACATAGAGCTTTCCTATGACCCAGCAATCCGTTGTCCCCTTTTTGATTTAAGAGGAAATAGGTTTAGTTTTTAATCATTAAGTATAATGCTGGCTGTAGGTTTGTCATATACAGCCTTTATTCTACTGAGGAATGGTCCCTGGATTCATAATTTTTCCAGAGCCTTCATAGTCAAGATAACTCTCCCTCTCCATTTCCACATCCCTCTATTCCTATTTTTACCCACATATCTCCCTTAACCTAATAATGTCTGCTTTGCCAAATTCTTCTTTGCAGTTTGCAGCACGCTAATACATAGTTGTTTGATGTTGAATAGATATATCTGTTGAACTAGATTGTATCTGCAGTCGTTTTACTATGCAACTACAAGCTTTGGTTGATGCTTGCCTCAAGATAGTGTCCTAGCACAAAACTGGTGTTACATTCATCCCAAATGGGCAGAATAAACCTGAAAAACACAAGAAAAATGGTAAGTCCGGGTATCTCAAATCCCACTCATGGTAATCAGAGACAGAACAGAAAATGAATAATCCAGAGGAGAGTTCCAAAAAAGCTCTACAAACACTAATGGTAAACATGGTAAATGAAACGATTGAAAAGCTGCAAAGATTTTGTGTGAGCGTGAAAGGGAGTGAGAGAAGACAAACCAAAGGTCAATACACTAATATCATGAGCCTGAGGAAGCTACTCAAAGATTGATACAGGAATTGTATGAGCAGCTTGAGAACACTCAAAGAGAAATAAAAGAATGGTGTGAGCAGGCTGAGAAAAGTCAAAGAGATAGACAGCAATTGTGGGAGCTGGTGTAGAAGAGACAAAGAGAAAGTCAGGAGTGGTGTTAGGAGGCTGAGAACACTCAAAGAGAACTACAGGAATTGAGTGAACATAAGGAAGGTAATCAAAGAGTGATAGAGGAATTGAGAGAGCAGGATGAGAATACACAAATATGCCTAAAAGATTCCATGGAATCCATAAACAGAGAGCTGAAAGAAGTCAGGAGGCCCACAAAGGGAATGCAGACTTGAACCCAACAGAAGGAATGGGAGTCCAAGGAAACCATAACCAATCAACTAAGTGATTTGAGAATAAATACTGAACACTAAATTAAGGAAGTAAAGAAGTTCACACAAGATCTAAAACAAAGCTCCAACAAAGAATTGGAAGCCATTAAAGCCAACCAACTAGAAGGAAAAGAAATAAATAACAAAGTAGAAGGTCTTGATAGTAGATAGAATCTCGGGGATTGAAGACAGCCTAGATATTATAGAGGAAGAACATACAACCATTCAAGAAAAATCCAAGAAATATGATAGATCAATTCAACACATGGAAGACACAATCAGAAGGCCTAATCTGAGGATAATGGGTGTAGAGGAGCACCTAAAAACAGAAGTTAATGGTCTAGGAAATTTGTTTAACAGGATCCTAGCAGAGATCTTCCCAAACATGCAAAAGGATAGGCCCATTAAGTTACAAGAAGCTTTTAGAAATACAAATAGACCTGGCCAAAACAGGACATCCCACTCTCACAGTATAATTATCTCAGGATCAATTCAGACCAAGGAAAAGATCCTTAAAGCTGTCAAAGAGAAAAGATCAATCACCTATAAAGGGAAACGAATTAGAATCACCTCAGATTACTCAGCAGAGATAATTAAAGCAAGAAGAGCTTAGAATGATGTATGCCATGCCCTAATGACAAACAAATGTCAACCAAGAATACTATACCCAGCTAAACTCTCGTTCATAACCTAAGGTCAAAGAAAGTCCTTCCATAGCAAAGAAAAATTGAAACAATTTATCTCCACCAAACCAGCCCTACAAAAGATTCTTAAAGATGTCCTGCACATAGAAAACCAACAAGACCACAATAATGGCCAAGAAACTAAACCCAAACTGAGAATCCAAGAAGCATAGGAAGAACTCAGTTGCCTCATCCCCCAAGAAGGTGGATAAAATGGCAGGAACTCCCTAATACCTCTCAGTCCTATCTCTTAACATTAACGGACTCAACTCTCCAATTTAGTTACATAGACTGTCTAGTTCGATTAAAAAGCAAGATCCTTCCATCTGCTGCCTTCAGGATTCACTCTTGCCCAAAAAAACAAAAACATTTTCAATATGAAAGTCTGGAACAAAATCTACCAAGCAAACGGCCCCCATTATCAAGTTGGAGTTGCAATACTAATATCAGATAAAATAGACTTCAAATTAAAACTAGTGAGAAGAGATAAAGAAGATCACTACACACTAATTAAGGGATATCTCCTTCTGGAGGATATTACAATGCTAAATATATTTTCACCAAACAATGGAGCACCCAAATTTATCCAAGAAACACTACTTTCCCTCTGATCCCACATTGTTGGGGACGTTAACACACCACGTTCCCCTCTAGATAGATCAACTCAGCAAAAACTCAAAAGAGAAACTGCGGACCTAAACAACTGCATAGATCAATTAGATTTAACAGACACCTACAGAATATTTCAACAAGCAGCATCAAAATGCATGGTTTTCTCAGCAACACATGGAAAATTTTCCAAAATAGACCACATTTTAGGCAACAAAGCAAATTTGTCCAAATTCAGGTACATTGAATTTATACCTTGTATTCTCTCAGAACACAAGGGAATAAAATTAGAACTAAGCATTAAAAACCACCAAAGAGTGTCCTGTAATTACGCAAGGAGCTGGAACAACACACTGCTGAATCACGATTGGTTCATGGAATAGATTAGAAAGATGTTATTCAACAAAAATGAGCACACAAACTACCAGCTCCTCTGTGAAATAGCAAAGGCAGTACTCAGAGGCAAGTTTATAGCTGTCAGTTCTTACATCAACAAATTGGAGAGATCTGAAACCAACAATTTAATGAGACATCTGAGCCTCCTTGCAAAAGAGCTGTAAAATAAACCCCAATCCAGTAGATGGAAACAATAATTAAAATTAAATCAGAATTAAATGAATTAGAATAAAAAAAAAACACCGAAAGAATCAACACAACAAAATTGGTTTTTCGAAAAAAATCAACAAAATTGACAGACACTTAGCAAATCTTATCAGAAAAAGAAGAGAACACACCCATAATAAGTTTTATAATTTAGGTCAGGTGGTAGGAAAGGAAGTGGAAAACAATATTACATCCAGTAAAGCTGACATTCCTATTACATCACTAAGGAAGTAGTGTTAAGACCTGCAGGACTCATAGGGTTGTTGCATGTGACATTACTATGTAAAACACTATTAACGATCATCTCAGACATCCATAACATTCTGCTTCCATTTTCAAGGTCAAGAGCCAAATATCTATGACTTTTTATTAATTGGGTGTGTTTCCTAGGAAGGAAGAAGGAGGATTTGGTAGGTGATGATGGAAAAATATGTATATTAGCTCCCTGTCCAAATTTTTTGCAGTTTTATTTATTTTTCTTCTTTATATTATTTTTTTATTGTGAAAATACTGTACAGAGGGGTTACAATTACATGGGCAAGATAATGAGTACATTTCTTATCAAGCATTGTAGCCTCCTCCTTTGATTCCCCTTTCCATCCTTTCCCATCCTCTCCCCGTCCCCCCACCCAATTCTCCCCGCTACCCCCCTCCACCAAATCTGTAAAGTTCATTTTTCGACATAACGACTTGTACATCTCATTGTTGCAATGGGTCCACCTGTATCCCTATTTAAATGATTTTTTGCATTTTTAAAAAGTGCTACTGATTAACTCACACTTACATCTAATTGACTTGCTGTCTGCACAAGATGCATATAAATGAAGATATTTATTCTGGTGGATACTCACATATATTAACAAAATCCATTTCTGGAAAATAAAAGATACTAGGTAAGAAATTATAAAGTATTGTCTATAAAATAGTTTATTTTCTTGGAGAACAAAAGGTAGTATTGAAATGATTAGTCCAGATTTCTTCGAGATTTTTTGCTGTCTCAGTATCAAAATGTTCTCTAATTCCTGTAACATCCAAGCATAAAAAATATGATTTGAAGATCTCAGTAGTTTTAGAAACAAAGGTACATAATACCTTCCTTCCTGCAGAGACATGTTAGCACAAGTATGATTGATTTTATTATAGATCTCTTTTTTCTCCTTATCTCATGTATTGCATATCTTGGTATATTACTCTATGTCTTGCATCAGCTTCTGTAGGTGGGATTTACCTCTACCTGCAATGTCAAAATGGGTTATGTGACTTACTTCAGCTTACAAAAGTGAACCAGAATTAGAGAAAGACTATTTCTAGGGGAAGATTTCTATCTCTTTGTCTGTGTCTAAAAGCTGACTTGTTTTCCCTTAGCCATAAAAATAGCATATTTCAGAGGGAGTCTTCCTTCAATTTATATACTGGAAGAACATAGCATGTGAAATTGAAGCAAAACTGAAATACAGCCTCATACATATGACACAAGCAGAATTAAGCTAATATTAGAATGTGATATTAAGATGTTAGTTTCTTACCATCCTTGTATAGCATTATGATAGTTGACTATAGCACACCAGAATTTAACATATCCTAACCAAGAACTTAACAAATAGATAACATTTCCTGTTGGAAATTATTACAATATTTTATAAATAAGCATTCTCCATGTGATCACTTGTAGGATTATCTTTCCTATAGATGGGTTTAATCACTCTAGAGCACTGTATCTAATATCCATTATCATTATCCAGACCTTGTGATTGTGATGAGGAAGAATAAAATATCTAGATTTCTTCTGCTCTTTTCCTCTTCTCCTATTTCTAGTGTGAATTCTCATCCTTTCTCCAAATTCTATTAATAAAGGAAGAATTACACATTGTGGATATCAAGCAAAAGGCTTCAAATCAAGAATTTCATTCTTTCAGAAACAGAGGAAGTAAATCAGAGTGGCTCAAGGAAGAATAAAAATATGATTTTTTTCCCTTTCTGGCTTTCACCTTAGAGTCTGAACATGACTCTAAAAATATCTAATAAACCATTTCCCTTGACTAATTTTTTAAAAATATAGTTTTTTAAATAAATGATAAATTAAAAATAAATAATAATTTGTTGTTTGTTTTTGGGAAGCATGAAATAAGACTGCATTAACAATGTGTGAGTTGAGAGACTAAATTATATCAGAATCGTACATAATGAAAAATAGACCATTTTAAGATAAAAAGCTTGTAGATACATTTTTAATGTGATATACCCTCAAAGTCATCTATTTTCTTCTTTTCCTCTCCATGCTGATTCAACTTCAATAAGCAGTTCATGTAATTCAAATGGCTGCCTTTTTTTTCAAAAATAGATTAGACCCAAAAAAGTTAGAAAAAGAGAACCAATATTGGGTGATGCATTCTTTAAAAATAGCAGTCAAATAACTATTAACCATAATTTCAAAATAATAACATTCAAATGCTCTTGAAAAGAGAAGATTGTATGCAGAATATATAAAGAGTGATAGTGCCAGAACTGCTTCAGGCATTTAGGATTTCTAGTACATGACAATGTTTTAATCAGGATTAATTGCTTTTAGGGACTAAATTTTTTCTAGTTATATTTCACTGAAGAAATATGTTGTTCAGGTTAATGAAAGGAAAACAGGTTATAGTAGAAAGAATGCTAAACACTCATTGTACATAGCAAAATACCTTTACAGAATATCTGTCTTTCCCACATACCTAATCCTTCCAATGTAGATTTGCATTATATATATGTTGGTAAAATAATAACCTCTCATTAGCCAAGGAGCACAAATTTGAATAATTATCATATGGGAGAAGTATACTGAAATGGGTAGTTAAAAGTCTCAGGTATAGTTCAAAAGGGACATGATTAGGTAAGAACCACCAGAAAGATGTAAAGATGCTACATTAGAAGATAAAGGAAAAAATAACAACCTAGATTCTGAATTTCTGGGAAGCAGAACAGGAGATAAATGCCTTTTCCACTAGAATCATTTAAAAATATTTTAGCTCAGTGGGTGTCTCTATTTTAATCTAGTGAGACTTCTTTTAGATTTCTGTCCTTTAGAACTGTAAAATGGTAAATACGGATTATTTAAGCCAAATAACTTGTAGAAATACTTCACAGCAGATTTGGTTTAGTAAATTAATTCAACTACAGCCTTTTCCTAATGAAACTACAGGGACACCACATTTCCTAATTTCTGAGAATATGAAAAAATTGCCACCAGCTTAGCACACATGTATGATGTACATACTACTAAGGGCCTTGCATTAATGAAGTCTTGAAATACTAAGTAATATCTAAATAAGAAGCTCCCTATCTTTATTTTCACATTTGGGGATCACTAAGTACCAAAGTTATGTAGAAGGCTAGGGTAAGAATATCGAAATTAAATCTGTTTGCTAATATTATAAAGATAATTTATGTCATGTTGAGTTAGAGTTTCTAAAGTAAAAAAGGTAAAACAGAAACAGAGAAATTAGAGAATCCAGTAAAGTTATAGTCATCCCAGGATGGTATAGAATATTATAGCAACACTAGATGGTGAAAAAGAAGATAACAAAAATGAGTCCCCTGGAACAATGCGAAACAAAATTTACACCACAGATTGTAATATAGCTAGAAAATAGTTTCCTCTATGCTGTCTGATATTTTAGGTTTGTTTTCACAGCAACTTTCACCTCTTAGGAAATGACCCTTTATTAATACACAAGGCTTTGCAGCTTATAACCCAGAAACAAATGCTTCTAAATTTAAACAAGCATGATACTAAGTGTAACCCAGTCTACAGCTGATAAATAAGAATGATCTTCAGGAATAGTCAAAAAATCTTGAAATTTTTCATACCTTTCCGCTTCTCCAACATGAGAAGTCCTAGTCAAGATATGTAAAATATTAATAAAGGATTTTTATATTTTTTATTGTTCACTCCAAAGCAAATACACTTTCCTCTTTTCAAGCCAGACTTTGGAAGAGTCAAACCCTCACGATTATTTTATAGACAAAAGATTACTGCTTTGGGTTAGGTGTTTTCCTGCCTTAGGGTGTTGCTCTCTATTATTCTGGCAACTCCATAGAAAAACAAGATAAATCCATTATGCTTATACTGAATTGTTCAAAGTCAAGATGTCTTCAAACACAGTTTTCTGTTGCCTTCTTCACTGCTAATTAAACTTTAATTATTGCACTTTAAATGCAACAAAAACGTGTTACTTTACTGTATATTCTCATTGAAACTGGTGACTACAGGAGTGTCTGTGATTGCTTTTTTAATTGTGTTCAAGTATTTTCCTTATTGCCTTTGTTGCAGTCTTCTAGTCAGGAACAGAGGGTTACCCAAAAAGATCTTCCTAAGATATAACATGTTAGGCAGAAAAAAGTAGATGTATAATTAAAGATTTTCATCTCTTAAGAG
Organism: Dipodomys spectabilis; assembly: GCF_019054845.1. Taxonomy (NCBI): domain Eukaryota; kingdom Metazoa; phylum Chordata; class Mammalia; order Rodentia; family Heteromyidae; genus Dipodomys; species Dipodomys spectabilis. The sequence goes on along the minus strand of NW_024870763.1, from coordinate 1,531,397 downwards.
ACTGCAAAGCCCAGAAGACATTTTGCTATTACTGGCATGGTTAAGATGAATTGAATGTTTTGGATCTTAAACTAAGTGAAATTCATGTAAAATGTTACAGTTGTTCCAAAAAATGATTATAGCTTATACTTTTCTTCTCCAACCAGATGAAAACTCTGATAAGGTTGGAGGGTATATCGATTTTACGGTAGAAGGGTTAATGTTAAAAAGCCAAGGGAAATTCCTAAAACAGCACTGCCTATCACATATCATTTAATTATTCTTATGGTATATAAGTATATAAACATACAAATATGAATTGAGTGACAAATATGTGATTTAGAGAATTCAATGACAACTAAGTCCAGAAAAACTTCCTCTATATTTATATAAACTAGTGTATCTAGTGAGGATTTAAAATTTTTTAGAATACATATTTTAACATTTATGTCAAAATATTTATTTTAACTGTTTATTTTTAGTCAGTTGTGGTGCTTGAAATCTGGGCCTGGACATTGTCTCTCAGCTCTTTAGCTCAAGACTAGTGCTGTACCCCTTGAGCCACTGTCAGTTTTTTGGTGACTCATTGGAGATAAGAAGTCGTCGACTTTACGGCCTAGGCTGGCTTTGAACCATGATTCTAAGCTCTCAGCCTCCTTACTAGCTAGGGTTACAAGCATGAGCTACTGGCTCCTAGATATATAATAATTTTTTACATATTTATAAATTATTGAGTGGTAATCCCATTTATTTATATTGTGTAATGATAAGCTCCATCATATCCATTAATTTCTGCATGTAACAATTCTTTTTAGTGAGAATGCACTAAAACGTATCTTCTGGGTATGATGAAATATCTATTCTTAACTATAATAACTTTGATTCTTGTGGTATACAATTAATATATTTACTTTTACTCAAAGAAGTCTGCTAATTTAAGTTAAATAAAACATGATTTGTAAAGTGAAAGTAATTTATGGTTTCATTGATTGTTTTAAGAAAACAATTATGCCTTTCGTTTTCAAATATATTTCTGTGGGAATGTTTGATACTCATTGACTTAACTGTTAAAATTAATAACAGTTATATTATATCAAGTTGATTCAAACTTGTATTTGAAAATTGCACACTTAACACAAATATACTTCCACTTTCCTCTACCACATAATTAAAATAACAGTAAAGCAAAGATTGGTGTTAGCCATTCATGTGTATAATTCTAGAACTCAGGAGGCTGAGACCTGAATATTTTAGTTCAAAGTCAGTCCAAACAGACAAAAATGTGAACACTTATCTCCAATTATCCAGCAAGAAACAGAAGGTGAGCATGTGACTCAAGGATAGAGTGTCAACAGCCATGAGCAAAAAATACAAGGGAGACCATTAAACATCGAGTTCAAGCCCTAAAAATGACATATACACACAAGACAAAAACAAAATGTACTATGATTATCAATAATGAAGACAAAATAGTAAAAATGATCCTGAGAAAGGTGTAAACATCTGGAAGACAGAAATCATTTGACAGAATTTTGATTCATGAGAGGGAAAAGTCACAGCCTCATTTGTACAATCTCATTGTAGTTATTTGCGTTGAAACCTGGCTACTGGGTAACATGTGAAAGAGTAGATTGGACATACCTGACATAGGAGAAATTGCCTTTGACTATGAACCATCCCACTCTGCAAAAATTTAAAATCGTGTTTGTTAATTTAAATAAAACTTATTGTTAGAGACTATTTGGTCCCGACAGACTGAGATCCTTATTTTGAGGCTTCAGATCAGTGCTTTTTTTTATAACCACTCCTGTTTTACCCCCCTTCCCTTGTGCAGCTATACATTACTTAGCTGGTACCAAACCAAGTCTTTGAACTGGACACCCGTTCCTTAATCCCTCCCTTTCTCCAGCTACAACTCATTTCACATACTATCTCTGTCTTAGCATTAGTTGTTTTCTGACTAATTCCCATCAGAAATCACTTATATTCATGTAAACCCACTATAAATAACCTAGTTAGAAAAGGGAGAAAGTGTTTAACATTGTCTGAGGCTCTCATCTGTAGGTTTGCTCCCTAATAAATCTGTGCTACACTATCGCTTTTTTTTCATGGCTTTTGAGTCTGACAAATGATTGATTTGGTTTGATGTAATCCCATTTATCCAGACTTACTTTGGAAATTTTGACCTATGCTAAGGAGCCCCCATGTTTCCCCTAACTCTTCCTGTAAGATTCCTAAGGCATCTGGACTTACATTGAGCTCTTCAATCCATTTGGAATTGATTCTGGTGCAGGAGGATATAAAATGATCTAATTTCAGTTTTCTGTGTACAGCCAGATAAACCAATTTTTTGAAGAGGCTGTTTTTCTTCTGTCCTGTGTTTCTGGCTTCCTTATCAAAGACTATGTGCCTATAGGAGTGGATTCATTTCTGGATCTTCAATTCTGTTGTATTGATGGAATTCTGTGCTTCCATGGGAAAGAATGGCATTACCCCATTTTGAAGAAATGGAAAGACTGGGGGAAAAATGGTATTAAGTGAAATAAGCCAGATCCAATTAAATATATGCTGCATGGTTTTCCTCTTTTCTGATAACTAGATATGCCCATAAATCTACATGTAAATCCAATAGATAGTAAAACACAAATAATTACACTTGGATATGATTAACAGCACTCTAAGCATTCACATGGCAAGAACAAGGGACGCTTTTCTTAGGAGAGGATCACAATGGCTCAATTGCTATGTGCATATGACCAGACAAATGTGGCTTATTGCAATGAACTCTAAGAATCAATCATATACATGAAATACATATATCTGTATATAATTTTTAAAGATGTCACAAATAACTGACTTCTCTGTAAACTCAAAAGCAAAATTCTAAGTTTAGAAGATAAAATTGAGGAGTTTTCAACATAAATTAAAATACATAGGGGAAAAAGTGGGAGAAAATATAAGATGAAAAGTATAATAGCTAACTATTGAAGAATTCATAAACAATTTTCAAAACTATACAAAAGAGCTTGGGTACAGCTAATTTGTAGAACTAGACTGATATGTACAAAGCCATGATTTCAATCTCCAAACCTAAAGGTCGAATAATAAGTTAAAAAATAGTAATAATACAATATTTACTTGAAATAAATGCTTTTATATTAGAGAGGCCTGAATCATAAAACAGTAAACAAAATACTTTCAATTCTTGTATCCAATGAGATGAAACCAAGAATGAAGAACAAATAGTTTCTTTTTATCCATTCCTTTCATTTTCTGTTTTCTTCTTTTCTTTTTCCTTTGGCACTACTGGTGCTTGAAATTGTTAAGGCTCTAACCACTTTAGGTTATTTTTCAGGCCAAGCCTCCCTTGAGCAATGATCTCTTACCTATGGCTTCCACATCGTGAGATAATAGGAAAATTACACTATATCTAGCTTTCTCTGTTTTTGTAGTTTTTTTATGATTTTTTTTGTCAAAACTGTCCATGATATCAGACTTCTAAATCTCTGCCTCCTAATTAGCAAGGTAAGTTTGGGAGCAGACTAGATTTTAATGTAAACATTCAATATTTACTTCTGTTTTCTAGATATCATTAAATTATATTGAGGTTAGTATGGATCTTTATGATGTTGTAAGAACACACATAATTCCCTAGAAACCTTTTTCCAATTTATTTAAATATTTCTATTATACATCACAAATATGACATTAATATTTCACAAGTACCTAACGGAGACTTCAGTTACTTTATTTTGTGATATATTAACCCCAATATAATTTTATCAAGTCTATATGAATATACAATATTTGCAGATACATTATTTAGAGAATTAATTCATATAGTTTACTTTTAATATTTTTGGGTAAGTACTTGGTTTCAAATTCAGAGCCTTGCATTTGCCAGACAGGCACTTTACCGCTTGAATCATGCCACATCAAGCAATTTTTGCTTTGATTGTTTTTGATATAGAATCTTGCATTGTTTATTCCTATGCTGCCTATATACTGAACTTCCTAGTTGTATGTCCAGTAATAGGTAGGATAATATCCATACATTGACACACCCAGATTTTATTGATTGAGATGGAGATCTCTTGTATGTTTTCCAGTTAGACCTTGAACTGCGACTATCCACGTTTCTATTTTCAGAGTAGCTAGGATTATAGGTATAAACCACCTCATTTGGCTTTTATTATTTATGTTTACGAAAAGTCTGAAAGTATGAGAAAATCTTCTAGGGTTTACTGCCATACCCAGATTCTAGGTTATACATTTGTTTGTTCTTTCACAAACTGTTTTGTGACAAACTGTTTTATATAGCGATATGGCACAACAATAATGCAAATATATATTGCTAATGTCATTTCAAACAGCTGTGATGATCTAATTTGTACGTGTGGATTTGTTTCCTGGGAAAACATCTTGAGTACATAGGCCAAAAATTTGATAGTCCTAACAAGCAAAAATTTGCTTCCATTATGATCAGCAGTTTGCAAAGAGTGGTTCCATGCCTGTAGAGGAGACTGGTCACAGGGGAATTCCCTGCTGTGACCCTAAAATAAATCTGCTCTTTTCAAACTAGCAGAATGGTAAAAATTTGTCAAAATTATTATATGGGAACTTTCTTGATCTGATAAAGAGTACTGCATTAGAATGAAAGTATTCCCAGTTGCTCTGAAATCAGGCAAAAATGTCATCCATTTCTATTCAAACACATTGCAGGCATTTTTGCTAATATAATGAAGCAAAATACAAAATTCTTGTCAAATAGCTTTTATTCATATTATATAAAGAACTCTTAAATACATGAATCATACAATAAATAACCCAATTAAGCAGATACATAGAGAAGGCAAATAAGCACATCAAAAAACCATACATTACAATACTGTTGTAGAAATTCTTCCAAATGGGTTCAGATAATGCTTTCTGCAATGTAAGGAATGTTAATAATTTCACTATCTTGGAATTAAAAATAATAATTTAAAGGGAAATACATAAAGAACTTCAGAATTCATGGAATTCTTGTTTCATGTTCTGTGCATAATACTTCACAAAAGGTATATTTTTTGGTGGGGGGGTTCCTTTCGTGGGCCCTGAACTCTGGGATTGGGCGCTGCCCCTCACCTCTTTAGCTCAAGGCTAGTGCTCTACCACTTGAGCCACATGCCACTTCCAGATTTTTTTCTTTTTGCTTATGTGGTGCTGACGAATCGAACCCAGGGCCTCAGGCATGCAAGGCAAGTGCTCTACCACTGAGCCACCTTCCCAAGGTATATTTTTTAATTCTAGAAAACACTAATATTTTTATCTGTTTACAGGAAAAACAACAACACATGACAACTCTAAGAAACATGTCCAATGTCACCCAGCTAGCACAAGAGTTTTAGATATTAGTATAGTCATGGGGTTTCCAAATCATGAATTGAATCTGAGCCATGGATTCTGGTTCTGCTCAGTCTCAATTGTCATTTACACATCAGCCTTCAGAAACATACCAACTCTCCTCGTGCCTCCATTTCTGCATTTTTAAAATGAAGATAACATTCTTCCAACCCTAGATGATGAGATAGGTAACACCATCAGATGACACAGAACACATATTTGCATTATTGTGATTTATCCTACAATTGTTGAATAGTTTTTATAAAAATCTATGAAAAAATTATCTTGCAGCTTTTATAAAAATCTCAACAACTCACAATAAAAAATATTAAAAAAATATCTCAACCATAATTTTATTGGCTTAACACCTTGCTTGAAAGTGTATCCCAAATACCAACAGAATTTACCGTATTTTTTCAAGTTGATAAATCAACTCAATCCTCCTCTTCTCTTAAGAAATAAATCCTCGGGCTGCGAAGGTGGCTCAGTGGTAGAGCGCTTGCCTTGAATGCTCAAGGCCCTGGGTTCGATTCCTCAGCACCACATAAGCAAAAAGAAAAAAGCCGGAAGTGGCGCTGTGGCTCAAGTGGTAGAGCGCTAGCCTTGAGCTGAAGAGCTGAGGGACAGTGCCCAGGCCCAGAGTTCAGGCCCCATGACCGGACCCCAAAAAAAAAAAAAAAAGAAAGAAAGAAATCCTCTTTATGAGCTCCTCACATTCTGACACATAGCTATGAAGTGCAATTTCATGAGCCCATTATCTCTCATTTTCTGCTCATTGAAATCTGTTTGACAAAATTGTTCTCTTACAAAGCTGGTTGCAAAGACTTTCCTGTGATTTTCCCAAATGATGGTAGTCATTTCTGTAAGTGACTTGGTAAACATTTTAAGGCAATTGAAGAAGGAAATTATAGCAGAAAGTTCCACAGGAAATATTTTGAAAATTGTATTATAATCTTTCTTCCTTTTTCTTGTCTCTTTTTCTCAGGAGAAGGGATTGAACTCAGGGCCTCAGACTTGCTGGATAATTTTTATTGATTCATATACCTAGCACTTTTTTAGCTTTAGATTGATTTTCAGATTGTTTCTTATTAACTGCCTAGGCTGGCCTCAAACCATGACCCTCCTACTTCTGCCTCTCTTGTCACCATGTGGCACCAGTGTGTTTTAAATATTGAAGTCCCAGTATTATACTTTCACCATACCAACTGCAAACCTCCTATACCTTCATAAGTAGTTAGAATTATTGACATGTACCACTATATCAAGCTGAATTTTCTTAAAAAGTAATCTTCAGTAGCTCTGCTAACAAAGAAATATTCATTCACTTCTCTTTCATCTACACTTCTCTGCCTCTGTAACTTCTTTCTCATTTTTCTCCTCACTGAATCAGGCAAGTTTGTGATAACTTCAGTTTTGTTAATGTTTTCAAAATATTCCTTGTTTTCTAAATTCTTCATTCCTCATGTTCTATATCATAGTGATTTTCCATACCAAAAATATTTGTCTCCGCTAAGAGAGGTGACTGATTCCTGCAATCCTAGGTACTCTGGAGGCTGAGATGTAAAGATTTGGGTTGGAAGCCAGATAAATATTTTCTATCTAAAAGGAACTTGGGTGCCTCCTAGAAACATAAAAAAAAAATTCATATTTGTTATAATAACAGCTTAAAAATTTAGTTATTCACTTGAGAAGCTTAATAGAAACAAGGAAGCAAACATGAATTTCTCTCAGGAAATCCAAGTCATTCATTACAACCCTTACTTGATTTGTGAAAGAGATGAAATCTCATTCAGAAAACATAACTAGGTTCCATTGTTACATTCTCATTTTTGTCTTTATCAAAGATGATTCAGAGGAAACAGTCCTAAACAGATATGAGCCTGGAACATATTGTAAATGCCAGCATTGAATGATCTCTCCATGGTTAGAAAGACAATCTTCACAAATTTTCATGCACCTGAACAACTCATACTGTTGCTTCGCTCTGAGCCTGGATGAGTTTTCCCATTTGTCCTTCTGTGACACTGCTTCTGTGTCAGGTGTGTCTCTTTCATTTTATTCGGCCGAAGTGGACTCTTATTTCTGCTTGCAAACATTCTGAGAAGCTTTTGCCAGGCCACAAGTACTACAGATAAAATTTTCATCCCATATTCCCCTCTCACAGTTCTCCTATCATGAAAAGCTGTTTACTGAACAAAATGGAACAATGATTTCACAGTGATATAAACCTGAGCAAGCATTATCACACTAGTCATAACACCAGAAAAGAACAAGTAGAGGAATCATTATCTGAGTGTCACCAGTATCAAATGACCTATTGCTCCACATGTTTAATTGGGACAACTAATAGATGTTTTGCTAGCTGCCAGTGGCTCACACCAGCAATCATAGCTACTCAGGAGACTGAGGTCTAAAGATTGTGGTTTAAAATGAGCCCAAGATAGAAAGTCCATGAGATTCTTACCTCCAATTAACTACCATAAAGCTGGAAGTGGTACTGTGGCTCAAGTGGTCGAGTGCTAACCTTTAGCAAAGCAGCTCAGGGACAGAACTAAGGTCCCAAAACCAGCACACACACAAAGATAGATGCTTCTAGTTACAGGCCATGTTCTTGTTTATAATGCTTCTTTTGGTGAAGATTTTGTAATTCAAATAATCTTGATGCAAAGTAATAGCTATGCTGTCTTGGGCTTGTAGTCCTCAGGTTCATCTTCCTTGCCTGTACAATGAAGAAATTTCTTTGCCAAACTGGTGCAGTTGGAGAATCCAGTCTTAATATTCAATGTACATGTGTGAAAATGTGACCACATAAATGTAGGGGGTGGGGTTGGGTGAGATAGAGAAGAATGATCAAATTAATGACATCGATCAAGATGTACTCACAAACCGACATATTAAATTAAAACTCCTTTGTACACTAATTATGTATCATTTTGTAAGTAGAAAAAAATGAAACCAGTGCTTCAGTGCAATCCACACATCTTAGGTATAGATTGCTCAAAGCTGTTTCTTTTAAAAAATACAGGACAGAGAAGAGTGGAACAAATCATTTCCAGAATAAAACTGATCAACTCTACCCCAAAGTTAACATTAATAATGATGTTGACCATACACCTTTGATTTCATGGACTGAGAATACATTTCCACCTATCCTCCAATCCTGGGTTTAAATTCTGGGTCAAGATTCTGTCTCCCCCACCCACTCATAGCTAATGCTCTAACATTTGAGCCACAGATTCAATTCGGGCTCTTTTTGTTTAATTGGAGATGAGTCTCATGGATTTTCCTGCCCAGACTGACTTCAAATCATTATCCTCAGATCTCAGGCTCGGAATATAGGTGTCAGCCATCAGTACCCAGCTTGAGAACTCACTTTTCTACTCTAATTCTCCTCCCCGAAACCTCATAGCCACAATCTTGGGAGAAAAGATTCAGAGAGCCCCCAATTGAAGAACATTCTATAGAATCTCCTGCCCATACACCTAAAAAGGGAGAAATGCTATCTCTCTTCCTTTCATGAAACAATAGATGTTAGATTATTATATGATAATAATAGTAGATATTATTATAATGTTCTCAATACCTATTCCCATCCCCATTGATACCAGGCTTGGTTGTAGAACTTACTTTGACAAATGACATGTGAGAAGTGATGGCATGTGTCTTTTCTGAGCTTTACCCCTGTGGTTTTCACTCTTTGCATCCCCTGGGAACCTCCAGCAGTCAGTCTGGATCACAGAATGGACACCATGCTGAGTGGAAGTGGATCTGGATTAGGCTTTGTAGCATGAGAGAGAGTAATCAAAATTGTAAGGTATTGCGTCCTTGGGGTTGGTTTCCCCAGTAAAATTAAGCTGACATTGAGGTCCCAGCTCTAGGTAGTCTAGGTCTCTTTCTCTCTATTCCCTCCCACTTCCTTCTCATTCTTCCTGAATATTTCTTCTTTCTCCTCAGGTGACACCAATTCTTGAGTCTCCTTATCCTAGAAACTGGTTTTAGGGTTAAACATTGTGGCTTTCTGTTATACATTTTCTCTTAAGTGTTTCTTCTCTTTTGTCTTTCTGGAGTTTTCAGCCAGAAGCTCCCAAGTGTGATGGAGGGCTGAGAAGGTGGCACAGTGGTAGAGTGCTTGCTTTGCATGCATGAGCCCTAGGTTCGATTCCTCAGCCCCACATAAGCAGTAAAAGCTGGAAGTGACAGTGTGGCTCAAGTGGGATCGTGCTAGCCTTGAGCTGAAGAGGTCAGGGACAATGCCCAGGCCCAGAGTTCAAGCCCCAAAACCGACCAATAATTTTTTTTATACGAAGTAAGCCTGGTCCAAAGAAGCATAGGTCCCATGGTTTCTCTTATTTTCAATAATTAGTACATGTCTGAGACAAGCAAAAACTGTCAGATAAGTTGATGTTAGGCGAAATGAGCCCCAAGATAAGAATTCAATTATTTTTCTTTCTTGTAATTGTTTCTATCATATTTATAAGATGATTTCTTTGTTGCTTTGTATGTTCCTCCCCCACTGTATGCCCCCTGTGTTCACTGCATTTGATGTTGGCATACTTTGTGCAGGGGAAGTGAAAAAACACATTATTTAAATGGGGATACAGGTGGATCCATTGCAACAATGAGATGTGCAAGACGTTATGTTGAAAAACGAACTTTACAACTTTGGCGGGAGGGCGGTCTGAGGGGGGACCATGTGGTGGGGATGGGGAGTTGGGAAGGGATGGGAAGGGGAATCAAAGGAGGCCGCCACAATACTTGATATGTCCTCATTACCTTGCCCATGTACTTGTAACCCTTCTGTATGTTATTTACACAATTTTAAAATATAAATTTCTCTGCCACATCTGCCTTGCTTGCTTTCACTCCCCTCATGTTGGCATACTAGGAGGCCAGAATAACATGAAGCTCCAGAAATATTTTGGATAGAAAAAGAAACCACCGCGTGGGAAGTGAGGGGTGCATTACAAGAGATTGGGAGCTGAACACAGGTAGAAGGGATCACAGCTTCAGCCTCAGCTGAATTCTGAATCATTGCCCTGTTACCAGCTGTAAGCCTTTGCTCCAAAATCTATGTTGCGAATTCTCCAATTCTTACTGAATCATCCACACACACAGATTTATTTAGGCATCCAGTATGACATAAAATATATATTTCTTAAATCAGAGAAATCTGTACCGGAGAAAATGTGCAGAAAGAACTTCATTTAATCATGTTCACTTCATTTTTACATGATTATAATTTGACTGAGAGAACAATATCAAATTCTCTTATCTTTCACAAAATCAAAATATCCAAGCAATACACCACTGTAATGAAAAAAAATCTTTTTACTAAAGTGAGTATTTGGAATGGGAAAAATCAAATATTATAAAACTTAAAAGTTGATCAAATACCAAAAGAAAAAGAAAGACATTGATTAATAATGAAATAGTAATGTGTTTAGTAAATGAATGAAATGTTTGAGATTCTTATCCACATAGGAAATACATATGAAAGTAAATAGGAAAATCACTGAGATCCCATCTTACACACCAGAATAGCTATCACTACGCAAATAAACAAACTCCTGGAAAGATTGAAATAAATCAGGAACTGTGTTTGGTGGTGTGGCATTATAAACTAGTGCAACCCATATGGAGACCATGATGGAAGTTTATAAAAAAGACATATATCTTGAAGACAATTATTGCAAATTGGATCCATACTGAAAGAATATAAATGAATATGAACACACATGTTCATGGCAGCAATATTCATAGCAACCAAGCTGTGTAATCAACCTGGATGTTCCATAAGGAAAGAATACAGAAAATGCACCTTACCTAGCTATAAACAGGTTTTGGTATATAAGAGAAGTGGATGTTTCTACTATATCATTGATAAATATTTTTGGATACATACCTAATCCTAATTTCACTGGGTTTTGTGGTATTGTGTTTTTTCTTTAATGAAGGACTTCCATATTGATTTCTGAGCAGTTACAATAGGATGAAAATATCATATAAAATGTGAATATTAGATAAAAATTTAAGTATATCAGTGAACACATACAGATCATCATATAGAGTTTATAATTTGAAGCAATTTTAAGAAGGCAACAGTAGGGGGAAAAGACAATGTTAGAAGCTTAATAACAAATATACAGATATGGAAAAATACAAAAAAAGGTGCAACTAATTAGTGCTAACAGTAACAAAACATTTTCCTCAAGTTTTAAAAATGAAACTATTAAAATAATACTTAATAACATCAAATAACTATGGCATGGACGAAAATATAACATAGACATATTTTCCCAATATTTGTTTTATTTTTTAACAAATGGATTAAAACAAAATGTAATTACATGTCTGAAGATGATAATACTTTCAAGTGTCATTGATTGAATCCAGCAAAGGAAAGTAACTGACAAGTACAGGGTAAGAACAACCTGGGTTATGGAAGAAGGTACTTAGTAGAACTTTGTGAGGAAAGAATGTTCTCCTTTTTCCTCATCAAAATAGGACAGCTACTTTTTGAGAGAACACTTGTAATGTAGTCAGAGCAGTGGAGTTACTAATTTAGGTTGTAATTTATTACTTTTATTCCCTAATCTTGTGATATGATTCCCAAATTATGTGAGTGATCCTAGATTTGCTGAGCCCTTTTGCACCCAGAGTTTCTAATTGCTCCTCATGCCAATGATTCTTCAGCTATTCTCATTTCTTTTTGTTTCTCAACTCAACTCCTGTGACCTTTAGTTTCATGAGAAAGAGCTGAAGAAATATGAGGATGGACTGGTGTCTGAAGTAACATCCCCTCCTGTCGGAGGATCTGGGGAAGGACCACCACGTGGGCCTCATAATCAGATATTAATTGACCTCTTTGGAAATGCAGAAACTCACTCCTTCAGGCAGAATCTGTCATTCCTTGACTTTCTCTGAAGGGATTTGGTAATAGGGAACAATTCAGAGAATGAGCTTTCCCACCACCCACCACAGCCTTGTCAGAATGAACAGGATCAAAATTAAAAGTGGCCTCAGTTCAGATAGGGCTAATCAAAAGTCAAGAGATCATACATTCCTCCTCATCAGGGACCTTCTGGTAGGAATAGAATCTGGGCAAAGTCTAAGATGGAGATAAAATGAGACTGGGCCTAAGGAGGACACAAAAGAATGACCCTCTCTTTGACGACAAGTGAGTTGTGTAGTGAGAAAAGTTGTCATGAAATTTCATATATGAAAATTCACTAAGTGAGTTATCTCACTGCCACTTTGCAGGAGATCAGTTTCCCCAAAGGAGAAGTTGTTAAATGTTGTGACTGCCAGTTTGCTCTCTAGGCTCTTGTCTCTCCCACCCCTTGCCATGCCAGGAATGCATTACTTCTTTTAGGCATGCAACTATTTGTCCTCACTCTTAGGCAGGAATACTGTAGGCTATTCTTTTGCCAACCTCTTGCATTTGAGGTAGAATAGGCACAGGCACTGCTCATGCCAAGGGGTAAATTCAAGAAGGTGAGTATAAGCTCATATTTGCATCGAAAAATAATCATATTGATTGTGGAGGCTGCTAGAGGGAGGGGCAGCCTCTGGCTCTGGTTACCCAGTGAGGAAAGCCACTCCAATGGCTGGTGCCTGAGCTGGGTGACTTTTCCCTGGATGGAGCTGAGTCTGGCAGGTCACTTCGCCGTTAAGTTCTTGTGACCTGTTAAATGACTCATTTTATTCCAAGGCCTGAGTTGGAGCTAGCAGCTCCTCCGAGCTTTGTCGGTATCCAAGATGGAGATCACCGGTGCTGGGGGGGAGGGGTGGCCTTCCCTCCTCTGCTCCCTGAGAAAGAGTGAGGACGTCGGGCTTCTACTCACGCCGAGTCTTGGATCCTGGGTCATCTCTGGTCTGCAAACTGCAGGCTGAAGATGTCCGCTCCTTGTTGGTTCTTGCTGGTGTTGAGTAGAATCCTCTCGCCCGCTGCGTCTGGCTCCTTCGTCCCGGACTCTCTGTGTGAGTGCTCAGGTATGGCCGCGGCTGCGTTCGCCCCTGCGACCCTGCCGCCTCCGCGGCGGCTGCTGGCAGGCGCTCAGATGTGTCTCTATGTCTTGGCTTCCCCTCTCTTGTCTAACTCTCTGTCCTGTGATGGCACACTTGGTGTGATTCTCTGGCTTAGGACTGTTCACTGGAACTCTAAAACTGCTTTCTATGCGAGAGCTTGTTCAGATTCCAGCTTCTCCTCCGCCATCTTACCTGAGAAGGGCTCCAGGGTGGGCTCTGTGAATTTTTCACAAAATAGCGCCAGGGAAAAGCTACTGTTTGTTGAAAGGCCTCAACTCTACCAGAACCTAGCCTCATCACCCCTCTTTTGTGATTCTCAAAGCAGATCACCCTCCCATTAAACTAAACTGGGAGGGGAATCTCAAAATCTTGGGTAAAGCAGAGCATTTTTCTGCGTGTTCGAACAAACTGACTTAAGAAACCAATCAAGCCACAGGACCTCAAGCTGACCAGAGACTCCAACAAGAGGCTGGTTACAGACAAAAGGGAGATACAGGATTCTTCCCACCTCTCCCCAAAAAATCAAAAAAAAAAAATCAAAGAACTTTTTTTTCTTCTTTTCTTTTTTCTTTTTATTTTTTTGGTACCTTATATATATAAATTTTTTTTTCCTTTTCTAAAACTTTTATTAATCTTTAATTTTTGCCTTTTTTGAAAAAATAATTGTTTTCCAGTAACTTTTTTTCCCCTCTTATAATTTTTATTTTAGGAATATGTGAATGTATGTTTTCCTTTCTTTTCTTGTCTTCTCTCTCTTTTTCTTTCTTTCTTAATTATCTTTTTGTTTTTTGTCTAGCTCTACTGAACTTCTGATCTTTTTTTTTCTCCCTTTCTTATCGTTTTCACCTTTTCCTTTCTTTTGTTCTTCTGTATGTGACTTAACTCTTGTCCTGCACATCCTCAGATAAACCCATAGTTAACTAGTAGACCCTAACCCCATTGTGTACACACTTAATCCACAAATTTATTACTCAATCCAAAACCTCTGAGACTTAAATTCCTTAATAGCAGTACTACCTCTTTATACCTATATAATATTTTAAGCATTTTTTAAGTTTTTCACATCTCCTCTATCTCCCTCCTGTTTTCTCATTATATTCACATTCCTCTCTAAATAGATGGTCTTTCAATCTCCATAACTATATTAATTTTTACGTTTCTATTTTTTTTTCTGGTCTCTTTTCATTTCCCTTTCCCTTTCTTCTTTTTCTCTCCCTCTCTACTTGCATCCTACCCAACCTATTTCCTACATTGAGATTAGGACATAGTTAACTCTCCCTGTGCCTCCCCACACCAATCTATTCCTAATTTTTACCCACATCTCTCCCTAACCCTAAAAATTTCTGGTTTTCCAAATTCTTCTCTGCGGTTCGAAGCCCATTAACATATAGTAGTTTGATGTTGAATAGATGTATCTGTTGAACTAGATTGTATCTGTAGACTATTGACTGTATAAATGCAAATGTTGGTTGATGGTTGCCTTAAGATAGTGTTCTAGCACAAAACTGGTGGTATTTTCATCTCAAATAGGCAGAGTAAGCCGGAAAAACACAAGAAAAATGGCAAATCCGGGTATCTCAATTCCCAATCTTGATAATCAGGGGTCAGATCAGATAATGAACAATCCAGAGGAGAGTTCCCAAATAGCTCTACAAACACTGCTGGCAAACATGATAAATGAGAAGTTTGACAACTTACAAAGGACTCTGTATGAGCGTGATAGGGAGAGAGAGGACGCATCCCAAAAGTTTATACAGGAATATCCTAAGCATGAGGAAGCTACTCAAAAACTGATACAGGATTTGCGTGAACAACTTGAGAATACTCAAAGAGAAAGGGAGGAATGGCGTGAGCAGGCTGAGAACACTAAAAGAGAACTGCAGGAATCCCACGAATGGGAGGAAAGAGAACTGCAGGAATCCCACAAACGGGAGGAAGCTAATCAAAGAGTAATTCAGGAATTGAGAGACCAGGTAGAGAACACACAAAGATCACTAAAGGCATTCATGGAATCCATTAACAAAGAGCTGAAGGAAGTCAGGGAGACCACAAAGGGAATGCTGAATGGACCCCAACAGAAGGAATGAGAGTCCAAAGAAACCATAACCAATCAACTAAGTGATTTGAGAACAAACACTGAACACCAAATTAAGGAAGTAAAGAAATTCATACAAGACCTAAAACAGAGCTTCAACAAAGAACTTGAAGCCATCAAAGCTGCCCAATTAGAAGGAAAAGAGATAAAAAACAAAGTAGAGAGTCTTGACAGCAGGTTAGACCATGCAGAAGATCGAATCTCAGGGATTGAAGACAGCCTAGATATTATAGAGAAAGAACATACAACCATCCAAGACAAGTCCAAGAAGTATAATAGATCTATCCAACACCTGGAAGACACCATCAGAAGGCCTAATCTAAGGATAATGGGTGTAGAGGAGCACCTAGAAACAGAAGTTAATGGTCTAGGAAATTTGTTTAACAGGATCCTAGCAGAGAACTTCCCAAACATACAAAAAGATAGGCCTATTCAGATACAAGAAGCTTTTAGAACCCCAAATAGACCAGACCAGAATAGGACATCCCACCGTCACATTATAATCCACACAGGATCAACTCAGAACAAGGAAAAGATCCTTAAAGCTGTCAAGGAGAAAAGGTTAATCACCTATAAAGGGAAACCAATTAGAATCACCTCAGATTTCTCAGCAGAGACAATCAAAGCAAGAAGAGCTTAGAATGATGTATGCCATGCCCTAAAAACAAACAACTATCAACCAAGAATACAGTACCAAGCTAAACTCTCCTTCTTAACTGAAGGCCAAATAAAAATCTTCCATAGCAAAGAAAAATTGAAACAATGCATCTCCACCAAACCAGCCCTACAAAAGATTCTTAAAGATGTCCTACACATAGAAAACAAACAAGACCGCAACAAAGGATAAGAAACTGCACCCAAACTGAGAATCCAAGAACCATAGGAAGAACCCAGTTTTCGCAGCCCCCAAGAAGGTGGATAACATGGCAGGAACTCCCAAATACCTCTCAGTCCTATCTCTTAACATTAACGGACTGAACTCTCCAATTAAGCGACATAGACTGTCTAGTTCGATTAAAAAACAAGACCCTTCTATCTGCTGCCTGCAGGATTCACATCTTGCCCATAAAAACAAACACATTTTCAATGTGAAATGCTGGAACAAAATCTACCAAGCAAACGGCCCCCATAAACAGGCGGGAGTTGCAATCTTAATATCAGATAAAATAGACTTCAAATGAAAATTCGTGAGAAGAGATAAAGAAGGTCGCTACATACTAATTAAAGGATCTCTCCTTCAGGAGGATATTACAATTCTAAATATCTATTCGCCAAACAATGGAGCACCCAAATTTATCAAAGAAACACTACTTTCCCTCAAATCCCATATAGATCCAAAGACATTAATTGTTCGGGATTTTAACACACCACTCTCCCCACTAGATAGATCAACTCGGCAAAAACTCAACAGAGAAACCACAGATCTAAACAGCTGCATAGATCAATTAGAGTTAACAGACATCTACCGAATATTTCACCCAGCAGCATCAGAATACACGTTTTTCTCAGCAGCACATGGAACGTTTTCTAAAATAGACCACATTCTAGGCCACAAAGCAAACTTGTCTAAATTCAGAAACATTGAAGTTATACCTTGCATTCTCTCTGACCACAAGGGAATAAAATTAGAACTTAACACCAAAAGCCACCAAAGAAAGTCCGGTATCACATGGAGGCTGAACAACACACTGCTGAATCAAGAGTGGTTCATGGAAGAGATTAGAAAGGAAATTCAAATGTTCATGCTATTCAACAAAAATGAACACACAAATTACCAGCTCCTCTGGGACAGAGCAAAGGCAGTATTCAGAGGCAAGTTTATAGCTCTGAGCTCCTACATCAACAAATTGGAGAGATCTGAAACTAGCAATTTAGTGACACATCTAAACCTCCTTGAAAAAGAGCAGCAAGATAAACCCCAATCCAGTAGAGGGAAAGAAATAATCAAAATTAAATCAGAATTAAATGAATTAGAATCCAAAAAAACTATAGAAAGAATCAACAAAACAAAGAGTTGGTTCTTCGAAAAACTTAACAAAATTGACAGACCCTTAGCAAATCTTATCAGAAAAAGAAGAGAACACACCCAAATTAATAAACTCAGAGATGAGAATGGAAACATCACCACGGAAAAAACCAAGATTCAGAACATTATAAGGGAATACTTCTCAAAACTTTATGCTAATAAGTTTGAGAACTTGACAGAAATGGACCTCTTCCTAGCAAATATTGACATGTCAAAACTAAACCAAGATGAGTTAAACCAGCTTAACAGGCCCATATCAAGCATTGAAATAGAAACAAAATAAGAGACCTCCCAGCTAAGAAAAGTCCAGGACCAGATGGTTTTACAGCGGAATTTTACAAGGCCTTCAAAGCAGAGCTCACACCAATTCTCCTCCAACTCTTCAATGAAATTGAAAGAGAAAACTCACTACCGAACACATTCTATGAAGCCATCATAACCCTCATCCCAAAACCAGGCAGGGACTCATCAAAGAAAGAGAACTATAGACCCATTTCTTTGATGAACATTGATGCAAAACTTCTCAACAAAATTTTGGCCAATCGACTTCAACAATTCATCCAAAAAATCATACACCACTATCAAACAGGATTCATTACAGGGATGCAAAGCTGGTTCAATATACGCAAATCAATTAATATTATTCATCACATCAACAGGAGCAAGAATAAGAACCACATGGTTATCTCAATAGATGCAGAAAAAGAATTCGACAAGATCCAACACCCCTTTATGATGAAGGTTTTGGAAAAATTAGGAATCCATGAAACATTCCTCAATACAATAAAGGCTGAATATGACAAACCTACAGCCAGCATTATACTCAATTGTGAAAAATTAAGCCATTTCCTCTTAACTCAGGAATAAGACAAGTATGCCCACTCTCTCTACTTCTCTTCAATCTAGTATTAGAATGCCTAGCTACAGCAATAAGACAAGATGCAGACATAAAGGGGATCCAAATAGGGAAAGAAGAAATAAAACTCTCCCTCTTTGCAGATGACATGATCTTGTATTTAAAGAATCCCATAGACTCCACTCCCAAATTACTCAAGCTGATTCAAAACTTTGGCAAAGTAGCAGGTTATAAAATTAACCCCCAAAAATCAATGGCTTTTCTGCATGCCAACAATGAGAAAAGTGTGTCTGAAATTAGGAAAGCAACTCCATTTGTAATAGCCCCACAAAAAATAAAATACCTAGGAATTAACTTAACTAAAGAAGTGAAGGACCTCTATGATGAAAACTTTAAAATCTTAAAAAAGGAAATCAACACAGAACTTAAAAAATGGCAAAACCTCCCATGCTCCTGGATTGGAAAGATTAACATCGTGAAAATGACAATACTTCCCAAGGCTATCTACAAATTCAACGCAATACCTATCCAAATTCCAACCTCATTCTTCAAGGAAATAGAAGAGGCAATCCAAAAATTCATATGGAACAATAAAAGACCTCGAATAGCAAAAATGCTCCTGAATTTAAAGAACACTGCTGGAGGAATATCAATACCAAACTTCAAACTCTACTATAAAGCCATAGTAATCAAAACAGCTTGGTATTAGCATAAGAACAGACCTCAGGACCAATGGAATAGAATTGAAAACCCAGAAATGAACCTACAGACCTATAGCCATCTAATCTTCGATAAGGGAGCTAAAACAATAGAATGGAAGAAAGACAACCTCTTCAGTAAATGGTGCTGGCAAAATTGGTTAGAAAACTAAAGCTAGATCCTTATATATCACCCTGCACAATCAACTCCAAATGGATCAAAGACCTCGAAGTCAAAGCAGACACTCTGAAAACATTGCAGGATGGAATAGGAGAAACCCTAGGTCTCCTTGGCTCAGGCCGAAATTTTCTAATAGAGACCCGGAAACACAACAAATCAAAGAAAGGTTGGACAAATGGGATTGCATAAAGTTGCAGAGCTTCTGCATGGGAAATGACATAGCTAGCAAGATCAATAGAAAGCCCACGGATTGGGAGAAGAGCTTTACTAGCCATACAACGGACAAGGGTCTCATTTCTAAAATATACTTGGAACTCAAAAAATTAAACCTCTCAACAACAAATCCTCAAAGAAACAACTGCCCAATAAATAAGTGTGCGAAAGACTTAAAGAGAAACTTCTCTGAAGAAGAAAGAAGGATGGCCAATAGACACATGAAGAAATGTTCAACATCCCTAGCCATAAAAGAAATGCAAATCAAAACAACATTGAGATATCACCTCACTCCAGTTAGAACGGCAAAAATCAAGAACTCTAACAACAGATGCTGGCGGGGATGTGGACAGAAAGGAACCTTACTTCATTGTTGGTGGGAATGTAAACTTGTTCAACCACTTTGGAAAGCAGTATGGAGGTTCCTCAAAAGACTTCACATAGAGCTCCCCTATGACCCAGCAATCCCACTTTTGGGCATCTACCCTAATGTTTACAAACAACACCACACTAAAGCTTCCAGCACAACTATGTTTATTGCAGCATTATTTACCATAGCTAAGATATGGAACCAACCCAGATGCCCCTCAGTAGATGAATGGATCAAGAAAATGTGGTATATATACACAATGGAATTCTATGCCTCCATCAGAATGTATGACATTGCCCCATTTGTTAGGAAATGGAAAAACTTGGAAAAAATTATATTAAGTGAAGTAAGCCAGGCCCAAAGAAACGTAGGTCCCATGGTTTCCCTTATTTGTAATATCTAGTATATGTATGAGTCAAGCGGAAAAGGTCAGATAATGTGATGTCAGGAAAATGAACCCTTAGATGTGTATTTTAATGTTTTTTTCTTTCATGCATGTGTTTCTAACACATTTATAAGATTATCTCTTTGTTGCTTTGTATGTCCCTGCCCCACACTATAACCCCTGCTTTCACTATATTTGATGTCAGTATAACTTGTGGAGGAGATGGGGAAAAACCAGTTGTTTAAGGATACAGGTGGACCTGTTGCAACAATGAGAAGTACAAGTTGTCATGTCCAAAACGAGCTTTACAACGTTAGTGCGGTGGGGGGAGGGGAAGGGGGGAAGGGGGGTGAAGGGGGGAAAGGAGAAGGATTGGGATTAGGGGGGGAGGGGGTAGGCTGGGAAGGGATGTGAAGGGTAAATAAAGGAGGAACCTGCAATGCTTGGTAAGAAATGTACGCATTATCCTGCCCATGTAACTGTAACTCCTCTGTGCAGTATGTTCACA
This sequence comes from Dipodomys spectabilis, assembly GCF_019054845.1. Classification (NCBI taxonomy): domain Eukaryota; kingdom Metazoa; phylum Chordata; class Mammalia; order Rodentia; family Heteromyidae; genus Dipodomys; species Dipodomys spectabilis. Next base: position 1,510,673 of record NW_024870763.1, on the reverse strand, counting down.
AATAAAATTAAATTAAATTTAAAAAAAAGATAAAAAAAAGAAAAATAATCATATTGAAAGAATTAAATGAAATTAATATTTGAGAGATTCAGGGTTTATAGCTGCTAAATTTAAGTAATTATTATTAACACATCTATAATCATGGATTAGGAAGAGAACAGTGAAGTAGTTTCAATATAATTTGCAAAAGATATACCATAGCCATAACAGGAGTTGAGAGTGTGAAGGAACTATTGACATAGTTCCAGTTACTCTGTTAGGAGTAACATTGGATAGGAGGCTTTTAGAATAATATCTAGAACAGAGGAACTTGCTTGGCACTGGTGGCTCACACTTGTGATCCTAGCTACCCTGGAGGCTGAGATCTGAGTATTATGATTCAAAGCATGTCCAGACAGAAAAAGCCAGATGTGGTACATGGCTGAAGTTGTAGAGCACTAGCATTGAGCTCCGGGACACTGCCTAGGCCATGAGTTCAAGCTTCTGGGTAAGAAATACAACAAAAACAAAACAATAATGATAAAAAGCAATAAAAGGAGGATTTAAAGATATGTGATGGAATGAGGCTCATGTGTAACTGTTCATGGAACCTACAAGAAGACAAAATTTGGAGCCAAATGATATCTATTCATGACTAATCAAGAATGCAAAGCAAATGCCAAATTCCTCTTCTCAAAAACTTCAAACTTGGGCTGGGTTGGTGGCTCAGTGGTAGAATGTTTGCCTGGCATGCATGAGGCCTTGCGTTCTATTTCTCAGCACCACGTAAGTTGAAAAACCAGAAGTGGGGCTATGGCGCAAGTGGTAGAGCACTAACCTTGAGCTGAAGAGGTGAGGGACAGCACCCAGGCACAGAGTTCAGGCAAAACAAAACAAAACAATAAAACTAAACTAAACTTCCAAACATATCTTTTCTCATAATTGAGGAGAGGCTTCTTTTACAGGAATTCTCCTTATCTAGCTCAAGGTGATCAGAACTTCGGTAGAATTTTCCTGTTGAGATGTAATGTGCCTAACTGTGCTGAATCTAATCATGGCTAGGAAAGTATGAACTGATGTTTGTTGTATTTTTCCTCATAGATATATAATATTCTCAGGTATTATATGAAATATATTTTATAATAAACAATATATTATACATTATATATAATATATTAAATATATTATAACATAACATATATATTAACAGACTTCCTAATTTTAGAGTTAGGAACAAGCAACATATTAAAAGAAAAATGCTTGAATCTCTGAGTAATTTTTCTACCACAGGACAATTCCAAGTTTCATTCTTATTACCCAAAGAGCAACATAGGAAAGCGATGCCCATGGAGGTGGTTCCCTGGATTTTGGAAACTGTTATTGCATATATATATATATATATATATATATATATATAATATTGTTTTATACTAGTGAATATATCTAAAACTATAATAACAGATAAATAAGTGGACACCTATGTGCACACACACTCAATCACTTTCAAATATAAGAATTTCTTTTCTATGCTGCCTATTCACCTACAGAGAGAGTACATGAGTTGCCATTGAATTGTCCTGGAAGTTCTTTATCTGGTTACTCTAGCTTCACATCCTTTGTTCTGTAAGTAGCCAGATGTTATGTGTTCAACATACTTGTTACAGGCAAATGTATCCACCCAGACATACAGAGAAACTTGGATTTCAGAAATGCCACAAATAGGTGGGAGGTACACAGTACTTTTCATAGTTGAATAAATTACATATTTATTAGAAAGCTCATTAGAAAAAATATTCAGTGTAGGATGAAACACTTCAGAAAAATACAGTTTAAATTATGTATAACCGGGTGGAGGTAGCTCATGCCTGTAATATTTGCTAATCTGGAGGCTGGAATATGAGGATCACAGTTCAAAGCCAGGTTGAGAAAAGTCTCCGCGGGACACTTATCACCAATTAATCATTGAAAACTAAAATTGATTCTGTGGCTCGAAGTTGTAGAGAGCTAACCTTGAGCAAAAGACATCAGGATCAGTGCTCAGGCTCTGAGTTCAAATTCTGAAATAGATAAGAAATAAAATAAAAAAAAATTACATATAATTTTTTACCAACTCTGTAAAAGGAAAATAGGATATGACACATGGCAACATAAGACTTCAAGTTACAAAGTTCCAGGGCATTTCCTCACTATTGACAACTACGAGTAATCCATATCAAGAAAAAAGATAAACGATTTATACCAAATTTCAAAATATGTTATACAAAGTAAATGCAATAAACATGCATTCCACAGTCTAGTAACATCATGTTGTGTAAAGAATCTGATTAACTGATTCATGAAAACCAATACTATGCAGTTAAAACATCCAATATCTCAGGTGTCAACTTAGCACAATACTTTCAATCTATGATGTCTGTTTTGTATATTTTCCAGCCCTATCCATCCCACAATGACAGAAAGCTCTTCCTGAGAATGTCCAGAGACCTGTCTACTGTGAGTGCTCAATGTAGACCTGTTTCCATTCTCTATTATTTGGGCATGTGATAGACTGAATATCTGATAACTTGGAAAAGGCACAATTTGGGACTGGCTTCCAGCTATCTTTGGCCCAAGGGATAATTTACCTTACCAATTTCTTAAATTTTAGGTAATCACATACTCACTTCGTAACCCTTAAACATTAAAAATACCTATCCATATAAGTGTGCATTACATACTTATTACTGTTTTTCTTCATTTGTCATGTTTTACATATTTGTGTATTCCAGGGTTTAGTTCTGTAATGTTCATTCTCATGGTTGTTATCACTGAGTACATGTAATTATTTCTGTTTTTTTCTCTCCAGCTCTGTTTTTTCTTTAATTCAAGTCCTTAATAGCATCCTGTCTACTGACAACTAGCTACTGATTTTAACAAACTAAAAAGATCCCAAAGTGAGCTTTGATCTTTATATACATACCTATTCCTCTTTACTATTTAATTAAGTGATAACTCCTCTAGTTGTCTTGTCAAAATACCTGGCAGTCATTTCAGACATACATACTTTTCACACGTCATATTTAATCTATAACCAGGTTTCAACAAATTAACTCACAGAATATTTTAGGAACCATACATACATCAAATATGTGTGCTAGTACTATGAATTAAAATCAGAGCCTAGGTTCTTTTACTTTCCATTTTTGCTCAGGCTGGTAGGCTTCCATTTGAACCACAGCTCACCTTTTAGCTTTTTGGTTCTTAGCTGAAGACAAGTGTGTCGTGGTCCATTTAACTACTCTAGCGTGAAACTACGATCCTCTGTTTTCAGCCTTCTAAATAGCTAGATTTAAAGGCATGCACCACTAAAACCACCCCTATTATATTTGAATGAAAAATAAATTTAAAGAATGAATATTTCATGGGACCTATGTTTCTTTGGGCTTGGCTTACTTCACTTAATATAATTTTTTCCAAGTCTTTCCATTTCCTAACAAATGAGGCAATGTCATTCTTTCTGATGGAGGCATAGAATTCCATTGTGTATATATACCATATTGTCTTGATCCATTCATCTACTGAGGGGCATCCCATGGTTTCCCTTATTTGCAATATCTAGTATATGTATGAGTCAAGCAGAAAAGGTCAGATAAGGTGATGTTAGGAAAATGAACCCTAAGATATGTATTCAAATGTTTTTTTTTCTTTCATGCATTTGTTTCTAACGCATTTATACGATTATTTCTTTGTTGCTTTTTATGTCCCACCCCCACAGTATAACCCCTGCTTTCACTTTATTTGATGTCGGTATAATTTGTGGAGGGGAAGGGGAAAAACAAGTCGTTTAAATAAGGATAAAGGTGGACCCGTTGCAACAATGAGAAGTACAAGTTGTCATGTCGAAAACGAACTTCACATCTTTTATGGGGGGGGGAGGATTAGGTAGCGGGTGGGGAGAGGCTGGGAAGGGATGGGAAGGGGAAACAAAGGAGGAGGCTACAATGCTTGATAAGGAATGTACTCATTATCTTGCCCATCTAATTGTAACCCCTCTGTACAGTATTTTCACAATAAAAATATTTCTAATATTTCTAATATTTTCAAATCATTATGTTTTCATTTACACCAAAACACATTGCCTTAAATGTTTTTTGTTATTCCAGCTCACTTACCAAGAAAGCAAATTAAAAATTCACAACCAAAGACGCTCTGAATGTACAAATGCTCAAGCCTGCAAGCCACAATTTCTTTGCTGGGAAATAACAAAGGATGATATCCTCTAAGGCAAAGCAGGAGAAAATGCTCTTCACTGAAATTACTGGAAGTTGATGAAGATGAGGAGGAGCAACTTTATCCAGAAAGTATAACAGTGTTTGCTGTCGTAGGATGACTCTAGAGGATAAGTGTAGCCAACCTTAGAGGTTGTTTATAGCGATGAGGAGAATATTTGAAGGTGCATATGTGATTACAAAGGAGAGCTTTCTTGCAGATATATGTTTGTAGCATAGTTTGTATACTGTTGAGAAAGAGGCAAGATAGGGATGATGACATAACAATATTCATATCAATGGAAAAACAATCTAGAGAATATAGATTCTACAAAGAACCAAAGGAATCCAGAGATACATCTATTTTCCATACAATTGTTCCAACAGAATAAAGACCAACATGGTTTCTTTAAAGTAAGAATTAGTCTAATGTCTGCACACTCACACTTAACAAATATTTATTGTAAACTTACTGATTGTGTTCTAGGTAGACTTCCTTATTGTTGACAGACAAAAATTGCTTGAGTGAGACACAGGAATCTTAAGAAAGACTTATAGATAAAGGACATAGTGTGTTAGAAGAGGAAACCCTGGTAGGAAAATGAAACTTGCTTTTTGTTGGTCACAGGGCACGAACTCAGGGCCTGAGTACTGTCTCTCATCTCTTTGGTTCAAGGCTAGCCCTTTACCTCTTTGGGACAGAGTACCACTTCGGGTTTTTCGTTGATTAGCTACAGACAAATCTCATAGGCTTTCTTCCCAGGCAAGTTTAGAACCATAATTCTCAGATCTCAGCCTCATGACTAACTAGGATTATAGACGTGAATCACCAGTATCCACCACCTCACAAACTGAAACTTTTGAGCTTCTAGTGAGTTCAATCAATTTTCAGTGGAAACCTCAAAACGTGTGGTCAGGAAAGTCCTCATAGAATGGTTCTTTCAATATGATTGATCTTCAGTACAAATCTGATCTTGTTGTCACCTCTTGGCAGCAGCAGAGCCTGGGTCTATTCTATCACAAATGTAAAAGACTAGCAAAAGGATAGCCTATGGTATTTCTGCTTAGGAGTCAGGACAAGTAGTTGAATGCAGGAATGAAGCAATATTTTCCTGGCATAGGAAGGCGTGGGAGAGACAACAGACTAGAGAGAAAACTGGTGGACACAACATGTAACCCCTTCTCCTTCGAGGAAAATGACCTCCTACAAAGTGGCAGTAACACAATTGACCTACTGCATTTTCTGATATGAAGGAAGGTGTCATGTCTCACTAAACAACTCACTTGTAGTCAAAGAAAGGGAAATTCTTTAGTGTCCCCCTTAGGCCCAGTCTCAGTTAATCTCCATCTTAGACTTTGTCCAGTTTCTATTCCCACCAGAAGGTCCCTGATGAGGCCCTGTGGGAACTGAAACCACTATCAGTTTTGGATCTGTTCCTTCTGTCAAGGCTGTGGTGGGTGGTGGGAAAGCTCATTCTCTGAATTGTGCCCTAGTTCCAAATCTCTTCAGAGAAAGTCAAGGAATAACAGATTCTGCCTGAGGGAGTGAGTTTCTCCATTTCAAAAGAGATCAATTAATATCTGATTCTGAGGCCTAGGTGGAAGTCCTTCAATAGATCCTCTAAGCTGGAGTGGAAGTTAGCACAGACTCCAGGCCACCCTCACATTTCTCCATCTCTTTCTCATGAACAAAATGATTACAGGAGTTGAGTTCAGAAATAAGAAAAAATGAGAGTAGTAGAAAAATCATGCCCAGTGGTAGGAATTAGAAACTCTGGGTAAAAATGAGGTCACACAATCTCCTAGGATCACTCATGTAATTCGGAAATCACATCATAAGATTAGAGAATAAACGTAATAAATTACTGTCTAAATTAGTCACTCTACTGTTCTGACCACAAGTGTTCTTTTAAAAGCTAGGTGTTCTAGATCTAGTTTGATGAGGAAAAGAAAGCACATTCTTTCCTCACAAAGTTATACTGAGTATCTTCATCCATAGCACAGGTTGTTCTTACTCTCTACTTTTTTGTAACTTTTCTTTGTTGGATTCAATCAATGATATCTGACAGTGTTACCATCTTCAGATATAACTATATTTTATTTTAATCCATTTGTTATGAAATTAAACAAATTATGAGGAAAATCTTTCTATGGTAAATTTTCTTCCATGACCTACTTATTAGATATTATTAAGTATTATTTTTATAGTTTCATTTTTTAAAATTTGAGCAAAATATTATGTTAAATTAACATAAATTAGTTGCACATTTTTCGTATTTTCCGTGTCTGTATATGTGAAAATATATCTTGACGAACACCCCATATGTTTTCTTCATCTTCTTTCCTCCCTTCCCACACAAACACAGATATCTTCAAACAATCACATCAACATTTTTGGCCATATTCTCTCTCCTTCACAGTTCTGATCCTTCTGTGAATTCCTGCTACTACGTATACAAAATACAGATCCTGTTTTGTCTTTTCATAAACATTTTAAGTGTATTTTATGTTTTGGAATGAGATTGATCAGTGTACACCACATAAGCATATACTTCATTCAACTTGACCATGCAGATGAATGTTTTTCTAACATTCATCCATCTTCTACCATTCAACAGTTTCTGATGTGTCTTATTTTATACTTTCTTTATTTCGTTTTTCAAGATAATTTCTTATTAAGCTTCTAGCATTATCTTTTTCCCAATTGTTGCCTTCTTAACATTGCTTCAAATTATAAACTATATATGATCGTCCTGTATGTGTTCACTAATTTAAATTTTGGTCTAATATTCATCTATTATAGGATGTCCTTAACCTGTTGTAACTGCTCTGAAAATCAATATGGATGTTCCTCACAAAAGCAAAAACATAATGTCATAAAAGCCCATGATATTAGTATTAGGTGTATATCCAAAAATATGTTGCAATGAAACAGTAGAAGCATTCACTTCTCTTATATCCGAGAATATGTTTATAGCTATGAACAGCACATTTTCTTTATTCCCTTTACTGGTACACCTAGGTTGATTACAGATCTTGGTTGTTATGAATACTACTGCCATTAACACAGATGTTCATGTTGAATCATATTCCTTCAATATGTATCCAAGTTATTGTAAAGGTCAATAAAATATGTGGGGTTTTTTTGGTATTTTGTAAATCTCCATTCTGAGCTCCATATGGCTTGCACTAGTTTACAATTGCCGCACAACTAAACACAGTTCCTGATTTATTTCAACCTCTCCAGCATTTGTGTTTATTTGTTTGAGTGGTTATAAATATTCTGATGTGTAAGATTGGAGCTCAGTAACTTTTTGATATGTGGATAAGAATTTCAAATATTTCATTTATTTATTAGACATTTACATTTGTACTTCATTCCTGATCAGTGTCCTTTTTGGTATTTGATCAATTTTTAAGTTTTATAATTTGTGATTTTTTTCCCATTCCAACTATTAACATTAGTTAAAAAATTATTACAGTGGTGAACAATTTACTAAATTCAAGTGATTGTACATTTATAACACTGGTTTTTTGTTTGTTTGTTTGTTTACAGGAAGATCTTTGATTCATGTTGAGTGGATGTTTGTGAGTATATGGAGCTGTTGTATACATTCCTGTGTGTGTATGTATGTGTGTGTGTGTGGGGGGAGTGTACATGTATTATTGAAATCACAGATACAGATGATGAGCGCTGTTCTGAACTTGTGTCCTTTTTCTGAGATATATATTGTGGTGTTTCTTTGTTGGTGGTAGGCTCCGACTGCTTGCCTTTGCCTGATGTGCACTTTCCAGCTCAATTTTTCAATAAAAGCTTCTTATTGAGCATATAGGGATCTGGTATTACTTTGTCTTTATTCTGCCATCAGTGATCATATTTTCCTCTTCAAAAATTAACAATTAATATAAATTTTATTTCCTGGTTGATTTTCCGCTTTAATTTGCATTTAGAAATGTGTATGACAAGAACTTTGAGCTCTGTATTCATGATGAAAAACCATTTTGAAATTTCTTTTTAATTCTCTTTTTAGCATCAAGATCTTGAATTTTTTTTAGTTTTAATTTAAAATACCCTCCCTTGTGATTTTGGCAGGAGGAGACAAAAAATTCCCGGTAAAAATGACAGCAGTTTTATTTGTTAAAATATCAGATAATTCATATTTTTGAATATGTCTAGTGGCAAATGAATATATTTGCTCAATAGATGATAAATCCATGCACAAAAATACCACTTGTAGGGACTGGGAAGGTGCCTCAGTAATAGACTGCTTACCTTGCATGCATGAGGCCCTGGGTTGGATTCCTCACCACCATGTAAAGCAGAAAAGTCCGGAAGGGGTGCTGTGGCTCAAGTAGTAGAGCACTAGCCTTCGGATGAAAAGCTGAGGGACAGCAACTAGACCCAGAGTTCACCACCAGCAACAAAAAATAAATAAATAAAACTCAAGTCAAAAACATTAATTTCAAATGTTGATTATCATGTTACTTAGGGGCAGGGTGTCAAGACATAGTATACCTCTGTCCCAAAGCTTTAAGAAGGATTTCAACACGTGACAATTACTGAAAAAAAGTAAAAAAAAGAGCTCTGCCTACAACATACAGAATCTGCACTCAAACATAAACAGTTACTAAGAATGGAGTACATTTTATAATATTCCTTAAGAGATTCTATATTAATTATCATATAAATTAACCTTTAAAAACTCCACAGATGGGTCTGAGTCTTAAGGGCCTCTAGCAAAAACCAGAGGAGAGAATCATCAACCCCGATTTTTAAAATTGTTATTGTTAAGATAGTGTACATATGGGTCACTGTTTTGTAAGTCACGTAATGAGTTCATTTCTTATTGGACAGTCTCATCACTTCCTTTGTTCTCTCTTTCTGCTTTTCCCTCCTGTCCCTGTTCACAAGTGGTATAGTTCATTGTCAAAATAATATATACAGAGAACCATCGCTGCATTTGTTTCCCTGTTCTCCATGAACTTCTGTGGCTTCCTCACTGCCCATAAATGGATAAAAAAGAACAAAAAAAATCTCTCTTGTTTCCAATTCCTGGAATTCATTTTAATATAAACATCAGTAGTTTTATGAGAGTGTCAGGGTCTGTCCACACATCCCGAACACTTATACTTCAAGCAACAAGTCATAACTCCCACCAGATTCTAAGGTCCAGAAAGGAATTCTTTTCACTTTCCACACAGGAAGAAGCTGAGATTCAGAAAGGTTAAGTAACTGACTGGAAATACTGGGGTGAGCATTGAAGCTCACTCTTATAGCTTACCTAATCCAGAAAGTGAGATCTGAAAACCACAGTTTGAAACCAACCTAGATTGGCATATCCATTACATGTTGATCTCCAGATAACCAGCAAACTTGTGTGTTTCAAGTGGTAGAGTTAGAATGCCACTAGTCTTGAATTGGAAACATAAAGGACACTGCCAATATGTTGTTTTTTTAACAACCAGTGCTATCCCATACAAAAGCTGACACCACACACACACACACACACACACACACACACACACACACACACACACACACACTTTAGAAAAGATGTTTGTAATGAAATCCAAATAGTTTATTTTTTATTTTCATATGTTTTAGAATTAGTTTTAGTGAGATTTGACTTGGTAGTCTCTGCTGATGAGCCACAATTTGAAAACTTTTGAAATGACTACCCATATCCGGGCTCAGAGAAACATTCTCCTATATTTAAGTGTTCCTCCTTTCCAGCAATGATAAATTGTCTTTCCTTGCCCCAGTTTCCAATTTGGGACTCAATATCTTAGACTTTCCTGTCTTAATAAGCAGGATTATAGGTGGCAACTACTGTACTGGACGGTATGTGACTTGGGAAAAGTGTTCAAAGTTCACTATTCAGTGGAGGTTGTTAGCACTCACCCATGATCATTCTGTGTTCAGAATTGGGAACATTTTAGGGCCAGGAATCCAGGGGAAGCACTGTGTGCTACTTCATATTTTTGATTTACTAACAGATTTCCATCCATTGTTTACTTTAAGCATTGTGTGAAGAGAATGATTGCCTCTAGGAGACAGAAGCACTGCACTAACTGTTGCTCTCAGAACACAGGAAGAGGGAAAAGAATTTCCGAATAAGCCATATAGCCTAGACCCTGAGTTCTTAGAAACTCAGTCTGCCTGTTACCTTCCTTTCAACCTAAAAAGTCAGAGCCTGAAGGGGCTTGTAAGCTCCATTTATATTCCTGATCATGGGACTCCCTTCCCCTCAGTCCTTCTGACCCTTTGCTTTAGGGTTTGACAGTGTGTCTTTCTTTCTTGTTACTTCATTGCATATTAAAAACACCCAACTGCAGGTTTCCATTGTCCTAGTAGATGTTTTGCATTCCAGGACCTTCCTTCTAGGGAACTCTATTCTTAGACCTCATATGCATATATCCACAGAAGTGAGTGATTCACAGACTGTGGAACATAGTTGCTCAATGGTGATCAACTCAGAGTCTCATGCAGGTTGAATTTGGAGCCTTTCTGAGAGGCCTTAGCCTAGGCACTGTGGGCAACATTGGCAGCAATTCCTCAGAGCAATACCACTGACAGCAAGTGAGCCCTGACTAGTCCTTAGTCCTTGACAGTTCTACTTAGGGGTGTGAACAAATGACTAGGCATGTTTAGCCTATTGCACAGTACCCCAAGCACTGAAGTCATTTTAAGCCTAGGAGAAAAATCTCCCTGTGTAAAGCGGTACACAGAAGAAGAAGATGATGTGCCACACTCAAACGCTCCAGGAGAAAACAGTGTATTGATGTCTACACAGATGGGAAATAATATTCTGAGGGATGGGAAGGGAAGATTTCAGATATCAGGAAGTGGTGGAATTTTTATGATCACAAAATGGAGCTTTTAAACCCAGGCCCAAACTCTAGGTGAGCTTCTTAGATCTTCCCACCTGCTACTCATACCAAATAAAGAGATGTGGTGAAGATCAGGAAAGGACATTGATTAGATTGCAGCCATAACATGACAATAATTTAGCGCAACTTCAGAACACTAAGCAATATTCACCAACATTTCTATTCACCCAAGTCATTAGGTCTGAGTTGTATCTAGGTGTCTTCAGTGCCTTCAGAACAGGAAGATCTAGGGCAGAGCCCAAGACTGGTCTGGAATTTTGTAAATAAACTAACTTGTCTGATGGAAACTATTTGTACTGTCGTAATGGAAATGTAGAGACTGATCACAACACATTTGCACGTTTGTCAATGACCAGTGATTGGGAGGGGAGTATTTAAGATGCTACCCATGTTCTTAGTTGCCTGGTACTACCTTGGATTCCAGAGTCAATCTTGATAAATAGATATAGAAGTTACATGTAGCTTGCTATGCCCAATTCACACCTAGAGAAGCAGATGAGAAATTGGAAGGGTTTGGTGTGAAAGCCACACGTTGATCCAAAGCAGAAATCAAAGGATGTGGAGATGAAGCAACTACCTGGGAGGAAAAGGAGAGACAGTTGAAGGTGAGGATCACCTAGAGGAGACAGAGAAAGTTTGAAGCCACAGTTAGTCCTGTAGATCAAAGTAACCCATCTGAGGTAGAACAGTCTGGCTGTCCAGAGCCAAAGAGATGTTGGAAGGGCAGCAGCAAGTGCTCTTGCCCGTTTCAAGGGAGCTCCCAGAATGCCAGGGTAAGAACTGGTACCTTCCCAGAGCACTGCTGCTGAGCAGTCCTCAGATCCCTTGCTACCATGATAATTGACCTTGGAGAGAAGCAGTGAGATTTTAAAAGGTGATTGAAGCTCACTATGTGGAGCCTGTTCTGCAGCATTGTGGAGTGTCGTCTCTCAGGATGCTTAGGGAAAAGATCCCAAAGCCACTGTCAAACACTGCAATCTATTTGGAGTAGATATTTATGGATGGAACATGCCTGAACCCAACATACTGATAATGAGCTGCTAGCAGTAGTTACCTAAAGATTTGACAGCCAAAACTGGAGTGGGAAACACTGAGTTCTGCACCACATCAGTATACCATGCAAATTGCTTCTATCCTAGTACTGGCTACCAAGTTTGCACACCCATGACATTGTTACCCTGATTGTGCCACCTTAATCCCTCACAACTTTTACTCTTTCACTTTCTCTTTTCCTCTTTATCCCTGCTAAACTCTCTGGATACCTGTGTTAACTACTCCAATCCCTGCAAAGCTGTTGCTGCTACACAATTTCTTGGCAGTGCAACTTAGCGAATACAGTCACAATTCCCCTTTCCCAGGTATCCTATTCTCTGCTACTCTGTTCTGCTACCTATAATTCATAACACCATTGTTCCAGCCACCTGATCCCTGACACCCCTGTGGCTGATACCCCTTTCCCTAACATAGCAAGGGTAGAATGGTCGGAGCTAGTTGACTTGGGTACTGCTGTCTTCTTGCAGGGATATCGGGACAAGTTATTACTCAGGTATTTAACATGAAGGACTAACTGGAGGTGGAAATGAAAAAGGTTACTCAGAGGTGACTAAAATCTAGAGACATCAACATATCACTGTTTGTTAGGAAAAGAAGGGCCTAAAATGAAAATTGATGAGAAAAGAAAATTTTACAAAGAATACTAGGAATGATGCCATAGGTTTAGCTTATTGTCTTCTACTAGTGATCTGAATTATTTTATGACATAGATATCCAAATGTTTTGCATTTTAAAAATTACATGAAATTGCACATTTATGTGGTATGTATATTAATTTATGGAATAGGTACATATGATCACGTTAATGATATTCAATATTTTATGCTCTATGATATGCTCATGAGTCTGCCTATGTCAATATGAATTGAGCTCTCTATCAATAAATGGCATTTTATTGTCAAATACTAGAAGATTACTAATGTTAGTACCAAAATGAAAGCTAGAACAGGAAAACTGAATAAAGCTACATGTTTGAAGGGAGGGGTCAGTGGTTGTAAGGGTTATGATGAAAGAGAAATTCTTCATCATGTAATCTGGGAAGAATAGAATATATTTTGTTGAATTACTAGATTTTAACCTGAGAAAGCAAAACATTATCTTTATTTTGCTTTTTGGAAACTGTTTAATGATTGGTTTACAATATAATTTTGAAAATTCACTGATGTGAATTATCAGATTATCATTATCCTCAAAGCTGTCTTTAGAGGCAAGAAGATTGTATTCCTTCTCTAATGAATTAATGGAGTAATCTTACTTTGGAATGGACAGATATCCATGACACTTGTTCCAAAACAAGAAAGATACTGGAGAAAAAAAGAGGAAGTAGACCCAAGGCTAATGAAATGAGCATATTTCCTGTTAGGACTTAAAAGGATTTTTGGACAAACAATAAGAATTTCATCTTAATATTATAATTACAAAATCTAGGTGCTACAGGACATCTTTTAAATATAATATTTAATGCTGTTGGATTACTTGAAGAAAAAGTTTCACAGAAAACCTTAAATTCCAGAAAAACTGCAATGCTCCAATAAACACTAAGAAGAAATATAATATAAATATCCAGACGGGATGTGGGAAAATGGTGAGGTTCTCACAGGCAACCCACTAAGTATCTCTGACCAAAAGAAGATCTAGTGCCACAGCCACCCATTACCTCAAGAGATCCACTCAAATCAAACTTTAAATACCTAAAGTCTTTTTCTACTACAAAAGGACTATGCTAGCAGGCAAACAAGAAAAGGCAAAAGAGAAAAAGTGAATGGGACTCCTGTGGAGCACCTGTACCACATAGGTCTATGCAATGCTGCACTAGGACTTTCTGCAGAGTTTTAGCAGAGGAGCACCCAAAAGCTGAAGAAAGTGATCAATACTATACCTGTGAAATGTTAGAAGGGAATCTGGTGAAGATCTCCGAGTTAGTGAATGCCTCTCCCATTCCCCCCGGCCCAGCCCATGGGGAAGGAGCAAATTTAGTATTACCGCCACCATTACAATTGCCAGAAATTGGCACCACCGGGTAAGCCCCCAAAACCAGCCTATACCTGCAGCACTGGCAGGATCCCAGAAGGCCCCTGCCAACCCTGCACAAGATCTCCAGGAAACCACAGCTGCAGCCAATCGTTCTATGCTCTATGGGCCAATTGCCCAGCCAATTGAGCTTTCTGATGGGACTTCTCCCTCCTTGCTGCCCTGCACAGACCCCTGGCTCTCACAGCTGATGCATGACCAAGCTTCTGCAGGCATTTCTGCTGACACACCTAGCAGCCACAGCCAGAAACCCCCAAGGCTGGCTTCCAGCGCCTGCCACCTCCCACCACGTCTGCTACAGACCAGCTCGGCTCCCCCCACAATCCACACCAGCTTGTCACTCCAACCTCTACCCAGTCCTCCCAGTGCCAGTACTCCTCACACCACCACATAGGAGAGAGACCCTTCAGCATCAGCAAAGCCATCCCCCCAACTTGATCTGCTAACACACAGACCCTCTCATTTAGAACCTGCCAACTCCATCTTAGCCACCATTGCACAGGCTCTGTGGTCCAGCACACCACCAAATACAGACTTGTGAATAACACAACTGGGTCCATGCCCTGGGGGTGGTAATTCTCTGAGGGATCCCAAAGCCCCCTGACACAAGCCCACTTCCAAAAGGGATGGATTACATCAAAACTGAACACAGACATAATCTCTGTTCCTAAGGCTCCTGTGGCTACATGGGAAAGCCTGGGAACCCAACTCCAGGCCTATGATAGCAGTCTACAAACCTGAAACCCCCAAAACTGCCTGCCACCAGGCCTGAGAATGGAACTCTAAGTAGCAGACACCCTCCCCAATCAAAAAGCCATCTGCTCCCAACCAAGCCAAAAGGAAAGTGGACTACAGCAAGGCACACAAGGTTCCATCAGGAATCTGCTCTGAGGACTACAGGGAGAATAAACTCCCCAAAAAACCCGAAAAATCCATTCTTTAGTATTTTCTTCTTGTTTTTCTTTTGCGTTGTTAGCTGTAATGTCTGATCATTTGTTGTTCATTTGTATTTCTATGTGTTACTTATGTGTATTGTGATTTAGAATTTGCTATTCCACTTAAAACTTCTGTTTTTCATTATTATTTGGTATCTGCTTCTACTTTACAATTTGCTAATTTGTAAGTTTTTCTTCTTTCTTTTCTTCTCACTCCCCCTTAACCTCTCTCTCTCTCTCTCTCTACATTACACTATTACTCCATCAGGGCTACCCTGTCTAGTTCTATGCACAAATAAGGCCTCCTTCTATGTGAGTAAACAATAATTACAGGAGTTAACAGAGTAAGCAACTTTTCAATAATATCTGACTTATATTTTTCTAATCTCAGCAAGCCTCCCCAATACACTTTCTTATTTTCATCTTAATCTCTAAGCTACTCCCTACATAACCTTTCTTCAAATTCTTTTCAACCTGTTACATTCAGTAACAAGGTATTTATTCTCTTCCTACTACATATACCTCTCCCCTAAGCTGTTCTTACCCCTCTACTATCATTATACCCAAGTTCTCTTTTGAAATTAAATTTATATCTCTCTAATCTTAACCCTTCATTTCTCATTCTAATCCAGCCCATTGATCCTTAATGATTTATATGTGACCCAACTTACAGTTGGTTCTATATTTGACTACAAAATTGTTTCCATTTGAGCACTTTGAGTACAAGGGGCCCATCTTGTTAACTCTAAAGAGCAGACTACTTATTAATCAAACCTAGATTGCCTCAAAAGTTACAACTATATGCAATCTCGACCCCAAAGCCAAAATATCCTCTGCAAGCAAAGAAAAAGAGAGCTAAACAGGAAAACAACTCACCTTACCACTGAAACCCTAAGATCTACCCATCTACATGACATCGGGTTGGCTCCGGTCCTAAAAGACTATCCTACTCTTGTAGCAGTGTGGTTCTTGTCTCCAAATGGGCAGAACTAAATGCAGAAACACAAGAAAAATAGCCAATAAACAAATCCCACCACCATCTCCACATAAACAAGCTACATAGCAGTCCCAGTATGACATAGAAGATAATGATCAAGATAGATTAAAAGCATGACTGGTAAACCTGCTGATCGGAAAATTGGAAACCCTACATGGGGTTATCAGAGAGTGCAAAGAGGCCAACCAGAAGTTAATAGATGACTTCATGGCCTCCACAAATAAAAAGGTAGAGGAACTCCAGCAGAGGGAGAAAAAATCTAATGAAAAGATAGGAACCTAGATTATGAAGTGGAAAGAAAAGTCTGATAACCAACTCCAGGAGGTAAGGCAATCTATTCAAGACTTGAAAGAGAACCTTAATTAAGAGCTGGGCACCATTAAGAAAAACCACCAAGAAGGAAAGGGTTTAAACACCAAAGTACAAAGTCTTCAACCTAGACTGGAAGAAGCCGAAGAAAGAATATATGTAGCTGAAGACAGTTTAGACTCCATAGAGAAAGAGCACACCATTTTTCATAACAAAATTAAGCATGACAGATCAATGCAGGAAATACAGGAAACGTTCAGAAAGCTTAATTTGAGAATAATAGGAATACAAGAGGGGCTGGAGAGGGAAGTCAATGCATTAGGAAATGCATTCAGCAAAATCCTAGCAGAGAACTTCCCAAATATACAAAAGGACAGGCCCATACACATGCAAAAAGCTTTTAGAAACCCAAATAGACCAGAATAGGACATCCCACCTCTACATTACAATCCATACCGCTCAATAGCGACTAAAGAAAGAATTCTTAAAGCTGCCAGGGAGAAGAGATCAATCACATATAAAGGTAACCCATTCAGAATTACCTCAGATTTCACAGAAGACACTATAAAAGCAAGAATGTCCTGGAAAGAGGTATGCCATGTCCTAAAGTCAAATAACTACCAACCAAGAATAATCTACCCAGCTAACCTCTCATTCACAGCAGAAGGACAAATAAAAACCTTCCACAGCACGTTAAATCTGATGCAATATACCGCTACCAAACCAGCTCTTCAAAAATTCCTCAAAGAGGTTCTACATATAGAAAACCAACTAGAAGAGAATATAGTCAATGAAGTGCTCCACAAACACAGAAATATGTAATCACAAGAACAGCCAAGGCACAGCTTCCCCCCACAAAAAAAAATTGGATAAAATGGTAGGGACAGACAAACGCCTCTGTGTCTTAACCCTCAATATTAATGGTCTTAACTCTCCAATTAAGCGACATATATTGTCCAGTTGGATCAGAAAGCAAGATTCTTCTATCTGCTGTCTTCAAGAGACACACCTTGCCCAAAAAAATAAACATTCTGAAAGTGAAAGGCTGAAATAAAATATATCAAGCAAATGGACCCCATAAACAGGCAGGATTTGCAATCCTAATATCATATAAATAGACTTCAAATTAAAATCAATGAGAACTGATAAAGAAGGTCACTACATACTAATTAAAGGATCTCTTCTTCAGGAGGATATTATGATCCTAAATATCAACTCACCAAATAATAGAGTACCAAAATTTATCTAAGAAACACTACTTTCAATCCAGTCTCACATAGATTCAAAGACATTAGTTGTTGGGGACTTTAACACACCATTCCTTTCAATAGAGAGACCAATCTGGCATAAACTCAAGAGAGAAACCTCGGATCTTAAAATATGCATAGATCAACTAGACTTAACAGATATTTAACGAATATGTCACCTAGCAGCATCAGATTACACCTTCTGATCAGCAGCACATGGGACATTCTCAAAAATAGACATCATTCTAGGCCATTTAGCAAATCTGTCCAAATTTTAAAACATTGAAATTATGCCCTGTATTCTCTCAGACCACAAGGGAATAAAATTAGAATTCAACATCAAAAGCCCCCAAAGGAAATACTGTAACACATGAAGGCTGAACAACACATTCTTGAATCATCAGTGGAAGGAAGAGATTGGAAAGTAAACACAACTGTTCATGACATTCAACAAAAATGAACACACAAATTACCAGCTTCTCTGGGACACAGAAAGGCAGTACTCAGAGGCAAGTTTATAGCTCTGAGTACCTCCATTAACAAATTGGAGAGATCTGAAACTAAAAATTTAATGAGTCACCTAAAGTTCCTTGAAAAAGAACAAGCTCAACCCAAATTCAGTAGATGGGAACAAATAATTAAAATTAAATCCAAATTAAATAAATTACATTTAAAGAAAACCTATTGAAAGAACTGACAAAACAAAGAGTTGATTCTTCGAAAAAATTAATAGAATTGACAGACCCCTACCAAATCTAATCAGAAAAATATAGTACACACCCAAATAGACAGACTCAGAGATTAGAATGGAAACATCACTGTAGAAATAGCCAAGATTCAGGGGCTGAGAAGGTGGCTCAGTGGTAGAGCGCTTGCCTTGCATACTTGAGGCCCTGGGTTAGATTCCTCAGCACCACATAAGCAAAAAGAAAAAAGCCGGAAGTGGCACTGTGGCTCAAGTGGTAGAGAACTAGCCTTGAGCTGAAGAGCTGAGGGACAGCGCCCAGGCCCAGAGTTCAGGCCCCACTACCAGAACCCCCCCCCCCAAAAAAAAAGAAATAAACAAGATTTAGGATATACTAAGAGAATACTTCTCAAAACTTTATGCTAGTAAGTTTGAGAATCGTAAAGGTATGGACAAATTTCTAGCAAATATTGACATGCCCAAACTAAACCAAGATGATTTAAAGCAACTTAACAGAGTCATATCATGCATCAAAATAGAAGCAGCAATAAAAGACGTCCAACTTTTCCCAGGTGCCGGTGGCTCACGCCTGTAATCCTAGCTACCAGGAGGCTGAGATCTGAGGATCACAGTTCAAAGCTAGCCTGGGCAGAAAAGTCCGTGAGTCTCCAATAAATCACTAGAAAAAACGGAAGTGGTGCTGTGGCTCAAGCAGTACAGAGCTCACCTTGATCTGAAATGTTCAGGGATAGCGCCCAGGCCCAGAGTTTAAGTCCCATGACCGGCAAAAAAAGAAAAAAAGACCCCCCAGCAAAGAAAAGCCTAGGACTAGATGGATTTACATCTGGATTCTACAAAGCCTTCAAGGCAGAACTCACACCAATATTCCTCCATCTCTTCAATGAAATTAAATGTAAAACATACCTACCACACTCTTTTTATGAATTCAGCATAATCCTCCTCCTAAAACCAGGGACTCATAAAAGAAAGAGCACTATACACCCATTTCTTTGATGAATTTCGATGCAAAATTTCTCAATAAAATCTTGGCCAATCAACTTCAACAACTCATCAAAAAAAATCATACACTGAGATCAAATAGGATTCATTTCAGTGATGCAAACATGGTTGAACATAAACAAAACGATATAATTCATCTCATCAACAAGAGCAAGAATAAGAACCACATGATTATCTCAATAGATGTGGAAAAAACTTTCACAAGATCCAACACTTATGATGAAGGCTCTGGATAAACTAGGAATCCATGGAAAATTCCTCAATACAATAAACGCTGTATATGACAAACCTACAGCCAGCATTATACTTATTGGCAAAAGATAAGACCATTTCCTCTAAATTCCAGGAACATGACAAGGATGTCCACTGCCTTCAGTCCTCTTCAAACTAGTATTAGAATGCCTAGCTAGGGTAATAAGAGAAGACGCTGACATAAAGGGTATCCAAATAGGGGGAAATGAAGTACAACTCTTCCTCTTTGCAGAAGATATGATCTTGCATTTACAGAAACCTATAGATTCAACTCCTAATTACTTGAGCTGATCGGAAACGTTGGCAAAAAAGAAAGGTATAAAATTAACCCTCAGAAATCAATAGCTTTCCTGTATTTCAACAATGAGAAGAGGGCAGGTGAAATTAGGAAAGCAACCCCTTTTACAATAGCCCCACAAATGAATAAAATACTTAGGAGTTAAGTTAACCAAATGGATGAAGGACCTCTATAACAAAAACTTTAAAAACTTAAAAAAAAAGATTTAAAGGAGAACTAAGCAAGTGGAAAAACCTCCCATGCTCCTGGATTGGGAAGATTAACATTGTGAAAATGGCAATACTGCCCAAGGCTACCTACAAATTCATTGCGATACCTATCAATATCCCAACTTCATTCTTCAATGAAATAGAGGAAGAAATCCAAAAATTCATATGGAACAATAAAAAAACCTGAATAGCAAAAACAATCCTTAGTTGAAAGAGCAGCACTGGAGGAATATCAATTCAAAATTTCAAAACTCTAATAAAAAGCCATAGTAATCAAAATAGCTTGGTCCTGGCACAAGAACAGACTCTAGGATGAATTGTTTAGGACTGAAGACCCAGAAATGAACCCACAGATCTATAGCTACCCAACCTTTGATAAGGGTGCTAAAGAAATTGAATGGGGGCTGGGAAGGTGTCTCAGTGGTAGAGTGCTTGCCTTGCATGCATGAGGCCCTGGGTTCTATTCCTCAGCACCACATAAGCAGAAAAAAAAGCCAGAAGTGGTTTTGTGGTTCAAGTGGTAAAGCTCTAGCCTTGAGCTGAAGAGCTGAGGGACAGCACCCAGGCCCTTAGTTCAGGCCCACAATCGGACTCCCCCCCCCAAAAAAAAGAAGTTGAATGGAAAGAAAAAACAGCTTTTTCAGTAAATGGTGTTGGTAAAATTGGTTAAAAACTTGTAGAAAACTAAAGATAGGACCGTATCTAACACCCTGCACCAGAATCAACTCCAAATGGATCAAAGACCTCTAAAGAAAAGCAGAGTCCATGAAAACATGACAGGAAGGAATAGGAGAAACTCTAGGGTTCTTTGGCACAAGCCAAAAGTTTCTTAATAGAGACCCAGAAGCACAACAAATCAAAGAAAAGTTAGGCAAATGGTATTGCATGAAACTGCAGAGCTTCTGCAAGGCAAAAGACATGGCTCGCAAGATCAACAGAAATCCCACGGACTGGGGGAAAATCTTCACTAGCCAAACAATGGACAAGGTTCTCATGTCTAAAATATACTTAGAACTCAAAAAAACTAAATCTCCTAAAAACAAATCCTCAAACAACTGCCCAATTAACAAATGGGCTAAATACTTAAAGAGAGACTACTCTGAAAAGGAAATAAGAATAGCCAATAGACACATGATGTAATGCTTAGCTCCTCTAGCCATAAAAGAAATACAAATCAAGATAACACTGAGATTCCACTTCATCCCAGTTAGAATGGCTATAATCAGGAAATTTAGTAACAGATGCTGGAGGCCATGTGGCTAGAAGAGAACCATACTGCATTGTTGGTGGGAGTATAAACTTGTTGAACCACCCTGGAAAGCAGTATAGAGGTTCCTCAAAAGACTCCACATTGCACGGCGCTAGTGGCTCACGCCTGTAATCCTACCTACTGAGGCTGAGATCTGAGGATCGTGGTTCAAAGCCAGCCCGTGCAGGAAAGACCATGAGAATCCTATCTCCAATAAACCACTAGAAAACTGGAAGTGGAGGTGTAGTTCAAGTGGTAGAGCGCTCACCTTGAGCTGAAGAGTTGAGGGACAGAGCCAAGGCCAAGAGTTCAAGCCTCACAACCGACAAAAAAAAAAAAAAGACTCCACATAGAGCTCCATTATGGCCCAGCAATCCCACTTTTGGGATTTTACCAAAATAATCGCAAACAGGGTAATACCAAAGCTACCAGCACAATCATGTTTATCACAGCATTATTTACCATAGCTAAGATAGGGAACCAACCCAAATGCCCCTCAGTATATGAATGGATCAAGAAAATGTGTTATAAATATATACAATGAAATTCTATGCCTCCATCAGAAAGAAGGACATTGCCTCATTTGTTAGGAATTGGAAAGACTTGGAAAAAATTATATTAACTGAAGTAAGCCAGGCCCAAAGAAATATAGTTTCCATGGTTTCCCTTGTTTGCAATTACTAGCACAGGTCTAGAACAAGCAGAGAAGTTCAAAGGCTATGTACACACGAACACATGAGATAATAAGAAGCAAAATGTACCCCAAGACAGGGACACAGTGGTTTTTTCTATATTGCTAGTGTTTTATAATGTACTTAAAATGCACTATGTGAATCTTTTGTTTCTTCTGTATGTTTTTCTCCGCCCGTGTAACTCCTGTTTTCACTGGATCTGATACTCGTGTTCTGCACTTATACATACATTTTTGTAATTTGGGGAGTGGAAAGGATATTGGGGAACGTTTAAATGAGGATGCAGGCTGATCCATTGTGATGACAAGATGTACAGGACACTATGTTAAAAAACGAACTTTACAATGCAGGGTGGGGAGGTCAGGAGGTGTTTGGGAGGGGGGAGGGAAGTGATGGTAGAGGCAAAACAAAGGAAGAGTTAAATGCTTGCGAAAACAAAGGAGGAGGCAACAATGCTCAATAGGAAATGCACTCATTGCCTTGTTCATGTAACTGTAAGCCCTATGTACATCATTTTTACAGTAAAAAACTTAAAAAATTAATTCATGAGTCAAAGCAAACCCTAGCAGGAAAGTCTGTCAGATACTGATCTCCAACTAACCACGAGAAAACAGGGAGTGGCACTGTGGCTCAAGTGGTAGAGAGCTTGGCTCGAGCTGAAATTCAACCCAACGACCAACAAAAAGAAAAAAAAAAAGAAAGCACCAAACAACCTGAAGATGTTGTCCAGAATAATGAGTGTGGCATAATGGAATTACATGACTTAGTCACTTGCAACCTAGTTTACCAGGGGAGATGGTGGGTGATTTGTGTGTGTACCAAAACCTGCAAAATTATTTTGCTTTTTCCCAAGGAGGGAGGAAGGGAGGAATGGAGGAGGGGAGAAGAAGTTTGTTTGGCCTTGACTTTTGGTTCAGTGATTGCCTTCTGGAGTCAAGTTCAGAGAAATTCCACTTGTAATCCTACTTACATGCCGGGTAAAGAAGTCATTCCATGGAAGTGGTCTGTGTCGTGTCCTTGGCCAGGTCCCAACCACCACTGGGTAATCCAAGTCCCAATTCAGGACCAAGATGCCTTGAAGACAACTGATCCACTGGGCAGGAGGACCTAACCACGGCCAGAAAAGACAGAAAGTACCATGCTGAGGGCAGCACCGGAGATCGAGACTGGGCAGAGATTTTTTTGTGATTCTCATTTTGTATTACTACTTTGATTCTACAAAATAAACTATGGATTTTAACTTTCTTCCCTCCCTTTGGATAAAACTCACAAAAAGCTTGTCTTTAGCTTTTAAGACACTTAACTCTTAGGTCTGGCCAATCATTTCCAGGATAGTGAATTACTTAATTGTATTTTGAACGCATAAAACATGCATATAAAACTAGCATATTTCGATCTTATGAGAAAACAGCCTTGTTCTTCTCTGGTGTTATGACTAGTGTGATAATGCTCACTCAGGTTTATATCATTGTGCAATCATTGTTCCATTTTCTTCAGTAAACAGTTTTTCAGGACAGGAGAGCTGTGAGGGGAGAATATGGGATGAATAATTTATCTGTACTTCTTGTGGCCTGGGAAGAGCTTCTCAGAATGTTTGCAAGAGGAAATAGAACTCCATATAGACCGAATATAGAAAAAGATACACACCTTCAGTGCCACAGAAGGACAAATAAGAAAACTCATCCAGGCTCAGAGAAAAGCAACATGATGGGTTGTTTAGGTGCGTGAAAATTTGTGGATTGTCTTTCTTACCATAGAGAGATCATTCAATGCTGGCATTTACAATATGTTCCAGGACTCATATCTGTTTAGGTCTGTTTCCTCTGAAGCATCTTTGATAGTGACAGAAAGGAGAATCTAACAATGGCACCTAGTTATGTTCTCTGAACGAGATTTTATCTCTTTCCCAAAACAAGTTAGGGTTTTAATGAATGACTTGGATTTCCTGAGAGAAATTCATGTGTATTTCTTGTTTCTATTAAAGTTATCAAATGAATAACCTTAAATTTGTAAGATGTTATTATAACAAATATGAGATAATGATTTTTATGTTACTAGGATGCACCCAGTTTCCTTTTAGATAGAAAATATTTGGCTGGCTTCCAACTACAATCTTTGCATCCAGCCTCCAGAGTACCTAGGGATGTAGGCATCAGTCACGTCTCCAGGCTGAGACAAATATTTTTGGTAAGGAAAATCACTATGATATGGAACATGAGGCATGAAGAATGTAGACTAAAAAGGAATATTTTGAAAGCATTAACAAAACTGAACTTATCACAAACTTACTGTCTTCAGTGAGGAGAAAAATGAGAAAGAAGTTACAGAGGTAGACAATTGGAGACTAAAGAGAAGTTAGTGAATATTTCTTTGTTATCAGAGCTACTAAAGATTTCTTTTTAGAAAAATTCAGCTTGATATAGTGGTACATGCCTACAATTCTAACTACTTAAGAGCTAGACAGTGGAAAGTATAGGAGGTTTGCTGTTTGTATGGTAAAAATGTGATACAGATACTTCAATATTTAAAACAAACTGGTGCCACATGTTTATAAGAGACAAAAGTAGGAGGATAATGGTTTGAGGCCAGTCTAGGCAGTTAATAAGAAACTATCTGAAAAGAAATCTAAAGCTCAACAAAGTGCTAGGTGTAAGGATCAAGAGCAATTATCCAGGAAGTTTGAGACCCTGAGTTCAATCCCTTCTCCTGAAAAAAAAAGAGACAAGAAAAAGGAAAAAGATTATGATTCAATTTTCAAGATATTGTCTATGCATTGTTTGGCTACAATTTCCTTCTTCAATTGCCTTAAAAGTTTTGTGAAGTCATTTACACAGATGAATACAGGTAAAAATATTGGTGTTTTCAAAAAATAAAGAATATGCCTTTTGTAAAGTGTTCTGCACAGAACATGAAATAAAAATTCCATGAATTCTGAAGTTCTTTATGCATTTTTGAAAATTATTATTGGAAGAATCAAGATGGTGAAATTATTTACATTCCTTACATTCCAGAAAACATTATCTGAACACATTTGAGAAGAATTTCTATAACATTCTTGTAATGTATTGGTTTTGGATGTGCTTATTTGCCTTCTCTCTGTATCTTCTTAAGTGGGTTATTTATTGTTTTATCCGTGTGTTTAAGAGTCCTTATATATATAAATAAAAGCTATTTGTGAAGAACTTTATATTTTTCTTCATTATATTAGCAAAAATGCTTGCTATGTGTTTGGATACAAATGGATGACATCTTTTCCTGACTTCAGAAGAACTGGGAATATTTTCATTCTAATGCAGTACTCTTTATCAGGTCAAGAAAGTTCCCGTATAATAATTTTGACAAAATTCACCACTCTGCTATTTTGAAAAGTGCAGATTTATTATAGGGTCACAGCAGGGAATTGTCCTGTGACCTGTCTCCTCTGCAGGCATGGAACCCTTATTTGCAAACTGTTGATCATACTAGAAGTAATTTTTGCTTGTAAGACTATCACATTTTTGGCCTATGTACTCAGGATGTTTTGCCAGGAAACAAATCCACACATAGAAATTAGATCATCACAACTCTTTAAATTGGCATTAGCAATACATATTTGTATTCTTGATGTGCAATATCACAAATTGTGTTTGTGACAGAATAAATATAAGTGTATCACCTAGAATCTGGGTATGGTTAGTAAACTTTTTGAGAATTTTCTCATACTTTCAGAACTTTCATAAACATAAATAAGACAAACCAAATGAGGTGGTTTATACCTATTATCCTGGCTACTTTGAAAATGGAAATATGGATAGTCACTGTTCAAGGTCAAGCTGGAAGACACACAAGAGACCTTCTTCTCAAACAATAAAAGCTGGGTGTGCCAATGTGTGGCTGTCATCCTACCTATGTTGGACATACAACTAGGAAGTTCACTATCCAGGTATCCTAGGAATAAACAAATGCAAGGTTCTATCTCAAAAATAATCGAAGCACAAATTGCTGGATGTGGCATGAATCAAGTGGTATGGTGCCTGCTTGGCAAATGCCAGGCTCTGAATTTGAATCCAAGTATTTACCAAAAAATTAAAAGTAAACAATATGAAATAATTCTCTAAACTTCTCACTTAGTGTAATTATCATATGTATTCTCCAAATAAACTTGTAGTGAAGGCAGAGAATTAAATAATCCAGATCAATATAAAACTCCAGAATCATAGAATGGCTAAGATTCAGCTTTGAGATCATTCTATGTCTGGATCTTACTGTTCTTAGATCCACAATCTTATAGGAAAAGAAAAGAATGTATATGTACAATACATTTATTTACTCCCTTCATCCAGTTTCACATATCGAAATTCTATCTCAAATGTAATGTTGTAGAAATGGGCCTTTGTGTGTACATGGATAGTAATTAAGTCATGCAAGCAAAACTTCATGAATTGGGTTTAAATAAACAACACCAAATAAATTTCACTCCTGAACTTTAAAACAGGGCCTCACTCAGAAATAAAAAAATTCTGACTATGCTAGCATTGTAATCTTGGACCTACAGGCTCCAGAATGGAGAAATAAATTTGTTGTTTATAAGCAATTCAGTGTCTGGTAATCTGTCATCATACGTCAAAAGGACTGACAGTAAGCCAGCTGAAAAGGACTGTTGTGTTTTCTTTCTTTCTTTCTTTCTTTCTTTCTTTCTTTCTTTCTTTCTTTCTTTCTTTCTTTTCTTTCTTTCTTTCTTTCTTTCTTTCTTTCTTTCTTTCTTTCTTTCTTTCTTTCTTTCTTTCTTTCTTTCTTTCTTCCTTCCTTCCTTCCTTCCTTCCTTCCTTCCTTCCTTCCTTTCTTTCTTTCTTTCCTTCTTTCTTTCTTTCTTTCTTTCTTTCTTTCTTTCTTTCTTTCTTTCTTTCCTTCTTTCTTTCTTTTTTCTTTCTTTCTTCCTTTCTTTCTTTTGGTTGTGCGGCCTCAAATCTGGGCCAGGGCACTGTCCCCCAGTTCTTCAGCTGTAGACCAACGCTCTACCACTTAAGTCTAGGCCCCAAATCCGGCTTTTTCTGATTATGTGGTGCTGAGGAATTGAACCCAGGGCCTCATGCTTGCAAGGCAATCACTCTACCCCTGAGACACCTTCCCAGCGCCACTTTCTCTATTTTATTTTTCCATCTTTCCAGAGTCCTTCTGATATTGAAAAATGCTAAAGCTCCATAGAGAAACGTTTAAAAGTGCCCTTTTGTCCAATTCTAACTTCACCAATTTTGGAGTGTAAGGAATGATATCAAGTACCCGAGAGACCTAAGACAGGACACTTCATCGTCTTCTGCTTTGCTCATCAGCACCTAGTTCAAATTTACACTATATAAACAAATCAACTAATGGTAGTTATAATAAATTTTAAAATGCATACCCTGAAAACACTTTATGAACACTCTTGCACTGTAGTCTCATGGGCTTCCATGTCCAAAATAGGAAACTGAGGTTTAAAAAGAGGTTACAAAACTGGTATATTGGTTCATTTAAACTCAGACTGATCTATAATCATACTTAGGCTAACATACTATGTGCACTTATTTTTCTCCTCACAGAAAAGTTTTCAAGTTCTACACTCTTATATGCTACCATGATATCTTTATCCTGGGTGCTTTACTGGTGCCCCCATGTCATATCAGCTGAAGTTGATATATCTGTTCCCACTCAGATAAAACAGCTGAGAATTGAGCAACGGTACTTTTAAAATCTCCCATGCAGTAATAATGTGAAATTAAGAGTATGAAATCCTGGGCTAGAGAATAAAACTTGTAGACATTCACCAGTGGCTCAAGCATGTAATCCTAGCTCGTCAGGAGGCTGAGATCTGAGGATCATAGTTCAAAGCCAGCCCAAGCAGGAAAGTTCATGAGATTCTTATCTCCAATAAACCACTAGAAAACGGAAGTGGCATTGTGGCTGAAGTCGTAGAGCCCTCGCCTTGAGCTGAAGAGCACATGGAAAGCCCCCAAGCCCAGAGTTCAACCCCATGACCAACCAAAAAATAAAATAAAAGAGGAAGAGAATAAAACTTCTATGATGATGCTAGGCCTACCTCACAAATCTTTCTTGGTCTCTTCCTTCCTTCCTTTTCATTGCTGGGGATTGAACCCTGGGCCCTGTGCATATTAAGAAAGTGCTATAACACCAAGCTATATGGCCATTTCCATCTCTCCAATTTCACTCTCCAACTCACCTTGTTCCTGATACCTTACATTCCTTGGTCATAATATTTGGAGAATACTGAACTTCCTAAGTTTTTCATCATTTTACAGAATATTTGTTTTCTCCCTTCCTATATATCAAGACACTGTGCAGGAAGGATTCTTTTCAGCTCCCCAGGCAGAGTTCATATATCATTACATTTATAATAACAACTCACTTAAATAATTGTTTGTCTTCTTCAGACTATTAATAGACCCATGTTGAATCCTAGCTTTTATGTAAACAGGAATAGAATTCTTCTTGTGTTATTTTACTCTTTTTGACTTGGTCAAATTTTCCTGATTTTGTAGGAAAGGTTTTTCTGCAATAATAATTTTCAGGACATTTCTGCATATTGTGTATAATAAAATTAAGAGATTTCTAGCCAAAGCAAACAACTGAAAATTCTAGAGCTTAATGAATGTACTCTGGGTTCCTGTGCACTTGGCACTGCATTTGGCATCTTGGTATTGCAAAAATAGACAATCTATATTGAAAGTTGCTGTCTTTTTGGTTTCCCCTTTTCAGCCATATGAAGCATTTAAGGTGTATAGCAAGTAAACTGTGGGAGTATGAGCTGGTAATCTTTTAAAAATATTTTTATTGTAAAATATTGTATAGAGGGGTTACAGTTACATGAGTAAGGTAATGAGTACATTTCCCATTGAGCATTGTTACTCAATCCTTTGTTTTCCTCCTACATTCCTCTCTCTCCTTACTTCCCTAACTCTTCCTTCTCTGTATCCCAAAATTGTGAAGTTCATTTTCAACATAGTGTATTGTACATCTCATTGTTACAATTGGTCAACCACTATCCTTGTTTCAGCATTTTGTTATCCTTTCCCTCCCCAAATTAGAAAAATATATATACAAGATGCAGGGAACTGGAATCAAATACAGTGACAACAGAGGATATATGAGTTGGTAATCTTTAGCCTTCAAATTCCAAAACAAAAATAAGCAATGAAAGATCAAATTTGTTCTTTAGGGTAATCTCTGCCTTCCAAATGATGCTCTGATTCTTCCATTAAAATAAAATCCTGTTCCAGGCTGAAATGCAGATACCCGTGGAAATGATGACATTAAGTTGCTATTATTTAAATATGGCTTCCTATTAATGAAATACCATGGAAAAGGTTTTTACAAAAACTGGATGATAGCAAGAGTCATTTCAGACAAAGTTTATAGTGGGTAAGGTGGGTAAAAGTTACAAAATTGGAACTACATGCTGGAAAAAAGAATAAATTCACAGGGAGGAGTAACTTACTGTTTTAGATGAGCCAAGTTAAGATGGATCATTATGTAAGAAGAAAGTTTGTATTTGGTTCTTTCTAACTCGCAGATATTTTCTATAAAAAATGAATACTAGAGTGAAAAATCCAAAAGAACTTTGATGATACATATAATATTTTGGAGACAACAAAGATTTTCAGTAATAAAAACAGTTGAATTAATTATGGAATTTATAAACACTGGACTCTCATGTAATCATTATAAGTGATGCTCTTAGAACAGTATGAAATTTCTAAGGATGTTATTGGGTAGGAAATATATGCATGATACAATGAGATGAAAAGTCAAAGTATAAAGTAAGCTCACACCTGTAATCCTACCTTATCACAAGGGTGAGATTGAGGATCATGGTTCAAAGCCAGCTCCCAGAGAAAGTCCATTCAACTACCAAAATGCCAGAAGTGGAACTGTGGCTAGCACTGAGGTGGAAAAAACACAGAGAACAATGTTCAGGCCCTGAATTCAAACTCCAGTTTTGGCAATAAACAAATGAATAATCAAACAGATATATGAACCCAAATTGTAGGCATATATATAAATATATGCATATATGCAAGGCAGAGGAGTATAACCATGATGTCCCAGTGTTCACATTGTGGAGATCCAGGATGGGAACAGCACAAAAATTTACTTAATGGAAATTAAAAGTGACAATATGTTGGAAATGATCTGTACAACTTGGGCGGTGGGAGGGAAAGAGGAAGAAAATGAGGGAGGGTGTAACAAGTTACATAAGAAATGTTATAACTGCTTTACTTATATAAGTGTAACCCATCTGTGCATAACCTTGACAATAATATTAAAATTACAAAAAACAAAACAAAGCTTTTATTTATGATATTATATTTAAAAGTATATTTTAAAAGAATTATAGGCATGTTTTAAATTTCTAATGCATTGTCCAACTCTACTGCATTATACTGGAATATTGTAAGAATTACTTACACATGAGTCCATGAGTAAGGACCCAAATAAAAATTCCACAAAGAAATGAAACCTGGACCAAAGGGTCCTAATCATAATACCTTACTTCTATAGCAAATCACACAATCTCCCAAATCCTAATTTAATCATGATGATGAACCAAAGTCTCCATTTGTAGAAATACATACTTGCAACAAGGAGGGAAAAGGCACCCAGAGCCAAAGTAATGATACACAATTTTAAGAAGGATTACATAATAAAGGAATGTGTCCCACAAGTTTCCAACTCTAAATCTGGGAAAGTCAGTTATCTTTGTCATGCTAATAAAAAAGCACAAATAAAAGCTCACTGTGGGAATCAAAAAGATTGAGAACAGGTGTTCATTGTGACAGCAAATTACTATGTCTCTCTTTCCTTGTCTTATTCCCACCTCATTCTTGAATTCTGAAGGTCAGATTCTGGGGAGCCAGTTCTCTTAGCTCCAGTAATTAACAAAAGGGTGGTGGGAGATACATAGTTCATGGATTCTCTTTTTTTATTAAGCTTACTGAGTAATAATGGGACTATAAAACACAAGAAAGTCTTAAGTTTTCCAGTAATTTTTAAAATGCCTGCTGTAAGAAGAATCAAAATTAATGAAAAAAACAACTCAGACCAAGGGTATTTCCTATTACGTCCTGCAATGTTTTCAGGGTGTCTGCTTTGACTCCAGGGTCTTTGATAAATTTGGAGTTGATTGAATGACATTGTCCCATTTGTTAGGAAATGGAAAGACTTGGAAAAAAATTACATTAAGTAAAGTAAGCCAGGCCCAAAGAAACATAGGTCCCATGATTTCCCTTATTTGCAATAACTAGTACATGTCTCAGACAAGCAGAAATGGTCAGATAAGTTGATGTTAGGTGAAATGAATCCAAGATAAGTACTCAAATGCTTTTTCTTTCTTATTATTGTTTCTAACATAATTAAGATGATTCCTTTGTTGCTTTGTATGTCCCCTCCCCTGGTACAATACCTGTTTCACTGTATTTGATGTTGGTATTATATGTGGAGGGGAAGGGAAAAAATTGTTTATTAGGTTTACAAGTGGACTCATTGCAACAATGAGAT
The DNA here is from genome assembly GCF_019054845.1 of Dipodomys spectabilis. NCBI lineage: Eukaryota > Metazoa > Chordata > Mammalia > Rodentia > Heteromyidae > Dipodomys > Dipodomys spectabilis. Next base: position 1,479,048 of record NW_024870763.1, on the reverse strand, counting down.
GTACAAGACGTTATGTCGAAAAACGACCTTTACAACTTTGGCACAAGGGGAGGCATGGGGGTGGGGAAGGCGGAGATGACAAGCGATCATAAGGGGAAACAAAGGAGGAGGCAACAGTGCTTGATAAGAAATGAACTCATTACCTTGCTCATGTAATTGTAAAACCTCTGTACGGTATGTTCACAATAAAAAATGTAAAAAAAAAAAAACCCTCAGAAACCATATAAAGATATTTGTGGTGTACTGATACTAGGCAAAATTAAAATGTCATGTGTAAATATCAAATAACATTTACAAGCACAGATCCTAATTCTTCTGTGAGCTAATGTGATAATTACACATTTATACTTTCCAACAAAATCACCATTGAGAATCCCACAGCCAATTCCAATCACAGAAGCAATGCTGCAAAGAATTGCTAAATTTTTCATCTATTCATTCCTAGAGTTGAGAGAGTTGATTCTGCTGACGTTGACTGTTTGATCCTCTTCCTCCTCATAAATAAATGTGCCTATGTAGAAAAATTTATATCTATATCTTAACTTGATGGGTTTCTAGAATTTCTGGTCTGATCTTCAGTCTGAGTACCAGCTATGGAGCATATGTAGTTTAGGAAGATGGACTATTTCTTAACAAGCAGAAACACACTCTAAAACAGTTTTAACAGAAACATCTTTGATAATGGAAATATTCTATATATGCGTTGTCTAACAGACTAGGCCCTGGCAATATGTGGCTACAGAATCTCAAACGTTAATAGTGTGTGAGAAATTAATCCTTCCAATTTCAGTTAAATGGAATTTTAAATAATGAGATTCATCTACTCTGTTAACTGGACAGTGCAGTTTTCAAATAAGGAAGCTGAAGTTCTCACAAAGATGGTGATAATATATATCCAAGTGAAGAAGATTCTATTGGATACTAACTGCATGCCTCTGAATTATCTGAGATTTTATTTTTTATAGAATTCAGTCATCACTCACCTAGTTTGACAGCTGGGAAGAAAGGGGTAGGAGATTACATAAGCTACTTGGGTTACTGAAAATTGTTCCTTGAAGATGAGGATTGTGCATGAATCTTTTTATATTTAGCAGACAGCAAAGTGTGTAGAATCCTGTAGGAGGTAGAAATATAATGTTTGTTTTTCATTATGTCAAAGAGGTGCTCTGTTTATGAAAATGGGAGAGAAGTGAGACAGGCGAATTCTATAAATATACAAACAATATATACAAAATTTGCTACATTCTATTCCATGATAGGCCCTGGAATGAACTTTGGTTCTTTGCACATACTATAGATATTTACACACTAAAAAACAGAAATGTAATCCTTTAATACTGTTAAAATACATAGACTATCTTCTTAAAATATATTCGTGGACCTATTTTTTCCTTAATTTCTTCCACACCTGCATTAAGAAATGTCTCTAAAAGAAAAATTTCTAGGTGTGTAAAATTTGAACTCCATCTATTTCTTTTGTCGAATTGGACTCTAGATAGGATTGAAATCCCTATTTCATCTTAAGGCTTAGAGCTAGAAAAAGAATAAGGATTCTCGACAAATTGTCAAGCCTCATTTTTAAGGAGAGCTATGTACGTATTAGGAGAAATATGTATCTGTCTTGGTAGCTAGGAACCTTCAAGAAACAAAAGAAAAAGAATAATTTCATGGCAGTCTCATGTATTTGCATACCTTCAAGTGAACACTAGCTGCTCTATATTCTATAGTATATTTGCAAGAATATTTTCATAAGCTATTTCTAAGCTATTGTCATCCTCCAGAGTAAAGTTCATGTATGCCTATGTCTCATTATATAGATTGTAGTTGCTCAAAGTCAGAACCTATTGTTTGTATAGGTTTCACATGGCTATCTTTGCTTAACTCCATGTCACTGAGGGCTGGGAGATTCACTTCAAATATATAAATACACACACATACCCACAAATATCTGACTGGCTTTCACTATTGTCGTACAAATTAACTCCTTTTTGCCTCTAACTCAAGAGTATCATAAATCTTCTAGCATACACGAAAATGTGACAAGTTCATTATTAACTTGCAAGTAGGTTATATCTCTAGCTTCACACAATTCTAAATACTCATATGAAGAAAAATATATATCTAGAGTTTTGGTGTGCTTTTATATTACAAAGCTCTCAATTTTCACCTTATTTTCCTGGAAGAGGCACCAGTGCTCGATAGGTAATGTACTCATTACCTTACTCATGTAACTGTAACACCTGTACAGTATTTTTACAATCAAAAACTTACAAAAAGGAAAAAAAGGGAAATTGGATGTCACGTATTTCCATTAGAACTAACTAAATATAGGGGCTTTAAGTTTCTACAGGATTTAAGGACCTAGTAAGTTTTGGATATGCCCCAAGGCCATTACTAAAAGCTGAGGGAGAGAGATCTAAAAGTGGAAGTAGATAGGTGACCAGAGCATAATTTTGTATCTTTAGTTCACTGTTACAATAACAGGGGTACAAATCAACATGATGGTTTGTAGATACAGGACCAGAAGACGTACTGGAAACTGACATCAGAGTAGGGTCATTCATTGTGGGAAAACACAAATCAGGAGGCAAGAAAGGATGCAATCAACCGTGTCCATGAAACAACACAGAATGGTATAAAGTCAAAGTGTTAACCAGCCCATGAAGAAGGTGTTTAACATCACTAATCACCAGAAAGTGTTAGTCAAAATAATGAAGAAAATTACCGCTTCATATGAATTAGGCAGGATAACTACAAGAAAAGAAAAGAACAATGTTGACAAAAGTGTGGTAAAATTGGAACCCCTCTATGGGAACCAGTAGAGCATCTCTTCAAACAATTTAAAACAGGATTATTCATACTTGTCATCCTAACCACTCAGGACAGGGGCTGAAATAAAAGGATAGTGGTTCAAAGCCAGCCTGGGCAGAAAATGGGAAGTGGATCTGTGGTTTAAAGTGGTAAACCACTAGCCTTGAGGAAAAGTTCAGAGACAGTGGCCCTGACCTGAGTTCAAGCCCCATGACAGAAAATAAAAAAAGAAGAAAAGAGAATTTTCATATGATCCAATTACTCCATTCCTGTGTATATCCTCTAAAGATCTAAAAGCAAGGTCTGGAAGAGATCCTTGTACTCTCATATTCATTTTGTACAATACTCAAAACCTGGAGGCAATCCAAGTGGCCATCAACTAATGAATAGCTAAGGCAAATGTGGTTTATACCCACAGAAGTATATTATTTCAACTTTAAATAGAATTATGTTTTGACAACTGCTATATTAAGCATGAATCTTTGGGACACTTTGCTAAGTGAAATAAGCCAGTCATAAAAAAGATCTAATATTACATGATTCTACTTATATCAGTTATATAGAACAGTCAAATTGATAGAGACAGGAAATAAAATCGTACTTGATGCATATCTTGAAGCAGAGGAGAGCGGAAAATTGTTTTACTGAATATACAATTTGAATCTTGGAGGATGAAAAGTGTGAACACTGATCTTATACAATATTGTAAATGTACTTACTACAACTATGCTGTATTCTTAAAATGATTAAAATAAAAAAAAAACCTGGGAGAGGAGAAGGAGAATGATGAAGAGGTAAGTATAATCAAGGGACATTGTATGCCTATGTAGATATATCAAAATGAAATACACTTATTTAACTAGGTAAAGCTAATACAGAGTTTAAAAAAGATAATACATTTTAAGTTGTTGCATTTGAGCACAATTATTGAAAAAAAGAGAAAAACAACAACAGGCTGGGAAACAATTTAAATTGTCAGCATTCTATAAACCTGTGTTCAAAACTATATCTCATTTAAGTGTGTGAGGGTTTTTTTTGGGGGGGGGTCTCTGGTTGTGGTTCCTGAAATCTGGGCCTGGGCACTGTCCCTCAGCATTTCAGCTCAAGGCTAGTGCTCTACCACTTGAGCCACACCACTGCTTCTGGCTTTTTTCTTTTTGCTTCTGTGGTGCTGGGGAATCAAACCGAGGGCCTCATGCATACAAGACAAGCACTCTACCACTGAGCCACCTTCCCAGCCCCTGTGAGGTTGTTTTTTAAACATGTTTTTATTAGTATTATCTTTAAGTAGTTGTACAAACAAGTTCCCATTCTGCACAGCAGTATATGAATATGATGTATCTGACAACATATTCACCCATCCCTCTCAACGCAACCCTTCTCCCACTTTTAAAAAAAATTGAGATAGGTGATTACATAATACTCACATAATTCACAGCATTGTGGAATTATGATACTTAGTAAAAGTCACAAACATATTTTAACCATACAAGGAAAATTATCATTTTCATGGTCTATAAAGTTTGTGAATTCTATGAGCTTTGACAATACCAAGTATTTCTTCCATATCAGGTGATGTTTATATTTCTTGCCTTTTGTATAGTGTAGATTATTCCGCTTTCCTTCTTATTCCTCCCTTCCAATCACTGTCTTTGGATTGCTTATTTCTTTTCCTTCTATGACCAGTGGAGCTGATGGGCCTCTTGTTGTGTGTTGTTCTGTTTTCCACTCATTGTGTTCCTCCTTCTGGCTTCCCTCCATTGAGTGCAGATTTTTTTTTAATGTAATGAGAGTATGCTCAGGGAAATCACCCCATTAGTTCAAAATACATTGTCAATGTGCCTTAATTTGGATGTTTTCATACACATTTTCAATATATAATAGCATATGTAGCATATGAAATATGTTTCTTCTTTTTCTTATGCTTGAAAGCAGTTTCTAGTTGCAGATAAAATGCATCAACTATTCCTCATACAAAAGAGTAAAACATTACACACGAGTTCTAGAGCCCTTGATATACATAGCAAAACATCTCAGGTGCTTACCATAATATCCAACCTTCTTTCTGAATCAATAGATTTAACTGAAGTCTAGGGTAAGTCAAATAGTGATAACATCTCCCAATAGTGATAATATTTAGATAATACAGATAAAAATGTTACCTGATAGCATCTAGGATATTGCTTTAAGGCCAGTCCACACATGTTCTGTATTTCTTGATTTCCTTCTTTCTGTTCCTTCATCTCACTTCCTGGAACTTGGAAGTGATTACTGGCAATTTAGGGGTCACTTTGGGCCAAGACACTGAGAGATATATCCTAATGCTGGGGTATGCCTACATCTTCTTGGAATCTTCATGCCTGTACTCTCTTCCTCTGGGCTTTCAACAGATAAGAGACTAAACCATTACTAGTTGCATTTTTATGATCATTTGAGTTCTCCTATCCTTAAGATACTTACACTGTGGATTGAGATGCACTCACAGAAAATACATAGTATTGCATATATATATATATATATATATATATATATATATATATATATATACATATACATATACATATATATTCCTTTAAGTAGTTGTAGCAAGGGTCATCATTCAACAAGTCAGAAAATAAATACAATACAGCTTGATCAATATCACTCCTTTTATCATTTTTCTTTCATTTGTTCATCAAAATGTCATTACCAGTTTCTTCTCTTCCTCTTGTTCTGAGATAGAAATTCATCTATTCTAAAGCCAAAGGATATGCTTCCTTCACTAGCTAGATCACGTTCACTGACTTTTGCTTTCTTAAAAACTGCTTAACTTCTGCAAGAGGGAATTGAAGTCTGCTAGACAGGAAGGATTGAGTGTAAGCTGTGGGAAGTGTTCTCATACTCTGCATCTAGAGGGCTAGTAAACATGTTGATCTGCTCGATGCCTCAAACAATTCAGAAAGTGGCTTGCATTTTCTAAAACCTAAATCCAAACTTTCCCCTTCTCCTTCCCACCAAGAATTCTCCCTCAGGCCTCTTCCTACCATAGTGTCTTGGCAGCTTAGAACTGCTTTACCTCAGAAATGTGGCACCAGAAGTCTGCCCTATGCTCAGCCAAGCATTTGGGATCTGGCTGATTCATCTATGGCTCTGAAAATACTGCAGTCTAATCTGTGTCCTGTGCTCAGGGTTCAATATGTGTGCTTAAATCCATAGCTACGTGCCTCCAGAGAGAGCAGGCTTTCCTCTTTCTATTAGCATTAGGAGCAGAAGTACCAGATAGGTTCTTTATAATAAAGCAGCCACACACAGCGGTTGGTTTTATAACCACTAGGTGAGGTGAGTTTGCCTAAGGGAGCCAAAGCATTATGTGAATAAGGTGTTTTCAACTGGAAGCTCATAAGCCTCCATTCCTAAGAGGAAGCTGCTGATAATAAATTCTGTCTGGGAATGGACTTTGTAGGAGATAGAATATTTTTCTGTGAAAGTGATTGCTTGAAGGAAAGCATTGACTACACGTAGCCATAATCTTACAAAAAGCTATTTTAACTAAAGTATATCCTGTAAGTAAAATCGTTCTAGGAACATGGTTCAACTCATAGGCACAGTTTAATTCATAGAGCACAAGCGTAGTAAGAATTTTCTAACAATTTCTGGCATGGTTGTCCTGGTTTCATTGATTGCTCTGAAACTGATCCCCTTTCAAACTAGCCAGCTGTGCTTCAAAAGAGGCAATTGAGCAAGATTTTGAACACAACTTCTGATCAATACCAGAAGTAGTAACTCATTTATGGTAAAACCTACTTCCTACTCAGACTTCCTACTCAGAGCGGTTGCTTCTTTGGCTTCCTGCCAATAACATGCCCTTCAACATAACTAAACTTTGCCGTGCTAAGTTTCTTTCAACTTGCTTGTCTTTCTTGGGATATTGGCTTACACTATGGGAGTATTCCCAATAATCTGGGGTATTGTCAACAATCTTTGTTATGCAAGGCAGGAACCCTTTAGAAGGAGACACATCCTGCCTTGTTGAGGTAGCTCAAGGTTGGTTTAAACCCACCCATTGTGGTTAATGATGGAAAGTGTATCAGCAATGTCAGGAAAGGGCCGATGGAAGCACCCCAATAAAAAGTTACCTCATGCATTGGCCATGAGAGGAAAAATTGGACTAGTGCACATTACCTTGTTGGTTGGGGACTTTCATGTGCTGAGTGAGTCTTAGGCACAACGAAAACTTAAGTCTTGATGTTTGTTTTCATTCTCTGGCCCAAGAATAAAAATGTGGGAGCTGGAGGAAGCCATATTTGAGAAATGTCCAGTAAGGGGAGAGTTGAATATAAGAGGGGAGCACAAGAAACTTACAATAGATAGGATTTAGTGCACCAAAAACTGAAATCTCAAGAGATCTGCTAAAATGGGGAGTAAGAATTCTAGGCCTAAGGAACCAAAGAAAAATGATCCAAGGACCTGCTTCTGATAATCCACTGGGAGAATGGTGAAAAAGATCTCAGAACACTATTAAATAATGGATAATTTTTATTATTGAGATCCATACTGTGCACTTGTCCAAACAACAATTTGTTATACATAAGTGCTTGACGGTGTGTGTTTTAAATCTTATATGCTGAAAGGGGAACTCAAAAAAGTCATGTCCAAATCTGGGTGCCAGTGGCATGCACCTGCAATCCAAGCTACTCAGGATCTGAGGATTGGGGTGTAAAGACAGACAGAGAAGAAAAGTCCTTGAGACTCTTATATCCAATTAACCACCACAAAACTGGAATTGGTGCTGGGCTCAACTAGTAGGGCTTTCTTTCGCCTTGTGCTGAAGAGCTCAGGGACAGTGCCCAGGCCCAGAGTTGAAGTCCTATGATCAATAAAAATTAATGCTTGGGTGAAATGGATTAAATATTCTGCTCACCATTACTGTTAAGACTGTGTGGCACAGAGACCAGAAAAACAAGTGGTACACTTCCCACTGTAATGAACCTCAGACCCTCAAGGGCATGGAGTACATGATCTGTCGGCCAAACAGAGCTTGGGGAAACTCGAAAGACCCTGCTGTTGCTGTTTGCAAGAGGAGGATCTAAGACAAAAATCCTATCTTCCCAAGGCCAACTATACCCCTTGCCTCTGTAGGTACGGGGGACAACTGGCATTTCTGGGAAACTTATCAAGATGCAGTGAAGGCCGAACCTGTGAAGAGTTGAGCAGTAAGCACTAAATATAGCCAGGGGAAATGTCTGATGGTATTGTGGAAGACCAGTGCTGGAGACTTTCCTGGCCAACTAGAGTAGAACCTGTGCTTTGGTTCAATTTGCCATCACTTACATCCTAGCATTTCATCCACCTGTCCATTCTCAAACATTTTATACTAGTTAGGAGAGACCCCTTCCCCAGAGGGTCATTCATATTTCATATTTACATGGGTACTATTCAGGATCCTCCCCCAAAAGTTTCCAAAAATTCAAGCCAGGCCCCAGATAGCAGCTTAGGAATCAGTATAATTAGTATAAATAAGTTAGTATAATTAGTATAAATAAAATGTAGTTTGGAGGCTAGGAATATGGCTTAGTTTTAAATTGTTTGCCTAGCATGCATGAAGCCCTGGGTTTTATTCCTCAGCACCAGATAAACAGAAAAGACTGGAAGTGGCACTGTGGCTCAACTGGTAGAGTGCTAGCTTTGAGCAAAAGAAGCTCAGGGAGCACCAGGACTGGCAAAAATAAAATGTAGAGTAGAATAAGATCAACAGAGATTTGTTAATTATACTAAAAGATTTTTTAAACCCATAAATTAAGTGCTCTAGTAGGATGGCATGGGAAAATTAATTCTAGAAACATTATCTATAAAGGGTAGATTTTGTTTTGTGATTGAAGGCCAAAGCTGCACAAAGGACTTAGAAGAATTCAACATTGGCAAGTGAGTGAACTAAAAACTCAGATAAAGGGCTGAGAAGGTAGCTCAGCAGTAGAGTGTTTGCCTTGCATGCTTGAGCCTCTGGGTTCGATTCCTCAGAACCACATAAGCAGAGAAAGCCAGAAGTGGTGCTGTGGCTCAAGTGGTAGAGCGCTATCCTTGAGATGAAGAGCTGAGGAACAGTGTCGAGGGCCAGAGTTCAGTCCCAAAACTGACCAAAAATGAAAAAAGAAGGCCAGCTACACATAAAGGGTTTCCTACCAAGAGGGAAGGAGGGTTTCCTACCGAGAACGAGGGAGTTTGGCGGATTTTTATCTAGCAGGAATGCAAGTTTCCCTTGTGGGAGAAGGATTGCCTTCTAGTAAGGAGGGTGTTAATGATCACATTGGTCAAAATCATCATTCAGTTTCATAATGCCCAGATAAGTGTCTAATGTTTGTCAGGTATTGACTTGTGAAAACATATATTTATTAATGTACTACCATCTGCGTGTCAATCTGTTCCTATTTTCTCAACCCCAGGGGCTCAATCTCAGGTCCGGCATAGTTTCTGCTAGCTCATTTTGCCCCAGGATTGCATGCTGACCCTCACCCATTCAAGAATTTGGCCCTGTAGGCCATGAATTCAGATGCCAGCACTCCCAAACAATAATCGTGTAGTAAGAACCTGATGGTGACACATGTTTTCCTTTTCTGCGAAAGTCTTGGGTGTCAGGTATGAAATGGAAAACATATGCAGTCCTATATCCTATGTAATCAAAGTAATCAATGTTCTATGTGCCAAAATAATCAATAAAATAGTCAATACATGAACAAAATGAAAAATAAAATGAATAACTACACGTAATATAGAATCAACATATGTATGTAAATATAAATCATATATCTAAAATGTACACGAATGGGATGTTTTCTAGTGTTGAGGATCAGTTTCAGGCCTAAGGAACAGAACTGAATTTCTTCACTTCACGGAGGCGAGCTTCCCCTTCCCTTACAGTGTAACAGATTTACCCAGACCATGAGTTCCAATACCAGTCCTGGCAGAGAAAAATGGCATCTCTATACTATGTGATGCCCAATTCTTAGGTATTTCATTATGCCTTCATTAAATGAATGTGATTGTGTAAATGCTTCATAAAGTATTGATTAAAATCGATCAGTGTCCTATAATAGTGTATAATTTTATCCTGGAATCATTCAAGAACTGCCTATCCAATAGTACATACATCCCATTCTATTTGTATTCATATGGATATGAATGAGTGTCTTAGGATCTCCTGCCATTTGGAGGTGGCAGGACCAGGATTTGACCTGTGGGCTCCAGCTCCCACCACTTAAACCTACGGATAGGGAACTCACTGGTCTGTCCCAAAACATCAGCAAGACCAATGATTAGGCAGGCACCAGTGGCTCTCAGCAGTCCTCCTTGATACAAGCCTGTATAGGAGGATTATGGTGAAAGTCACCGTAGGCAGGAAAGTCCTTGAAACGCCTGTCCAAGTTCAATGTCAACAAAGCCATAAGTAGACCTGTATGGTAGAGGGGTAGCCTTGATCAAAAGCAGCTCACGGACTGTGCCCAGACCTTGAGTTCAAGTTCCGAGATTGGCAACAAACAGTCATACAGAACAATCTGTGCAGCCATCTGGCTAAAGCAAGTCACCCTCTTGTCTCCAACTGAATTAGACAGAGTTTACTTGGAAAGGGGCTGGGGAGCCGCTGTCATCTTGACTCCACCTATGCAGCCTGCATCACAGGATACTGACTGCACCCCCATTCTTTCATGGTTCTTTCTAACCAATGGGATACAAGAATTGTGGCCACTCCCATATTCCATGCTGTCCAGTAGCACCCAGATTCCCTCTGTTGGTTGACACCACTACCAGCAGTTGAGGAAGTTAGAGGTGGCTGGGTGGTGAGCAAGAGTCTTGAGGCGACTTTGGAGTGGATTAGGAAAGTTACAGCCTAGTCAGTGAGTGGGAGAACAGAGGATTACTCAGAGCCTGGGAATGTGGCCAGCCCATCTCTCCCATCCTAGTGCTCAGATGTCTTTAACAACCAGACTCCGTGAGAGAGCTGTGGGCAAGAAACAACTGCCAGATCACCGACAGAAGAATCCTGCCATCAGACCTGCAACATTCAAAAAAACAAAGAACACAAAAAGGGAGGGATCCCCAAGACAAACACCACTGGAGAGCGTGATACAAAGGAAGGTCCAGCCAAAGGTGATGCCAACCCCAGACCACCCCTGCCTTTGGAGAGTGTTACAGCCATCAGGGTGCAGAGTGTCAAGGGTCCCGATACCACCAAAGATCTTCAGAGGTGCTACCAACACGTGGTGCCTGCCCTGGAACGCAGCAAAAGAAGAAACCAGGCGCTCTGTGCCAATATCTAACCACTGAATCAGGAAAAGACAGACCTGCAGTATCAACGGGAAAAATAGAGGGATAAGATAGCCCAGGGGCACAAAGAACTGAAAATAGAGCTAGAAATCCACAAGCCACTCATACAGAAGTTGGTTTTGGCAGAAAGCGATTTACAATCAGCACCGGCCCACATGCAGCACGTGGCCGATCACAGAGTAATGGAGCACAAAACTGTCACCAGCTGCCTGCAGGCCACATAGCAGTGCATGGCAGAGTTGGAGATGGAGGCTTCTGCAGTCACTGCTGCACAGAAGGAGATTGAAATATTCTTCGAACAGCTGAATGATGTAACACTTCAGCTCGAGTAAAAGATCAGAAGCTTCTATGACCTGGAGCAAGTGAACAGAGAGTTGCAGGAGAAGCTGGAAGCACTCTGGACATAGAAGAGCAACAGGAATAACAGAATCTGCAAGCTCCAACAAACACTGGCAGGGTGTGAGATACTGACAAGACTACTGGATAACCTGAGCTGGATGGTGACAGCAGCGAATCTGGACACAGACACCTTAGTGAAGGACCTGAGAATTGAGAGGTCCACACAAAGGAGGAGGCCCGGCCGCTGACCGAGCAGGTGAATCAACTGACAGAGCAGAAGGAGGAAGGGGCTAGGCAGGTGCTGGATTTTGAGAAAGAGCTGGGGGAACTGAGAAGGAAGCTGGCAGAGCCATGGCCCCCCACAGGACTATCTCAGGCCAAGCAGCAGCTGCAGACCCAGGCCTACCACATGCAGATGGAGTTGAAAAACCTGGAGGAACAACTTCACATCCAGGTCCAGGAAAACCAGAGGTCCAATCTCCAGAATGCAGACCAGTGGGAACAACTGCGGAGACTGGAGGAGAAGGCGGAGGGTTGGCAAGGGATCCCGGAGACCCCATGATGCACATGTCTGTGCGACCCACAGCTAGAAGAACAGCTGGCCTTGCTGTGGGTTACTCTCCATAGGGTGAGCGGTGAGAAGGAGGAGTTTGCTAGCATCTTGGACTCTGAGCAGCAAGTGAAGAAACATCTGCAGGAACAGATGGACCACTCAGAGGAGAAGATAGAGAAATGGAAAGAGATGGATGAGAGAGAGACCCAAGTGGCTTGGGAGCTGCAGGAACAGCAGGAGTAGTCCCTGGCCCAGCTTCAGGAGCTCAGAGCCACCTGTGAGCATCGCATCACCTCCAATGAAAGGCTGAGCTCCAAGAAGTAGGCCTTGCAGCAGCACCTGCAGAGGCAGACCCAGCTCCTGGAGCAGCTTTAGCAAGTGCAGGGCTCGATCAACTGTGGGGACTAGGTGATGCCCCCAAAGTGGCAGGACACTCTCAAGTGCCTGGAAGTAATCAGAACACAGGATGAGTGCCTGCAGGCCCAGCTGATCTTCCTGGCTTTCCCTGGGGAAGGGGAAGGTGTGAGCCCTGGAGAAGCAAAAGGTGAGAAAGCCACTCCCCCTGATGTGCCCATCACAGAGGATAGAGACATCCTCCAAAGTAAGAGGGATGTGTCTCTGCAAGCACTCTTTGAGGCTGACATCCACAGGGGGAAACTCCTGCAGCAGGAGCGGTGGGCCTGTTGCAGGCACTCGATCCACCCGACAGCTCAGTGCCAGATAGAGCTGGATCCACAGGTACCCGCCCCGTGAGCTGCCACCACAGCATGTGTGAGGATGGGAAGTGCGACAAGTGGGAGTCTAAAAACAAAATCTGCTTAATCCACAACCTGCCTGAGAGGTGCACTTCCATAGTCCAGCGAACAAGCTCCACCATCCATGCAGCCAGGTGTTGGCACATATCCACACCGTCCAGGAGTTGCTCCTGGTATGTAATGGACAGATGTTCATCCTGGATCAACTGTGTCGGGAGAAAGCAAAGGGCATGTGCCAGCTGTCCCAGGAGAAGATAGAGAAGAGGAAAGAGCTGCAGGAGCTGCTGTCTCTCCTCTCAAGGGGCTCCAGATGTCGGTCCAGTCTGAGCCCCCCATCTGTGTTGCTGCTTTAGAGGCCTCAGGCTCCTGGGTGGGCAAAATGAGGGAGGAGCAGAAAGGTTTTGAAGAATTGCAACTTCAAGACCATGTGGAACCTGCCAGAGGAGAGGTCGGGGTTCTTAACCCCTAGAGGACTCTCCCACAGAGCACATCCTGCCACAGATGTCCCACATCCAGAGCCACCCACAGCTGGCGAACTCAGGCTTGCAGCACTCTGTCCCTTTTTTCTGTAGGCTGATGGGGATGATGACTCCCTATGTGACATATTGAGTCTCAAAATCCTCGGCAGCCACCAGAACTCGGTGGCCAGGTGTCCTTCTCTAGGTCTCTATCTGCCTGGTAATGGGAAGGGTAAACTGTGGGCTGGGTAGAGCAGAGGCTGCTGGGAGGAGACAAAATTCAAGGGATATCTAATGGCCTATTGGTGACCAGGGAAGAGGCCCATGTTATGCTTATCACAAAGAATAAATTGTTTTCAAAGGGAAATAAAGCCTCCACAAAGATTTCTTCTTCCAGTCACAGGGCTTGAACTCAGGGCCTGGTCACTGTCCCTGAGCTCATTTTGATCAAGACCGGTGCTCTACCAGTTGAGCCCCACCTCTCCTTCCAGCTTTTTCTGTGTGGAATTGAACCCAAGGCTTCAGACATGCTAGGCAAACACTCTACCACTGAGCCACATTCTCAGCTAAGATGATCCCCTGCCCCCAAACACATATAGTCATTACTCAGATAAATTGGAAGTAGGGGCTAGGATGAATATGAAGCACAAATCTGGTTCACACAGACATACTCCACTGCCCCCTCTTTGACACCCTTATTTAAAGTTTCTCTTTTACCTTTGAGGGATGAGAGAGGGAGAGGGGAGTCCCGAGAGAGGAGTACCAAGAACAGTGGCCCCCTGAGCTCCACAGCCTCCCCCACAAATGTAGTCCTCCAGATTCAGATCTTACCTGACTCAATGTGGAGTCTACATTGTCTCCCCACCCCTGCAAGGCTCAGGATGAAATAAATGTCAGCCCTGGACTTAGCCCACACCCAGGGTGGAAACTCCTAGTCCCAGACCGACTTCCACCCCTAACTTCCCTGAGTTTGGCTAGACCCACCACTCACCACAATGTTGGCGGCCATGATCTAATGGACGGATTCCAGGAAGTAGGTCTATTGCAGAAGCAGCAGGGTGAGTATAAAAGAAGGAGGTGGGTGATTGCTCTGGGATCTTCCTCCTCGGAGCCCTCCCATCCAACTAGGGCCATGGTGACCCGAAGCATGCCAAGGTCAAGGGGTGAGACAGATGGAGGAGCACAGGACTAAAGGAGGTAATGCTTTATCTTGGTGCACTTGAAAATTCCAATTATATTCAGCCCATGTCAATCCCAGAGCCAACATGCAATGCCTCTCGTTGTTGTTTTCCATGAGTGCTGTCCCTGAGCTCTTTTTCTCAAGGCTGGCATTGTACTACTTGAGCTACAGGGCCACTTCTTGTTTTCTGATGTTTCATCAAGGATAAAAGTCTCATACACTTTCCTGCCCAGGCTGGCTTGTCACCATGGTCCTCCAGATCTCAGCTTCTTGAGTAGCTAGGATGACAGGTGTGAACCACCAGTGCCCAGAATGTGATGCCTTTTAAAAGAATCTTGGGTAGTGTGTAAAAGGAGCCCCAAAAGGCTGGGTTAGATCACGACCCAATCAAGGAGCTAAGATGGGGAATGTTGACTTTCTAGTCATTCTGTTCCCCAAAATTAAAGATGCCAAGTGGTGTTGTATGCATCAAACTCCTAGGCCAACAACCACCAGGCTTAATGCGGAAAAGGTAGAGAATACCTAAAAATTGCAGTGTAGAAATCTCTGATTTTGCATGCACATAGTGTGTGTGTGTGTGTGTGTGTGTGTGTGTGTGTGTGTGTGTGTGTGTGTGTGTGTGTGTACCGGGTCTTGAACTCAGAGCCTAGGTGGTAACCTTTAGCCTGTTTGCACAAAGTTGGTGCTCTACCACTTGAACTATAGTAGCTCCACTTCCCAGCTTTTTGGTGATTCATTGGAGATAAGAGTCTTCCCAGGTTAGCTTTGAATCTTGATTCATCCTCCAGTTTCTGCCTTGAGGAGCTAGGATTATAGGCATGAGCCACTGGCATCCAGCTGCATGGATAACTTTTCATAGTCTCTTCTGTTCTAACAGCTATCTACTTGCTCTGGCCTAGATCTCTGGCCTCTACATCAGCTCCCAGCAGCCCCTCACTGTGTGGAGAACATAAAGCTCAAACCTGTCAATGCATCCTATTTCTTTGTCCTCAGGGGAAGGAATGATTCCTCTGATACCTGGAGGGGTAGGGGTAGGGGTAGAGACAGGTGGGATAGCTGTAGATGGGTGCTCAGCTAGAAGATAGATATTCTGTTTTATCCAAGAAGGAAAGCATGGCCAGATGTTAATGACTCATGCTCTTATATTCCTAGCTCCCTCAGGAGGCTGAGATCTGAGGATTGACATTCAGAGGCTACCCAGCAAAAAATACCTGTTAGACTGTCCTCTCCCAAAATACCACCTGAAAGCTGGAAGAAAAGCTCTGGCTCAAGTGGTACAGTGCTATCCTTGAATGAAAAAAACTGCAGGACAGAACCCGGGCCCTGAGTTCAAGTCCTACTACCAAAATGCACTCATGCGCATGTGCACACACACACACACACACACACACACACACACAAACACACACAGGGAGGTGGTAATGATAAGCAGAGCTATAACTGGGGGCAGTCCTGAAGCATAATCATAGTAAACTCTTAAACCACATCGGTTGTTTCTACCTAAGTCTTTCTTGGGCTGAGGGATCTGTGCCTCCATCTAAGCACTGGGGAGGAAAGCTGGGTTCTGAGCCCTGGGACTACTGGGATATAGCGTTTACTACAAACAGCAGCCAGCCGGCTCTCGATTCCTGAGCCTACAAGTCTTTCATGAGCCCAACTCAACACCGCCCAAGGTGTGCCTGACAAATGTGCATTCTTGTGATATCCATATTAGCGGGCATTTACTGTTTTATCCCTCCTGGACCAGAACTGTGGTCTGAGACATCGATTTAGTGCTCAGATCCACACTGCTCATATGATAGATGTCATTCTGATGACCGGGTTGATGACCTCCGTGTCACAAGGGTCGATCCTTCTCTAGTACTGTGGCCCACTCTGTATGCAAAGGTCTCCGTGGAGGCTGCTCTAAAAAAGTGTAGGACACCTAGACATTGGGAGACCCTCAGGAAACCACTGGAAAATACTCTGCTTAGAGCCACAGCATGAGGTCAAAGCAGGCCAGGTATTGGTCATGTAGCTCAAAAACTGGGCCTGGTTGCTGTCCCCAGCTCTTCATCTTACCACTTGAGCCACAGCACCCCTTCCGGTTTTCTGGTGGTTCTTGGAGAACAGAGTCTCCCAGACTTTCCTGCCTAGGCTGGCTTTGAATGGCAATCCTCCAATCTCAGCCTCCTGAGGAGCTAGGAGGACATGCATGAGCCTCCAGTGCCTAGCTGATCTGGCCTTTCACCACAGTGGAGTAGGAGCTCCTGAAAGCTTTTCTTTATTTTCTCTGTGCCAGTACTGCGGCCTGAAATCAGGGTCTGGCCTGTGGTCTCTTTAAGTTTTCCCTCAAGGCTGGCAATCTACCACTTGAGCCACAGCTCCATTTCTGGCTTTTGGTAGTTCATCCCCAAAAAAGTCTCACTAACTTTCCTCCCCTAAGCTGGCTTTGATCCATGATCCCTGATCTCAGTGTCCTGAGTAGCTAGGATTTACAGGGGTTAAGCCACAGGTGACACTGGGCTAGAAGCTTTTCTTAAGCAAGCATTCTTCCTTGCATTTGCCCTGACTCCTCCATGCAAAGGAGGCCTGAAGGTCAGGAGCTGTGGAAAATAGGCTTCTGGTCAAAGAAAATGGCTGGGGTCCTTGGTGAAAAGACATGCTAATCTTCCCCTGGACAACATTCTGCCCTAACTGTGACTCAAGTGTAAATCTTGTCCCAGACTTGAGTGTTCTGCCAGACTTGTCTGAAGTCACAGAACCTATATTCCACCCACACTACCAGCTCTACAACACACCTCAGGACCTTTGCCCACGCTGTACTTATTGCCTGAGGCTCTCTGTTTTGTTCCACATTTTAGAGCTCCTGTGGAATTTTGGCACTGGTTATATCACCTCCTGGAGCAAGCCTTTCCTTCCCTTCTCCCCCTTTTAAAAATATATTGAGTTCCTACAGATTGAACTTGTGCAGGCTGACTGGAAATTGCTCTATTGTGGTGGTGGTGGTGGTGGTGGTATCTGTGTGTGTGTGTGTGTGTGTGTGAGTTTGTGTGTGTGTGCGTGCGCATGCGTGCATGTGCACCCACGCATGTGCATGCGCACAAACATGCATGCCAGTCATGGGGTTTGAATTCATGGCCTGGACGCTATCCCTGAGCTTTTGTGCTCAAGACTAGCACTGTACTACTTGAACCTCAGCTCTACTTCTGGCTTTTGGGGTTTAATTGGAGAAAAGAGCCTCATATATCCGTTCCTGCACACAATTGGCATCCTCAGATCTCAGCCTCCTGAGTAGTTAAGATTACATGGGTGAGCCGCCAGCGCCTGACCTCTACCTCATACCCATAACGGCCCTCCTCTGAGTCCCAGAAGAATATGTCTCACTCTGCTGACTTTTTTTTTTGGTCAATCTTGGGGCTTGAACTCAGGGTCTGGGCATGTTCCTGAGCTGCTTTTTTTCAACACTAGCTCTTTTATCACTTAAGCACAGTGTCTCTTTTGGCTTTTTCTCTTTCTGTGGTAGTGAAAAATCGAACTCAGGGCTTTGTGTGTGCTAAGTAAGCACTGTACCAGTAAGACACATTCGCAGATCAAGGCTCATTTCTAAAAGAAGCTATGACGGTGGGATTTATTGGATTACCCCTTTTGGCACAGAAATCGCTGACTCTTTCCTATCTTTGTCAGGATTTGGGACCAGCCTGAGACTCTGCAATAAGGAATAATTAATGAGTGATGGCCACCAGGCCCCAGAGGTCTAGGCTAACATCCTACAGGAAGATAGAGGAAATGGAGACACAACCTTCAACAACTCCTACAGCCTAGGAACTGTGGTTTCCCTGGAGGCAGTGGCTGGCTGCTAGGTGTTCTGATGGGACATCTCAGCCAGAACATAATGCACCCATTGCACACACTGTAAAGCTGAATTCAGAAATCCTTAACCAAAAGACCACCAGAGGCCACCACCAATGTAAAAGCAAAGTAGTCTTTATTGCAAGCTCAAGCTTGGTCCCCTCAGACTTCCATAGCAGCAACCGAGGTTTACAGCACCTTTTATACACTTTTTAGGGAAGGCAGGGACTTTGCATACACCATAGCGTCTTCTACCAAATCACTAGACACTGTGGGAAAATCATAAAAACAATTCTATATTATGATTGGTGAACTACAAAGTGGGAAAGGACCAGAAACCAGTTGTTGGTTAGATCAAGGGGGCTGACATACTTTAAACTGGTTGGCTTGTACCACAGGGAAGTCTCAAGAGGATATGTGCTAAACTGCAGGATGTCTGGTTTAGATAATGGTCACCAGACCCCAGAAGGGGCTGTTCTGGAGTTTCTGATACCTTGATATCCTGCCTTAAGCAAACACCATGTGTTTCCCCAAATTGTCTGTGCAAGGCTATTTCAGATATCTCCACATCCTGGCATCTAGTGTTCCCAGGACTGTCTGTGGCTGGAATAGGTCAAGGGTGGCAGAACTGAGTTGGGGTCTTCAGTAAAATAGAGTTGCATAGGTTCCTCAACACCAGTTGCACACACCAGCCCAGGCAAAGCCTTCGTGGCTTCAGTTCTTAAATTGCAGGGAAGGATGCTTTGTTCAAGCTGCAGACTTAGTATTCTCTGAGGGCTTCTTCCAGCTTGCCCAGGTTGGGGGGCTGGGCATGGGCAACCTGCTGAAAGCCCATCATCCAGGCTCTGTCGCTGAGCTCCTTTTGCTCAATGGTAGTGCTCTGCAACTTGAACTATTCAGGGATTTTGTTTGTTTATTTCTTTTGTTTTCCTGTGATCTCTTAAGAAATACAAGGGTCGCGGAATTTCCTGCCCAGGCTGCATTCAAATTGGCATCTCAGCCTTCTGAGGAGCTAGGATCACAGGGAGGAACCACTGACAACCTGGCTTACTTTTCTTCTTGTTGTTCTTTTTTTTCGTGACAATCTAAAATCTTAATGGTGTCATTCCAATGGTTTGCATTCCAAGAAAACTTCCCAGGCCTGGAATTCGAATGCTAGGACTGGCACCCACAAATAGAGGGAGATACTGCAAGCTCATTCCTATTCATTTGAATGCTAATGGAATGTTATAAAAGTAATAAGTAAATTTGAAATTAATTCATGATTCTATTTTAGAATGCCACACAAAAATTATTGAATTTATATCTTCCATTCTAGCACCATAGTATGATTAAGGATATTCACTGATATTTTATTAATGCTTTTGTAAGCATTCAATGATGATTCTTCATTAAATGGAGGCATAGTTTAATAACTAATAATTGGTAATTATATATATAACTTAATAATATAATATTCCCTCTGTATATTTATACACACACACATATATATATATGTACATATATATACATGTATATATATACACATGTATATATATGTACATATATATATATATTGGGCACTACTGTGGCTTGATTATAGGTCCTCAGAACTTCCTGGCAGCTCAGTTTGCTGGAGGCTGGTGTGCTAAGACTGTGACCCCATTTATGAATTGGGCATTGTAGGCTGTGATTTGAAATCCTCGCATGGCCAAAAATTTATTCATGGAGTAAGAAGTCAATTTTGACAAATTTTTTCCTTCTCTGTGAAAGTCCTGGGTCTCAGTATATGTGATATGATGTAATAAAATAAATGTTGTATGTACAATAATACTAAATAAATAAGGGTAATAAATATCATATGGAGTAAACCCATATGACATAGATCTAATATATGACTATTATATTTTATAGTGCTGGGGCTTCAATTCAGGCCCTGGGAACTTGTCTGAATTGCTTGTCTTCGAGGACGGTAATCTTCCCCTTCACCCATAGTGCCTCAGAATTCCCCAGACCCTGAGTTTAAATCCCAGGCCTGCCAGAAAAATGGGGCAAATTCCAAGCCATGATGATGATGATGATGATGATGATGATGATGATGATGATGATGATGATGATGATGTTTTCGGCCAAGAACCGGGATTGAACTCAGGTCTTGGTATCTCTGCCACAGCCGATCCTTGCATCCTAGGTTCCGAGTTCAAATTTCGGGGCTGGCAAAAATAAAAATAAAAACGAGAAGGGTAAAACTGAGAAGTTCAAGGAGGTGGTTTTACTTTTTTTTTTCTTTGCATTTTGACCATCCTGGGTCTAAATGACAATGCCCAGAAAGTGTAAATGACCTTACATTGCTGATATTTGGATGACTATTAGGGAAGCCAAGCCGAAACTGGCAACTTAAGCCTGGAAATCGAATCCTGGACTGCCGGGATGGCAGGAGATTCTAAGAAACAATTTCCAATATACATCTGTGTGAATGGAATTTTGTAAAAGTAACAATTACCTTAGTAGTTAGTGTACGATTTATATTATAAAATTATACACAATTATACAACTTCGAATAATTTTCAATTAATATTTTATTATGTATTCAATCATGATGCTTAAAAAAGGAAGGAATAATTTAATTGCCAATAATTGGTAGTAATATTGTATATGCAATTTCATAATATAGAGACATCTCACGTTATATACATCTATCCATCTATCTATCTATCTATCTATCTATCTATCTATCTATCTATCTATCTACAAGTCTAAACATTTATCTTTTTATACACTTGTCACTAATGGGGCTGAGTGATAGAGTGCTCGCCTAGTACGTACAAAGCCCTTGTTTCGATTCCTCACTACTGTGTGCATAGGAAAATCCAGAAGTTGTGCTGTCGCTCAAACAGTCGAGCACTAACTTTGAGCATAAAAGATTAGGGACTGTGTCTAGACCCTTCCTCAAGACCCATGACTGGCACCAAAACAAAAAATAAAAAGGAAAATATAGAATGTTCTGACTGCAACTATATAAGAATAGGGCTGCAAATACCTCATCACAGAGCAAGGAGGGAGTCTAGTGCTGACAGCTGCCGTCTAACATGACTTAGCCAGAGGTGAACCACTGCAACCCATCTCCACAGAACCGGATGCTGCTGGCTTACTTACCCCTGTCATCCAAGATACTCAGGGACTGAGATCTGACACTGGTGGGTTTAAAACCAGGCCCTGTCAGGATGTCTGTGAAACTCTGAGCTGTGGCTCAAAGTGGTAGAGCTCTAGTCTTGAGCAAAAAATCTTAGGACAGTACCCCCAAACTGTCAGTGCAAGTCCATGGCTGATGCCCTCCCCCCAAAACCCCATCCCTCTAAAATCTAAATTTGGACTGTTTGTGAGGTGTTTCTGAAAGAATGGTAATACTGATGAAAGCACCTTAATTTAATGACAGCATGTGGGATACAGCTATGTGATCAGTCCTTCATGAGATGTTGTGTGTTGAGTCATTCACGCAGTGCATTTTTTCATCTGGTTCTTGTAAGAGCTCCACAAGTAAGATGATGATTTGCCCCTGTCAGGGCCAAAATTATGTATGTACCTATCTCTAGTGAGTTGTCTCCTGCAGACAATTTTTTGGTTTAAGTTTCTCAGTCATGAACCTTGAACTCAGGACCTAGCCACTGACACTTACCTGTTGGGATCATGGCTAGTGACCTACCACGTGAAGCCAAGGAACACCTTACAACAGAATGTTAGGGTCTAGGCGTACAGTAGCTAAGGACTGTCATCTTGCCTACTCAGGAAGCTGAGAGCTGACGATCTGGGTTCAAAACTATCCTAGACACAAATGGTCCCATGAGACTTTTATCTCCTATTCACCATTTAGAAACTTGAAGTGGAAGCCTCCCGCCTGTCGTACAAGCTACTCAGGTGGCAGAGAGCTGAGGATCACGGGTCCAAAACCAGCCTGGGCAGAAAATTCCTTGAGACGCTTCTCTCCAGTGACCCACCAAAAACCAGAAGGGGTACTGTAGCTCAAGCAATTCCCTTCAGCTGAAGAGCTCAAGGACAGCACCCAGGCCTAGATTTCAATTCTTCCAACTTCCAAGAAAAGAAAGAAAGAAACCTGCAGTGGCGTACTGAGAATGTGTCTTATGGGTAGAGTGTTTTGCATGTATGAATCTCTGGGTTTGATTCCTTAGTACCGCATCACTAGCAAAACGCCTGAAGTGGCTGTGTGGCTCAAGTGGTAGAATGCTATCCTTGTACAGGAGAAACTCAAGTACTGTGCTCAGGTTCTGAGTTCAAGCTCCAGGACAAGTGAATGAACACACATACATGTACACACACACACACACACACACACACACACACACACACACACACACACACACACACACTGATGCCAGAAGTGAAGCTGTGACACCAAATGGTAAAGCACTGAGCTTCTGTTCTGAGTTCATGGTAAGCACCCAGGTCCTGTGTTCAACCCTGAAACACAGCCACCCAGGGCCCAACTAGGAGAGGTCAAAGGTTTCAAAATCTGATGAGCTTCACCAGCCCTAGATGACAGGAAGCATTGTGATATTACACATGTGCTTAGATTTAGCAGTCTTCCAGGAACCTAGGGAGGCACCATTGCCAATAATGAGTCATTTCATTAGGTTCAGCTACCTAGTTGTCTGCAAGAAGGACCCTTGAATTAATTGTAGCAGGTTATTTTAAAACTAGAACATAGTCTAACAAAGACAGGATAAGTGCAGGGAACTTGGCCTATCATGGGAGGTGGCACAAATAAAGACTTCCTGTCAAAACAGCACTGGAGAGAGAGATAGCTTGGGGGTACAAAGAGGCCTTTTTCTCCTGGCCTTCAGAGCCAGCCCACACTCCTCCTCACTAATTGGCCTCGATGGAGTTTTTTGTTACACAGCAGTACAGGAGTGAGGGCATTTGTCTGCCTGTTCCAACAATGAGGCAGACTTCCTCCAGCAGTCCCTGGTGAGGAGAAAACCTCAGGATAAAATGGGGAACAGCAAAGGGAGCCCCGGAACACGAACTGTCTTGAAAGCACTTTCTGTGTTATGAAATCATTCTATTCAAAGCAAATTTCCTAGCTGGATGCCTTTCATCATAGGGACTCTGGACCTTCACTGATAGAAATATATGCATACATACATGGGGACACATAGAGTTACTGGATTTTTTTTTTTTTTGGCTGTTGCAGGTGTTGTACTATGAGCCTAGGCACTGTCCCTGAGCTACTTTTGCTCAAAGATAGTGTTCTGCCCTTGAGCCATAGCCCCACTCATGGAGATTTTGTATTCCTGTGGTCCCTCAGAAATGAGAATGTTGTGGACTTTCCTGTCCTGGCTGAATTCAAACCGGCATTCCCTACCTCTCAGCCTCCTGAAGAGCTAGGATTACAGGCAGGATCTGCTGACACCTGAGTTTCTTTCTTCTCATACTTTTCTTTCATCGTGACAATCTCAAATCTTCACAGTGTCATTCTAATGGTTTGCATTTCAAAGTAAACTACCCAGGTCTGTAGTTCAAATGCCAGGACTGCCACCTACAAATGGCCGGAGATCTTGAGAAAATCATTCCTATCTATAGGAATGCTTACTGTAATGTTATAAAAGTAACTATTAAATTTGCAGTTATTTCATGATTCTCTTATAGAATGCCACACAAAAACTATTGGATTATGTCTTCCATTCTAGCACAATGGTATGATTCTCCTAATTAAGGAATAGTGACTACTTTTACATTAATGCTTTAATAAGTATTCAACCATGATACTTCATTAAGTGGAAGCATAATTCAATAACTAATAATTCATAATATATATAATTTAATATCCTTACATTGTCTCTCTCTCTCATATATATAGCAAACTACACATCTGTCTGTCTGTCTATCTATCTATCTATTTATCTGTCTGTCTATCTATCTATCTATCTATCTATCTATCTGTCTATCTATGTATCCACCAATGCTATTGCTTCATTGAAGGTCCTAAGAACTGACTGGCAGCTCTGTTTGCCAAAGGCTTTTGTTTTACAACTGACCCATTCATGAATTGGGCATTGTGGGCTGTGAGTTCAAGTCCCAGCATGGCCAAAAGTTTATATGTGGAGTCAGAAGCCAATTTTGACACATTTATTTCCCTTCTTGGTGAAAGTCCTGGGTCTCAATATGATGTCTAATCCATATGCAAATAAATCCATGTGATAAGATGTAATAAATGAAATAAATGTTATATATGTAATAATATTAAATAAAATAAATAAAAATAAATAAGGGTAACAAATGTCATATGGAGTAAACCCATGTACGTAAATAGATCTCATGTATGAATATTATTTTTAACAATGCTGGGGCTTGAATTCCGTCCCTGGAAACTGGTCTGAAATTCTTGTCTTCCACCACGGTGAGTTTCCCCTTCCCCACAGTGCCAGAGAGTTAATCATACCTTGAATTGAAATCCCAGGCCTGCCAGAAAAATGGTGCAAATTCCATGCCTGGGTCTTAATTTTTTTTGACCAGGATCATGCACTGTCATGAAAGCACTCTCTGTTCTATGACATCATTCTATTCAAAGCAAATATCTTAGTTGTTTTCCTTTCTTCATAACGACTGTATGTTCACCGATAGAAATACATGCATACATACATAGACACATGGAGTTACTGGCTCTTTTTTATTTTTGGTGCAGGTCCTGAGACTTGAATTATGAGCCTGGACATTGTGCCTGAGATCCTTTTACACAAGGTAGCACTTTATTGTGCCTTAATCCATGATACATCATTAAATTGAGGCATAATTTAATACCTAATACCTAGTAATTTAACAATAATTTAATACCTAATAACTATTAGTAATATATTACATGTAATTTAATAATATACAGACATCTCACATTCTATCAATATATTTATATGTTTATACAGTGGAATACATATATATATATATATATATATATACATATACATCTCTCTCTAAATATATACATATATATATTTATTTGCAGCAATTTACAAATCTACCTATTTGTATATTGGCCACTCCTGGGGCTAGAACTCAGGTCCTGGGAACTGCCTGGCAGTGAATTTGTTTGAGACTACTGTGCTTACAATGACACCTTGATTAATTGGGCATTCTATGCCCTGAGTTCAAATCCCAGCAGTGCCGAAGTCAATAGGTGAGTAAGAAGCCAATATTGTCCTGTTTTCCTTTGTGTGGAAATATTGTGTCCTAGGTACAATATGTAATATCTATGCAAATACATATATATGATACACATTATACATGTATATAAATATTATTTTTGAATTCACACCCTGGGAAATGCTCCTGAATTTTTTTCTTCCAGGAGGTTAGCTTCCACTTCACCCAGAGCAAAATAGAGTTAACCATTCCCTGAGTTCAAATCCCAGGTCTGGCAGATAAAATGGCCCAAATTCCTAGCCAGGATCTTAACTTTATTGGTGGTGCAGGCATGGGGCTTGAATTCAGGTCATCACAACTCTGCCTCAGCCTTGATTACCCTAGGCTGGGGTGCAGCTTTTACACCCACAGATGATCCAGGGATCCTAGGACCAGAGTTCAACTCCCAGCTTTGGCAAAAATAACAAACCAACCAAGATGGAAGAGGAAAAACCAGGAAATTTTACACAACAGTTTTACCTTTGTTTCCTTAGCACTGTGACCATCCTGGGTCTTAATGACTCAGCTTGAAAATTGTACGAGACCTTGCATGGCCGAAGGCTGGTGGGCTGTCAGTGAAGCCTGAGCCCAACCCAGAAACCTAGGCCCTGAGTTCGATCCTGGGACTGCCATCTACAGAGCTGAAGATCCTAGAGAACTCGTTCCTATCTATAGGAACAATAATAGAATGTTTGTCATGTACTAATTAAATTACTAATTAGCTAGTCATTCTAGTATAAGATTGTATGAAATAAATATAGGTCATTGATTAATTTAATTAATACTTTATTGTTTCCTACCGTGATTAATTAATGGAGGCATAATTTTAGACTAAATAATTGGTAGTAATAAAATATATAAAAATAAGATATGGACATCACTCTTTATATAGAATTATACATTAGAATCTACATAAATGTCTATCTGTCTCTGTATAAATTTATTTATAGATATATATACATATGTAAATACACACACACACACACACACACACACACTTGAATCTACACATCTATCTGTTTATATATTGACCACTCCTAGGGCTTGAACTCAGGTCTTCAAATTTGCCCTACATCTTCATTTGAATCAGACTGGTGTGCTAACATTGACCCATTCATGAAGTGGGCCTTCTAGGCCCGAAGTTCAAATCACAGAACTGCCCAAAACTTAATCCTGGTGGAAGAAGCCAATTGTCCCACATGTTTTCCTTATCAGTGAAAGTGCTGGGTCTAAGGAATGATGTATAATACATAAGCAAATCTGTGTCCTATGCAATAGGATGTAAAAAATGTTATACGTGTAATCATACTGTCTAAAATATATAATAAATAAATAAAACACAAAATAAAATGAATAACTACACTAACTGCCATATGCAGTAAACATGTGTATGTAAATATAAATCATGTATTTAAAATGTATACGAATATTATTTTTTGGAGTGCTAGGGCTTGAATTCTGCCCCTGGGATCAGGCCTGAATTTCTTGTCTTCCAGCTCGGTGAGCTTCCCCTTCCCCCACATTGCTGCAGATTGACCAAAACCCTGAGTTCAAATCCCAGGCCTGGCAGAAAAATGGCCTGAATTCCAAGCCTAGGAGCTTCATAATTTTTAAAATATTTTTAATGTATGTCTGTATCTGTCTGTCTGTATGTGTGTGTATATTTTTATTTTGTCAAGGACAGGGCTTGAACTCAGGGCATGGCAATTCTGCCTCAGCTTTGATCACTCTACACTGGGTTGCAGCCACTGGACACACAGCCGAACCTGGGTCCCCAAAGGCTGACAAGAAAGAAAAAATAAAACCACCCGGCAAGGTGATCATCCTGGGTCTGAATGACACAGCTGAAAAGTGTTTGTAACCTGGCATTGCTGAAGTCTGATGGTCTTCCAGGGAAGCCATAGGCCAACACGGCAAAATAGGCTCTGTGTTCGAAGCCCAGTCCTGACCCCTACCAATGGAGGGAGATCCTAAGAGTCTCGTTCCTATTCACAGGAATACCGATGGAAATTAATGTCAAGGTTGAATTTGTTGTTCCTGAATGATACTACTATAAATTTAGAGACTGATTTTAGGAGGCTGATGGATTTTAATGAATATTTTGACACATTAAGAGAATACTATTAATTATATGGATGCAATAGTTTAGGGACAGTGGTTAATTTAATTAATAATTCATTAAGTATGAAAACAATAATATTAATTACATGGAGGCATAATAAATACCCAAAAATTGGTAGGAATGTAGCCTATATAACTAAATAATGTATAGCCATCTTTGGCACTCTATAAATATCTACATCTATTTGTGTACTATCTTCTGCATGTCAGTCTGTTCTTATTTTGTCAACCCTTGGGGCTTAATCTCAGGCGCTGGGAACTGCTTGTCAGCTCCATATGCCACAGGCTGGTGTGCTGACACACACCCATTCATGAATTGGGCTTTGTGGCTGTGAGTTCAGATGCTAGCACTCACAAAAATTGAATTGTGCAGTAAGAAGCCCATGGTGACACGTTTTCCTTTTCTGTAAAAGTCCTGGGTGTCAGGTATGAAGTTTCATACATAGGCATACCTATATCCTATGTAATAAATGCTGTAAATATTCCATGCATAATAGCAGTCAATAAAATAAATTGCAAATGAATAAAACAAAAAAATAAAATGAATAACTACACTAAGCACAATTTGGAGTCAACATACGGGGCAGGATGTCAGGGACTGGGGACTGCCTGGCAGCTGATTTGGCTAGAGGCTGCTGTGCTGGCAGTAACCCATTCATGAAATAAGCCTTTTAGGCCGTGAGTTTAGATTCCAGCACTGCCAAAAATGTAATCTTGGAGTGAGAAGCCGAGTGTGACACATAATTTCCTTTTCTGTGAAAGTGCTCAGTGTTAGGTAGGATGTTTAATTTGTGTGCAAATCTATATGCTATGTAATAGGCTGTAATAAAGATAAAAATGTCATAGGTGGAAGAATTGTCACTACAATAAATGATAAACATTGAATTAGTAGTGAAACATTCTTGGATAAAATTAGACACAATAAGTATAGGAAGTACATTAAGTTTAATTAATATTTTATTAATCATTAACAGAATAAAAATTACATGGAGACATAATTAAATACCTAATAATTGGTAGTAACACATGATGCATAATTCAATAATATATAGACATCTGTCTCATTCTATGAAATATTAATTATATGTATGGATATATGTACATATATGATAAACAATACTGATATTGAGTAATTATTAATTGATGCTTTATTAATTGTTAACTGGGACACATCATTAAATGGAGATATAATTTAATACCTAAGAATTGGTACTAATATTATCTATAATTTAATAATATGCAGACATCTCTCTTTTTGTGTCTACAATATTTATATACAGAAATCTCTATCTATTTATACCTTGTTCACTCCTGGGGCTCGGTGCTTCAGTGCTCACCTAGTAATCATGAAGCCCTGTGTTCAATTCCTCAGTGCCACATAAATAGAAAAACAGGAAGTTCTGCTATCTTTCAACCAATTGAGTGCTAGCCTTGAGCACAAATGCTTAGGGAGAGTTTATAAGCTCTTACTCAAGCCCCAGGACTGCCAACAAAAAAGGGTAGGATGTTCTAACTGCAATTATAGAAGGACATAACTTCAAATACCTCATTACAGAGCAAGCTAGGTGTGTGGTGCTTACAGCTGCCACCTAACCTGACTTAGGCACATGTAAACCACTGCAACCCAGCTCCATGGGTTACACATGTCATCCTGGCTTATGCCCGTCATCTTAGCTGCTCGGGGTGTTTAAACCCCAGTCCTGGCAGGATGTCTATGAGACTCTTCAAAATATGGCTCCA
This sequence comes from Dipodomys spectabilis, assembly GCF_019054845.1. Taxonomy (NCBI): domain Eukaryota; kingdom Metazoa; phylum Chordata; class Mammalia; order Rodentia; family Heteromyidae; genus Dipodomys; species Dipodomys spectabilis. Next base: position 1,449,792 of record NW_024870763.1, on the reverse strand, counting down.
AGTCATAGACCTCTAGCCTTGAGCAAATATCATTAGAACAGTATCCCCATGTTTTCAGTTCAAGCCCCATGTCTACCTCCCCCAAGTAAAAAACCACCCCATTAAAGCATTAGATGTGAACTTGTATGGTTTGTGAAATTTTCCTTAAAGAATGGTGATATTGATGAAAGCACCCTAATTTTAATGACAGCTTGTGGAACAGAGCTATGTGCTGAGTCTTCACAGGGTGCAGTGTGCTGAGTCCTGCATTGGGTGCTAAGTGTTTCTCAAGATGCTGTGTGCTGAGTCCTGCAAAGAGTGACATGTACTGTGTCCTTCACAGGGTGCATTCTTACATCGTGCCCTTGTGAGGGATCCACAACTGAGATGATTATGCAGACAAGAATATTGAGGCTCAGATATGCTCCCATGGCAAGTACAAAATTATGTATTACTGAAGACTAGTGAGTTGTCTTCTGCGGACAAATGTTTTCTTTTTTTCTGTCATGAACCTTGAACTCGAGTTCTAGGTGCTGACCCTTACCTCTAGGGCTCATGGCTAGCACTTCACCACTTGGAACAATGGACCCCCTTGCAGCAGAAGCCAAGCCCAAGGGGTCAGTAGCTGGTCTGTCATCCCGCCTTCTCAGGAACCTGAAATCTGAAGATCTGGGTTCCAAAATATCCCAGACACAAAAGGTCCCATGAGACTATTATCTCCAATTCACCACTAAGAACTTGAAGTGGAAGCAGGGTGCTTTCCTCATGCTGGTAATCCTAGCTACTCAGGCGAATGAGATCTGAGGATCAAGGTTCAAATCAAGCCTGGGCAGGAAAGTCTTTGAGACACTTAGCTCCAATGAACCACCAAAAAACCTGAAGTGGTAGAGCACAAGACTTGAGCTGAAGACCTCAAGGAAAGCACCCAGGCCCAGACTTCAACTCCTACAACTGACAACAACAACAAAAGACAGAAAACACTAACAACCTGAGGTAGAGGCCTGGGAAAGTGCATTAGGGATAGAGTGTTTTGCATCTATGAAACCATAGGCTTGATTTCTCAGGACCATATCATTAGGAAAAACCCTGAAGTGGCTCTGTGGCTCCAGTGGGAGAAGGCTATCCTTCTACAAGAGAAACTAGGTACAGTGCTCAGGTCCTGAGTTCAAGCTCCAGGACTCATGTATGTGTGTGCGTGCCCACACACCCACACCTCCCCAGCCCCCCCACACACAAACACACACACTCACAGACCAGAAGTGATGTTGTTACACAAAATGGAAAAGCACTGGGCTTCTGCACTGTGCTCCTGCTCAGCACAAAGGCCTTGTGATCAAAACCTAGCCACCCAGGGCCCAACAAGGAGAGGTCAAAGGTTTCAAAACCTGATGAGCTTCACCAGCCCTAGATGACAGGAAGCTTTGTGATATCCAACATGTACTTGGATTTCCCAAACCTAGGAGAGGCATCATAGGCCCATCATTGCTCCAATGAAACATTTCATTAGATTCAGTGCCCTAGTTGTCTGCCAGAAGTACTCCTGAATTATATTGAGCACTTTATCTGAACACAAAAACATAGTCTCACAAAAGCAGGATAAGTGCACATAACTTTATCTGCCATGGAAAGTGGCACAAATGAAAACTTGTTAAAACAGAGCACTGGGGAGAGAGATAGCTTGGGGTACAAAGAGAGCTTTTCTCCTGACCTTCAGAGCACACCCACATTAATCCTCACTAACTGGCTCAGGTAGAATTGTTTGTTACCAAGCTGTACAGGAGTGAGGTCTTTTGTCTGCCTGTCCACACAATGTGAGAGACTTCTTCCAGCAGGCCTGGGATGCAGAGAAACCCTCAGGTTACACTGGGAACAGTGATGAGTTCCCTGGAACATGCACTGTCTTGAAAGAAGTCTCTGTGTTACGAAATTATTGTATTGAATACAAATTTCCTAACTTGGTGCCATTCATTATAGCTATGCTATAGCTTCACCTATAGGAATACATCCATACATAGACAATGACATGGAAGTACAGGCTCTTTTTGAGGGGGCAGGTCCTGAGGTTGAACTATGAGCCTAGGCATTGTCCCTGAGCTCCTTTTGCTCAAGGGTAGTACATGAAGCTTGAGTCATAGCCTCAATTCTGTTTTTTTTGTGATCTCTTAGAAGTAACAGTGTCATAGACTTTCCTACACTGGCTGGATTCAAGCTAAGATTCTCTCCATCTCAGCATCCTAAGGAGGTGGGATTACAATCAGCAGCTACTGACATCTTCTTTCCTTTCTTATTCATTTTTTAATCTGGACAATCTGACTTCTTAGCAGGGTCATTCCAATGGTTTGAATTTATAAGTAAACTACCCAATGTTTATTATAGTTGCTTTCTCTCCTCATCTTCTTCTCTGGTCACAGGTTTGAGGCCAAACGTGAGAAATGAGTGTCATAGTATTTTGGAGCAAATATCCACAGGATATGCCAATTCTGTCACTTAGAATTGAGCTAGAATTTACTGTCTCAGGATGAGAGGACCGAAATCTGGAGTGAACCTCATACTGTCTGCATTGCTCCTTTTGCCTATAAAATGATCTAATCATTATGAGTGTTTTGTGTCTCCAACTTTAAGTATCTAGAACACACTAGAAGCATCTTCCTGTTTCTGTTTTTCTGTAGTACCTCTCGAGATTTAGACTAAGGATTTGTGTGAAGCGGCTCCTCTGCGAATCCCTGAGAAAAGCCACTTGAAGCCTCTTCAGGAGATCGCCATTCAAAGCCAGCTGAGCAGGAAACTCGGTGAGACTCTTATCTACAATAAACCACCAGTGAACCAGAAGTGGAGCAGTGGCCCAGAGGGTAGAGCTCCAGCTTTGAGAGAGAAAGCTGAGCAGGACATATAAGCCAGACCATGCAGGAAGCCTGGGAGTTGATTATGTCCAATTAACCACCAGATAGCTCTTCAATTACTTTCTGTTGGCATGTTGCATGGGCCTAGGTGAGAAGTCTTGCCCCTGTTATCTAATGATACAGGTAACTGGGACCTGAGATCCTAGGACCCATGGGTCCTACAGAAGAGAAGTATTTTTTAGACATCATATCAGCAAAATTTGGGAACAATTACTGGAATGCTTCAGAAATATGGAGAAAAACAGTTTGGGACCAGCGAGTTAAAACAATATACAGAGCAGCAGAATAAAATCCCATGTAGATTAGAGGAAAACAACACTCATTTTTTGCTACGTGATTTCAGAAGGCCATGTACACTTAGAAGGTATCACAAGTTTGTACCTAAAATATTGCATTGATACATTTTATATTCTGATATATATTCTAAACCTAATTATTTATATTCTAATTGTATTGATTGGAATAAATATCAATTTATTTGTCAAATTATCAATTAATTCTAGTAACTTTCATAGTGTGAAATATAAAATCATCACATAAAAATGTAAAATATATAACTATATATAATATAATGAAAAGGCTCATGTTTTTCATTGTTCTGTTGTGGTTAGGGTATCAAAGGCAACTCTGTTTTAAAGTATTATTCCATTATCTCTACCTCATTGTTTAGTAGAGTTAAACCTAAAGCTTTACCATTTGTAGATTTACAGCCTGGACGCAAGAGGAAACACTGTGGTTAAAACATTAGCAATTTAGGGAGGTTGAGATTTTCTTCATGTGTCTATTGGCCATTCTTCTTTGTTCTTCAGAGAAGTTTCTCTTTAAGTCTTTAGCCCACTTATTTATTGGGCAGTTGTTTCTTTGAGTATTCAAAGTACAGACTGAAAATGAGGACCAGTGGTGTCTTCATGTGCAACTTATTCCAGGAATGAGAAAATGTGAAATAATGCCTCCTATATAAATGATTTGGGAAATGGCAGTGCAGAAAGTGAAATGATGCAACCCAAAATATAAAACAATATAAATTAGGATAATTATGGAGCAGTCATATTATCTATGAGAGCCATGAAAGACATAGATGAGCTATCCACAAAATCCATGCCTCTGATCAATTTATAGAACAAGCAGAATTTTTTTTTAAAAAAGATGGAAATAGAATTTATGTATTTACTTGAAATTAGTAAATACCTTTTTAATAGCCTACATAAGAATCTAAATCCTTGATAGCACTAGTAACAGATCTGACTGAAATCAGTTGAATCACACTTTTCCTGTACAATGAAGGAATAGGTACAGGCTAGGAAAGCAGCTAGAAAAGGCAGGCTGATTGTATCTGTGAGAAAACTTTGTGGAAACTGGTATTGAGGATTACTTACTGGTGACCCACTTGCACTGGAAGCATGATTTTGACCTCTTGCTTGCTGATTCTGAACTATTGCTTTGATCATTATATTCTCCAAAAAGAAAAAGTCAGAATTGATAACAAAGGACTACTAATACATTTTGACTTTTCATTAAGCATATTCAATCATCAAAATCACACGAAGACAATAGACAGGCTTATTTTTTTTAGATGAAAACAAGTGTCTTTAAAAAAACAAGGAATTTAAGTAGTCTTCCAAAGGACTTCCATTTTACTTACTGCATTATACATTTTTCCTAATGTTGAGTAACAATAAATAATGGATCTATTAGAAAGCTCTTAAAGCTCATCTGTTCAATAGTGAGTTCTCTTACACTATATTATGGAATTTTTTTGTATGGTCTTAGGAAGAAATTTACATTACTAACTTGAATTTGTGACAGGACAATATCATGAATGTACATCTTTCTTCTATACTCTCCCTTTTACATAATTATCTAAATATGTGCATTAAATAAGTATAGAGGAAAAAGTAGAAGCCACACTGGTGGATCATGGCTTTAATCCTAGCTAATCAGAAAGAAGAAATCTGAGAATGGTGGTTTGAAACCAGACCAAGAAAAAAAAGTCCATTAGATTTTGATTTGAAAGTAACCAGCAAAGGCTAGAAATGTAGCTATGGTACAAGCAGTGAAATGCTAGCCTTGAGAAAACTAAAACAAAAAAATAACAAATTCTGGGACAGAGCCAGGCCCTGACTTCAAGCTCTAGTATTAGCATCAAACTAATTAATTAATTAATTAATTTAAAATAAATTAAGTGGTCACATGTGGAGAAAATGCTCAGGGATATCACCCAGGCTCTTATTTCAAAAACTACAATCTACCGAAAAAATCTATTTAAATAATACCTGTGTAAATAGAGTATTTTCATCACCCAAATGCACATCCATGCTCAGTTACTTTTGCAAGGTAACTCTGTTATGTCTGGAGTACCACATAACATTATCACTTAAGTAGAAAGCATTGCAACATGGGTTCACTCTATCTCTCTAATGGATTTTTCTCCACACAAATACTCAAATCTTACAATTATTCCAATTCTTTGAAGTCATAGCTTTTTTCTTTAACATCCATAATATTAAAGTTTGAATTTAGTGTCTTGTGTCTCCTAAATGGGTGTTCTTACCAGTTTGTCATGCCCCCAGCCCTAAATTATCCAGATTAATTTTCAGATAGAATCTGGCTTCCTACTTGTGTATGATCATGGGCTCAGTCCACTTGATGTTATTCTTCCTGGAATTTAGAATAACAGGTGTCTGGCATTGTGTACAGATCTTTATGTCCAGTCTGGGCTTTAACCACTATCCTCACAACAGTAGACTCCCATATAGTCAGGTTTTTCATAAGCTTATCATAGCTGATTTTTTTAAATAAATCTTTGCATTTCCTGCAGGTTCTTGAGTACTGAATTAATTTGTGTTTTCTTTGGGTTCGTTTGTTTCATTTGAATATATGTATTCAGTGGTTCTTCATTTTTCCTTTGGTTTCTTTCACTCAACTTCTTACCTAAAATGCTGAGAAACCAATTCTTCTTTCTCAAGATAGTCAAGGTGAACTTTATTTATTCCAAAGCAATTTCAGTAATATTTAAACATCTTCATATCTAGGAATGGTATACAAATGCTAATCACTGAGAAGGGTTTTTTTATTTTCACAGCAGTCTTTGGCATTCACAGACTCATCATGAATTATACAAATATAATAAAACTCAGATGCTTGCCAGGAGGAGAAAAACCTATTACTAATTGTTTGACAGAGGCTTCCCTTCTCATGAATGAAATACGCTGCTTGATGCAGGATTTCACAGAATCAAATTGCTAGGGAGAGCCTAAAAAATCAGCTAACACTACAGAGTTGAGGGAGATTACTTGACTTCCTGAATAATTTACTTTTATGTCAAATAAAAGCAGGCTTCCAAAAAGAGAGTAGACTTTAGAGAAACATGATGAGTTGTATGTAAATAGGTGCTTAGCTGACTTTGTTAATTGGTGGACTAATACAGGGAAATAAAGTACAGCAAGGTAAAAAAATAAAGAACTCTGCATTGAAATAATCATTTCTGTGTGTGTGTGCATGCACACATGTGCGTGTACACACATGCATGTGCATTACTCATGCATGCATTATTCATTGCTGAGGCTTGATAGTGTCTAGACACTATCCCAAAGCTTCTGTGGTCAAGGAGAGTGGTCTACCACTTAAGCCACTACTCCACTTATGGTTTTTGGAGATAATCACATGTATTGTCATGATTGGACTGGCTTTGAACAGTGATCTTCAGATCTCAGCCTCCTGAGTAGCTAGCTAAGCTGATTCAGTCTCTGAGTAGCTTGTTAAAATGCTGCCTGTACTCTGTGCTTCACTGCTGTTTTATACTTTTCCTGAGGTAATCACAAGTCTAAGTCATGTATGTCTAATTGTTTAAAAATATTTACTGCTTGGCACCAGGGTTCCCAACTGTACTCTTAACTACTTAGGAGGCTTGAGAACAGAACCCAGGCCACATTTTAGTGGACTTCCTTAATCTATAGCTGGGTGCATTGGATCATTTCCACCATCTTGCACTATCTAGAGACTAAAATTGGAAGGACTGCAGGATCAAGGCCAGCCATGGTAGATAGTGCAACTCTGATGCCTTTGATGATGGGAAGGCTAAAAGGACAGATCAGGTGCATGTTCTTGTGGAAAGGGAACCCCTACCCTAAAATTAACAACTGATATGATGCCAGCCTAGCAAGAACAATACACGAAGTTGAAATCCCCACCAAAATAAGTATATACCTTAACATCCAAAAACATAGTAGAATCTGTTCTTTGCCCTAATATAATCTTTATCTGATTATCATATGATGTGACAGAATAGTTTCTTCGTTAAACTTATGATATATTTAAAAGGACCTAGAAAATTCTTCCTCACTTCTTAAGTGCAAATGAATGACAAATTGCCTCATTTCTTACATATTTGACTACCACTAAAAATTCGTCTAATGATTATTATAGTAATACATTCTGATTTATTACTTTACTGTGTAACAGTTTTTAAACTTTTTGCTTCTCTGTTGAAGTTTAAGTATTTAAATTGTATCATCAAAATATATTCCTTGTGTACTTGGGGCAGTTCTTTACTAAGTTTTTAACCAATGGGTTCTAAGAATTTTTGTTATTGTTAAAATATTGTACAGAGGGGTTACAATTACATGGGCAAGACAATGAGTACATTTCTTATCAAGCATTGTTGCCTCCTCCTTTGTTTCCACTTCCCATCCGTTCCCATCCCCTCCTCTTCCCCCACACCCAATCCTCCGCCCCTCCACAGCCAAAGTTGTAAAGTTTGTTTTTCGACATAGCCTCTTGTACATCTCATTGTTGCAATGGGCCCACCTGTATCCCTATTTAAATTATTTGTTTTTTCCCTTCCCCTCCAAAAATTATACCAACAGCAAATACAGTGAAAGCAGGGGTTATACCGTGGGGGAGGGACATATAAAACAACAAAGAAATAATGTTATAAATATGTAGGAAATAATCGCATGAAAGAAAAAAATGTTGAATACTTATCTTGGGGTTCATTTCACCTAACATCAACTTATCTGACCTTTTCTACTTGACTCAGACAAATACTAGTTATTGCAAATAAGGGAAACTATGGAACCTATGTTTCTTTTGGCCTGGCTTACTTAACTCAATATAATTTTTTCAAGTGTTTCCATTTCCTAAAATATGGGGCAATGTCATTTTTTCTGATGGAGGCAGAGCATTCCATCTAAGAATTCTTAATTGGTATATTCTTTGGTTTATTTTTAATTTCAATTTAATTTTATTGTAAAGGTAATTTACTTAGGGGTTACATTTTCATAAGTAAGATAATGAGTACATTCCTTATGGAGGAACATTGTTATCCCCTCCATCGATTTTTTTGTACACTCATACAACTACTGATGCTTTTGCAATTGCTATTGATCAATGGGCAATTTTTCTTTCTTTGTTCATGCATTTTTATTATAAAATTGATATACAGAAGGTTTACATTTACTTGTCACCTAAAGAGTACACTTCATTTTATTTTCTAAATTTCAAATTTTGAACTTAATTATTTATTTTCTTTTGTTCCATTAGGGTAATTCTTTTTTCAGAGCTGTAGGATTAGTTAATTAAATTGCATGATTTTCACACACGTACATTAATCAGACACATATATTTTGCTTTTAAAATATTTAACATGCGAATATATGAAATTATTTTCTTAATTTTATATGGTTGGTGAATTTAAATAAATTTATTTTCTTATAGTTCTAAACATATTTTTCCAGGTAACAAATACTAACTGTATTTTCAAGAAACACATACTTTATTAAGAAAGGCTTCATTACCTGGTCACATTTTGAAAATTTACTTTCTTGTACTTGAATTTAAAAAAGTTTGAGCTGGGCATGGTGATTTGTGGCTTCATTTTCTAGCTATAGGAGGAATTGCAAATAGGTTTGTAATTCAGGAGAGCCTGGGAAACTATGAGACCTTATTCTAAAAATATCCATAGTGAAATTATTAGAGATGTAGCCATCAATAGCAAGATATGGAGCATGCACCTGGATATCATATTCTAAATCTTGAGTTAAAACACCAGTAACATCAATCTTTTGTCAAAATAAAACGATACATGTTTCAAAATGTTTATTATTTAAAACATGTTTGCAAAGGTTCTCATGTGTTCTATTTCTTAATTTTCAATTTACTTAATCTATAAGAATCCAAGTGTATTGTCTTTTATTTCTCCTAAACTTTTATATAGTATGAGCAATATTATTATTTCATATATTAACTTTCTTTTACTATTTGTGATAAATTCCTCGGTTTAATATAATAATATCAATATTCTAAATGTGTGTACGTGGTGTGTGTGTGTGTGTGTGTGTATGTGTGTGTGTGTGTGTGTGGTTGGGTGTATGTGTGTGTGTGCTTTGTGTGTACTTTGTAATGTTGGGGGGTCAGATCCATGGTTTCACATATGCTAGGCCAAGGTTTTTGCACTGCACTATACTGTGTAGTTGTAATGCAGTGTTTTAAATTATGACTTTTAAATTTTCATTACTAGTGATTTTTCAAAATTATATATGATAAAATGTGATCCATATACTATCCACTTTAGCAAATTTTATTGTTATTTAGAATATTTCTACTGCCTTTCCACTTTCAAACCCTTGTGTTTGTTATTGATAAATGTTTTACTTTGCTTCTTTTCTCTCTTCATTTTTCCATTAGACTTTACTTATTCTTTCTCTTATTTCTTTGGAAAATAATTATCATATTCCTATTACAATTTCTTTACATTGTAAGAGGTCTATACAATGCTTTATTTTCTATTTTATTTTTCCAATCTTCTCTGACTCTCAGCTCACACTATTAGGTGGATTAAAAAGAAAAGTGTTTCAGGACAGTTGATTATTTTCCTGCTTCTCTTCTCTGTAGTCTTTCTGTCTTTTGAAACAAAATACTAATGGCATACAGCTCCTATATGGTCCATCATTCTGTCCCCTCTCACTCTCCTCTGTAGTACAGCTCTCAAGTCGTTATCATTCAGGTATATTATGCTGTAGTGTTATCTAAATTTTAACTCATTCCTAAATTAATTTTAGTGGCTTCAAGCATTCTCTAAAGACATTTTTCTATATATAATCTCTGGGGCCTTGTGTTTTCACAAGGTGCAAAATATGAGTGACTATCAAACATCTAGATAACTGTGTTATTGGATATTGATCCACCTGCTCAATAAACTCACATGTAAGTTCAAGGAATACAGATCATTCAGAACAATCTTGTAAAATGGTGTAGCTTGAGACCTCATACTAGATTTGAATCTTATTACCATGTTTAGTAGTGAGGACAAAATAGCTCTACTATAAGAACAGACACCCAGAAGAATGTAACAGATTTATTAAAAATAAATTCTTAGTTTTATGGTCAAAACTAAGATTTTTAAAAGGATGCCATGAACTTTATCAAATAAAAATAGAATTTTAAATAGGTGTATTGGCACTATTGCTTCTCTAGATTTAAAGAATGATCTTGGACTACTACCTTAAAGCTTATACAAAAATTTAAAATAAAAAATGATTATCAAACTAAATGTGAGATATAAAAACTAATAATATGTAAATGTAAAAATTCATGACATTGGATCAGTAAAGTTTTCTAAACATTTGAAATGGAAAACATTAGTGGCTAAAGAAAAGCAAGAATAAATGGGTTAATATCAACTAATGACCTTTCATAATTCTATGAAAAAAGTGAAGACATATCCAACAGATAGAGGGCACATATTTGTTAATGCTACAATTTTAATTCGACATTGATCCTGAGTCTTAACTATTTTTATATCTTCTAATTACATATAAATTTTTTCCTGAACAGGTTATTTCTTTAAAGAACATATGTAAATTAATGGTCAATAAGACGAGCAAATGAATTAAACTCCTCTTTATTATCTAAGAAAAAATAAAAATAAAACTCATTTCTATGACCATAATATAAAAAGATGACAGAAAATATAGTAATGCATTTGCGGAGAAATTGATATACTCTAGATAGCAGAATGATTTGTATAATACTGCAATCAATATTGCAAGCAAGTTTTCAAATCTTCTAAAGGTCAAAGAGAATTGTATATGATCCAGGCATTACACTTCTATGTATTAGTAAAGAAAAGTAAAAAACTTATTTGGACAGGGAATGTAGTTCATTGACAGTGCAATTGAATATATGTGTGAGAATCTGGAAATAATCCCAAAACAAATTTTGAAAAGACACACTATAAAGGATATATGGAAGACAAATTCCTGTAACTTAATTTTGTATCTATTTTAATGTCTATTCTAAAATTTACAGCATTTCTTTTTTTATTTTATTTTATTTTATTTTTATTATTGTGAATATACTGTACAGAGGGGTTACAATTACATGGGCAAGATAATGAGTACATTTCCTATCAAGCATTGTAGCCTCTTACTTTTTTTACCCTTCACATCCCTTCCCAGCCTCCCCCCACACCCCACCCAATCCTTGCCCCCCACCAAAGTTGTAAAGTTCGTTTTCGACTTGACAACTTGTACTTCTTATTGCTGCAACGGGTTCACCTGTATCCTTATTTAAACGACTCGTTTTTCCCCTTCCCCTCCACAAATTATACCGACATCAAATACAGTGAAAGCAGGGTTATACTGTGGGGGAGGGACATACAAAGCAACAATCCTATAAATACGTTACAAACAAATGCATGAAGAAAACATTTAATACATATCTTATGGTTCAATAAAATTTACAGTATTTCTATTTGAAGAAATGCAAGTTTGTGAAAATTAGTCTTGGAAAACCTCTGATTGTACCATTCACTTCCAAAGCACTAAAATGTATACAATAAAAGGAGATAAATATATTACATGTGAATTTCATGTCAGCAAATATATATATATATATATATATATATATATATATAGTTAAAAATAATTCACACAAATTGCAGAATACCTAAAAAGATGTTTTCGTTGTTGGCTAAAAATTCTTTGTAAATTACAGTTTTTAAAACTAAGATGTGATTCTGTTTATTTTGTATATTTTGGTATTTTTTTTAGTTTATACAGAGATAACTCAATCAAAAAGTGTATGTGATGACTGGAATATCTAGGAATTATGCATCACTTATAAGTAATTGATAACATTTTCTGGAAGAAACTTTTAGCAAATGACAGAAGACTTAAGTCTATGCATGTACATTTTACGAAAGCCATGTTACTTGCTCAATCCAATTGCTTTCCTCTTCTTTGCTAGAAAAAAGTATTCTCAAGATAAGAGCCAATAGCAGTGAAAAGAAACAAAATACACAATCATCTTGATTTATTTGTGAAAATAACAAATGAAATAAAACAATTCAAATTAAGGAACTCCAATATTAGTATCTATGAAGATGTTCCTGAATTTTTGAAATTTTTGGAATTTTAATTTCTACTAACATATGAAAACTCGAACAAGAAAACAAATATAGTCTTAGAGCAAAACAGCCTTGGAATAATTTTCTTAATTGTTTTGAAATTACAAAAGAATTGATACCAATAAAATGATCCTTTCCTATGGAAATAGTTTAAAATATTTATCTCTTATTATAATTCAAATAACAAACAAGAGAAATTTTATATAATCATTGCAAATATCATTTTTTACTATCATAAAATACAATAAATGACAAGACCCAATATATTATAATTATTATTAATTCCTAAACATTACTTAATATCTTAAGCAATCTAAATAGTCATGTCTATAATATAGAGGTAAATATTCTATACTTTTTTTTTTAAATAGAAGATTTTTTTATTGTGAAAATACTGTACAGAGTGGTTACAATTAAATAGGGATACAGGTGGACCCATTGCAACAATGAGATGTACAAGTTGTTATGTCGAAAACGAACTTTATCCTATAATTGTTACTTAACATTTTGCAGGGCATATATTCATGTTTCTTTTTTTTTTATTGTGAAAATACCGTACAGAGGGGTTAAAATTACATGGGCGAGATAATGAGTACATTTCTTAACAAGCACTGTTGTCTCCTCCTTTGTTTCCCCTTCCCATCCCTTTCCATACAACCCCCCGCCCACCATCCAGTCTTCCCCCGATGTAGGCTAAAGAAGCATTCTAAGAAATGTTCACAGCAGTTAAAAGATGTTTTTATGAAATTAATGTGATATATGCTGTTGTTATTGTTCTTGTTCTTTTTGTTCTCGTTGTTGTTTGCAGGGCTTGAGCATTGTCCCTAAGCCTTTGTATGCCCAAAGGCAGCACTCTACAACTTGAGGCACAGAGCTAACTCCTGTTTTTAGTGGTCAATTGGAGATAAGAATCTAACAAGTACTTTTATGACTGAGATAGTTTTGAACACAATTCTAAGATCTCATTACCCAGAATAGTTTGAATTATAGGCGTGAGTCAATGGCACTTGGTTTGATGTATTTTTTAAATTTTAATTATGTTTTAAGATTTTTGTTTCACTATAATGTACATCTTTCTACACATAAATTTAGGTATATGTATATATATACATATATATATATATATATGTATATATGTGTGTGTGTGTGTGTGTGTGTGTGTGTGTGTGTGTGTGTGTGTGTATTTCTGAAGACAGACTCCCTCTAAAATTTTATGCTAATATTTTTTAACTTTTTCATTCAAAGATATACACTCTATTTTCCGAAAGTTTCTTAGAATAAAATAACTAATATTCCAATAGAATGTAGAGTTTATTATGTTCAGAGGAAGTTCAGATATACACATGATATTATAGTAAAATTTGCAGTATATTACTTGAAATAATTCTGTTCAAACTCATAAACACTTGTGTGTGGTGGTGGGGAGAGAGGAAGTTAATTCATACTGGTTAGGAATTTGCAATACTTCAAAAATCTATTCCATAATTTGTTATAAGCACATAGTCAAGCTACCTGATATGCTTTAGTTTTTTTGTATATTTGTTCAAAATTTTAATATGGATCCATGCACAGTGGTAACATTAAAATTATTAATCAAAAAACAAATAATCGCAAAATCATAAATACATATCAGACTTTCAATATTTAGCATTTTGATGTTAATAATAATTTTGATTATGCCGGGCGCTGGTGGCTCACACCTGTAATCCTAGCTACTCAGGAGGCTGAGATCTGAGGATCGTGGTTCAAAGCCAGCCCGGGCAGGAAAGACCGTGAGACTCCTATCTCCAATAAACCACCAGAAAACCGGAAGTGGCACTGTAGTTCAAGTGGTAGAGCGCTCGCCTTGAGCTGAAGAGCTGAGGGACAGCACCCAGGCCCAGAGTTCAAGCCCCACGACTGACAAAAAATAATAATAATAATAATAATAATTTTGATGGATACGATGATGACCGCAGTGTACCCTGCTAATGTCATTGTTGGGATTGAAAAGGAAAAAAACCTTTACACATTTTTACAGCTAGATTTCCCACATTGAATACATAGTAATAAACAGCACTGGATTACATACAATAAGAATAACAAGAGGAGAGTTTCAATATCAATAAATACATTCACATAAACAGGCAGAGACCGTAAAAACCCAAATTCCTGCAGTCTCTCTAATGTATACTCACTTTTCTTGATAGTACTATTTTCTTATAAATAAAATCGTTTATTTCCACATTTTGATGGACTAAAGTGTAGTTTTCAACTTAGTGGGATTAGATCAAATAACATTCTCATATAGATACTATTCAGTAACCAATGTTTTCAAATGCTATATTGAGTATGTTCTGCAATACAGCTGTAAAGACATGACACAATTTATATAATACCACTTTCATATCTGTAGTTACCTAGAAAGGACATAGGTCTTAGAGCCAGGAGGTAAAACTTATTTTTATTTCTACATGAAACAATTTGTGACTTTATACCAACAAACTGAATTTGACTCTTTCCTTATTTTTAAGGTAAAGTGGAATATGTAAGGTCTCTTCACTTTTCTTTATTCTTGCTCTAGACGTCAACAAATATATTCTTCATTATTTCTGTTAGATTACATTGATTTACGCATGAGAAAGGTAAGGCCAACAATCAATGTAGTGAGTAAATAATGATACTAGAATATGTGTCTGAGCTCTTCACTCTGTGTGCTTACAAAGAGAGTAATTTGGTGATAGAGAGGACCAATATGAAAAGACAATGGGGGAAAAGCGTACTTTTGAAATGGTTGTTTTAGGACTAGGTGACAGTGATGAGTAAATGAAACAGGCTGGTGTTAGGGGCATAAAAAGAAGTACAGAGAAATCATATTGTGTAAGTCGTTATGGCGAAAACGAACTTTACAACTTTGGTGGGGGGGAGGATTGGGTGAGGGGTGGGGGGAGGATGGGAAGGGATAGGAAGGGGAAACAAAGGAGGAGGCTAAAATGCTTCATAAGAAATGTGCTCATTATCTTGCCCATGTATTTGTAAACTCTCTGTACAGTATTTTCACAATTAAAGAAAGTCATAAAAGCTCCAAAAAAAAGAAATCATATAGTGATAAAAACTGAGTAAATCTTGATCATTCATCTTATCTAATAGGAGGGAGTAAGAAGGGTAAGAAGAAATATAAAAGGCTTCCATATGTTTGGCTGGTAACTCTGTTAGTGATGTTCTTAGTGATAAGAACCACAGGTGGAAATAATGGATTTAGGGGAAAAATATCTGATAGTTCTAAAGTTTATATTAAACAGATGCAAATATAGGTCTGTTTAGACATCATCAAAATATCCACGATCATGAATAGGAAAAAAGAATAATAAAATTGGGGGCATTATTGGAGAGAAGAGGAAAAGGAAAGTTCTGACAGAAGTGGGAGCAATGTGAGTACCAGTGTGGATAAGATTGGAAGAAAGAGATACACAAGGAAACAAAAAAGTAGTAAACAGACATTGACAGAATTAAAGGAAGGAAAGAATTTGCAGGAAGATCTTGAAGGAAATAGGCTATTTGGATTTGAAAAGTAAAAAGAAATAGACAAGTTCAATAAAAAAATGTTTGGTGAAAGTCATCTTGATAAAATTTTGAGATATGAATGTGAATCTATAAAATTCTGGATCCATGAATTCAACAGAACCTACTGATTTTAAATGTTGTGAACAAATGCTTTTATCCTGACCTTAGAAGAATTATACAGATATAACTGTCATGAACTTTACTTAGAGGTATTCTGTGAATATTTTTTGAAGACTTATTTAGCCAGGAGTTTATAGATTGAACTACAGCACAAACCAGCCTAATTTGTCCTACAGTTCCAACGAGTGGCCCATGTATCCACATCAGTTTGAAATTTTATTGAAATATCTTTACATATGTTTGGATATCTTTCAGCCTATTCATTATAAATGTAGGAAAAGAAACACCAAGTATTAGGTTGAACATACAGCTTTACTGATGTGACTGAAGACTCCTGGAATTGATTTTTCTTTAGAATAGAAAATGCTTCAGTAGGCATTGACACATCATAACTGTCATATACTCTATTTAACTCTAGTTCTTGTTAGGGATATCTCCATGCTGAAATAACCATGTCAATCAACCTGCCAGAAATTCTTATATGTAGGAAGTTCTCTTATAAACTTCAAACTTTATTGAATGGAAGAGTTCAGACATTACCTTCACCAGTAAGATTAAATGCATAGAAAGATATATCATTTTGCTTTAATGCCTTTCTTTCATTTTCTCATACGCATTTGCAAGTAGGGAAGGATTCTGATGTAACAATAATACAATTGTGACTAGTACTAACACAACATCTAGGATCTAGTGTTAATTCGATACTTTCTAATTAGTTCCAGATTTTGTGAATTTTTATATTTTTCCTGTGAAAACTAATGAGCTCCAAGAAAATGTCCCTAAGGATCCTTTCAATTCTAATATCACTGTTTGTCTCAAAATTCTTTAAATTCTACATCCTCTAATATGGGCATAGTGTTATACTGTGGAACTTTTCTCCTGAGAGAGTGAGTACTACCCTATTGTTTAACATGGAAAGTACCTTCATACATAGACTGGGCATGTGCAACAAGAAGTGGTAGTTGAACAATGTTCTTAGCAGTTTGTACAGATGAAATGGAAATAGAGCAACTCAGAACTCAAAAGGAATGTGCAAAAAAGACAACGGCACAATGTAGAATGTGCCAAGGAAATGCTGAAGTGTAATTTCAAATTATGAGCTCAGGTGTCAGGGTGTGTTCAAAGTACAGCTTCAGACAATGTAGTTGAATATCTTGGGGGGGGGTGGAATCTGCTTTAAACTATGCTGAGATAATTGTACATGTAGAAGCTCCTGACTCTGACTATAATCAGCCAAAACATCATCAACTTAGGGACTATTTTCCAAATTCAAATTGAGAAAAGAGGGCAAAACACAGTTAGTGTTCAGGGTGAAGTAATGGACATCACATAACTTTTCTTATAAGTCTTCATTTATTTTTGAGCATTAAAGTAGGAAAAAGCCAAGCAAATATTTTCAAGAATCTAAATTGAATGGGAGGTATGATATTGTTCTCTTTTTAACTTGGAAGTTAATGATTATGTCTTTTTATACTCTAACTTGGGAAAATGATCTGCTGTCGGTTATTTTCTTCTCTTCCATTGTTTTGCCCTTCCACTTACATACTTTTTATTTAAACACACATACTTGAAATTGCATTTCTCAATGCTTCAAAATTATCTGAACTACTTACTACTGCTGGCAGCCTTCTATATCTTTCTCAAGGGAATATTTTGTCACTACCATTTTTATCCTATATGATACTGGATATCTTTCTGCCTAATTCAGTGCAAGATATGCATTAGATTCATCCAGATATCTCAACCATTTTACCACCATGAAATCCTATCGTACATAGAAATCAGGTGGCATCTGTCATTTTTGAATGACCCTAAGTAATAGTTACATGCAATCATGTTTTAAACCAATATGTCACTCAGTAAATGAATAATTGACAAAATGTGGTATATATGCAGCGGAATTCTATGCTTCCAATTCCAAATGGAAAGACATGGAAAAATCCTACTAAGTAAAATAAACAAGACACAAAGGAAGATATTCCATAGTTTCTCTCAGTTGTAATAAGTAGGAAATATCTAGGATAGTCCTAGCAAATAAGCAGAATGGCTCAATGGATATGCATAAAATGATGCTGAGCAAAATGACCTCCTAGATATGGAAACAGAGGTTTTTTTTGTGGTTGTTGTTTTTTAATGTACTATGTGATTTCTTTTATTCTTTTGCGTTTTCCCCAATGGTTTGTTCCCTGCAGTATTTGATTTCAGTATCATGTGTCATTGTATATACATTTATCTTAATTTGGCAAGGGAAGAGGAACAACAAAATTTCGAGACAAAGAACAAAGGGCAAACCAAATCAATAGCAATACTCACAAGACAACATGTTGGAAATTTACATTACAACTTGTGAGGGGTATATGGGTGAAGAAAAACTGTGAGAAAAGTGAGGGAGGGGGTAAAAAGTTCGACATGTTATGTATTCACTACCTTACAATTATTGCAACCCGTTCTATATATCCCCTTGACTGTAAAATTAAATTAAAAATAAGCTACATAAAATATAATTTCACTGTATTTGTATAGTAAATATTATTCTGTTATCCCTTTCTCTATCAGAGGGTCATCAACTTGAATGTTATTAAAGTATACAATATTTTCACAATATATTTGCCATTATTTTGAAAAATCATAATTTTAGTATTGTCTTATAGTAAAACAGTAAACAGTTCAATTCTATGGAAAGTCCTAACTTTTAAAACTGAATAATTGTTAAGAGAACAGAATATAAGTTTTCTTCAATATGTCTATGACTATTAAATACTAATTCTAAAATTCTGAACATGCCATAGCAGAGACATGTAAAACAGTATCTGTTTGCTTTTTATTTAATTCTGCAATAGATACAGTTTCCAATGGGATGTTATGTATTTAAAAGTCAACAGAAAAAAGAGCTACATTCTGTTAGAAGATAAACCTGTGACCTATGAACTATCTATAATAATTAATAACAGAAGAGTAAACATTTGTTCATCAGAGTAAGCTTTTCTTTCTTTCTTTCATTCATTCTTTCTTTTTTACTTTCTTTCTTTCTTTTTTGTCGGTCGTGGGGCTTGAACTCTGGGCTTGAGCACTATCCTTTCACTCTTCAGCTCAAGGCAAGTGCTCTACCGCTTGAGCCACAGCACCATTTCTGTTTTTCTAGTTGTTAATTGGAGATAAGAGTCTCAAAGGCTTTGAGTCGGAGGTCTTTGATCCATTTCGAGTTGATTCTGGTGCAGGATGATATATAAGGATATAGCTTTAGTTTTCTACAAGTTAACCAATTTTGCCAGCACCATTTACAGAAGAAGCTGTCTCTCTTCCATTCTATTTTTTAGCTCCTTTATCAAAGATTAGATAGTTATAGGTCTATAGGTTCATTTCTGGGTTTTCAATTTTATTCCATTGATCCTGAGGTCTGTTCTTATGCCAGTACCAAGCTGTTTTGATTACTATGGCTTTACAGTAGAGTTTGAAATTTGGTATTGATATTCCTCCAGCAGTGTTCTTTCCGTTGAGGAGCGTTTTTGCTATTCGGGGTCTTTTATTGTTCCATATGAATTTTTGATTGCCTCTTCTATTTTCTTGAAGAATGAGCTTGGAATTTTGATCGGTAGCGCATTAAATTTGTAGATATCCATGGGAAGTATTGCCATTTTCACGATGTTAATCTTTCCAATCCAGGAGCATGGGAGTTGTTCCCATTTTCTAAGTTCTGTTTTGATTTCCTTTTTCAAGTTTTTAAAGTTTTCATCGTAGAGGTCCTTCACTTATTTGGTTAAGTTAATTCCTAGGTATTTTATTTTTTGTGGGGCTATTACAAATGGAGTTGCTTTCCTAATTTCAGCCACACTTTTATAATTGTTGGCATACAGAAAAGCCATTGATTTTTGGGGGTTAATTTTATAACCTGCTACTTTGCCAAAGTTTTGAATCACCTTGTGTAATTTGGGAGTAGAGTCTATGGGATTCTTTAAATACAAGATCATGTCAAATGCAAAGAGGGAGAGTTTTATTTCTTCTTTCCCTATTTGGATCCCCTTTATTTTTGCATCTTGTCATATTGCTGTAGCTAGGCATTCTAATACTAGATTGAAGAGAAGTGGAGAGAGTGGATATCCTTGTCTTGTTCCTGTGCTAAGAGGAAATGGCTTTAGTTTTTTACATTTAAGTGTAATGCTGGCTGTAGGTTTGTAATATACAGCCTTTATTGTATTGAGGAATGTTCCATGGATTCCTAATTTTTCCAAAACCTTCATCATAAAGGGGTGTTGGATCTTGTCGAATGCTTTTTCTGCATCTATTGAGATAACCATGTGGTTCTTATTCTTGCTCCTGTTGATGTGATGAATAATATTAATTGATTTGCGTATATTGAACCAGCTTTGCATCCCTGAAATGAATCCTGTTTGATCATGGTGTATGATTTTTTGGATGAATTGTTGAAGTCGATTGGCCAAAATTTTGTTGAGAAGTTTTGCATCAATGTTCATCAAAGAAATGTGTCCATAGTTCTCTTTCTTTGATGAGTTCCTTCTTGGTTTTGAGATGAGGGCTATGATGGCTTCATAGAATGTGTTCGGTAGTGAACTTTCTCTTTCAATTTCATTGAAGAGTTGGAGGAGTATTGGTGTGAGCTCTGCTTTGAAGGCCATGTAGAATTCCACTGTAAAACCATCTGCTCCTGGACCTTTGTTATCTGGGAGGTCTCTCATTGCTGTTTCTCTTTCAATGCTTAATATGGGCCTGTTAAGATGGTTTAACTCTTTCGAGTAGCAGTAGTTCTAAAGTTGCCGACGGGGTTGTGTACACTGTGACATGCCCTTTAACTGCTTGTTACCTTAAACTATTTTGATTTTGGAATAATGTGAGTGTCTTCCTTCAGTTATTTTGTGTGTGTATGTATTATTTGAAAGTTATTACAGAGTATAAAAATGTAGATTTGGGTCTAACCTGGGAAGAACAGAGAATTATTCCTTCAGTTTAAAGGGATTTGACTCATCTTTTCTGGAGAAAGTATGTGTTGCTGTTACTAAACAAACATGTGCTCAATAAATGTTTAATTTTTGCAAAAAAAAAAAAAAAGATGGTTTAACTCATCTTGGTTTATTTTGTCATGTTAATATTTGCTAGGAAAAGGTCCATTTCTGCCAAGTTCTCAAACTTATTAGCATAAAGTTTTGAGAAGTATTCCCTTAAAATACTCTAAATCTTGGTTGTTTCTGTGGTGATGTTTCCATTCTCATCTCTGAGTTTACTTATTTTGGTGTGTTCTCTTCCTTTTCTGATAAGATTTGCTAAGGGTCTGTCAATTTTGTTAATTTTTTCAGAGAACAAACTATTTGTTTTGTTGATTCTTTCTGTAGTTGTTTTGGATTCTAATTCATTTAATTCTGATTTAATTTTAATTATTTCGTTCCCTCTACTTCATTGGGGTTTATCTTGTTGCTCTTTTTCAAGGAGGTTCAGATGTCTCATTAAATTGTTGGTTTCACATCTCTCCAATTTGTTGATGTAGGAACTCACAGCTATAAACTTGCCTCTGAGTACTGCCTATAATATGTCCCAGAGGAGCTGGTAATTTGTGTGCTCATTTTTTTAATAGCATGAACATTTGAATTTCCTTTCTAATCTCTTCTATGACCCACTCGTGATTCAGCAGTGTGTTGCTCAGCCTCAATGTGTCATTGGACTATCTTAGGTGGCTTTTGGTGTTTAGTTCTAATTTTATTCCCTTCTGGTCTGAGAGAATGAAAGGTATACAAGGTATAACTTCAATGTTTCTGAATATGGACAAGTTTGCTTTGTGGCCGAAAATGTGGTCTATTTCAGAAAATGTTCCATGTGCTGCTGAGAAAAATGAGTATTCTGATGCTTTTGGGGGAAATATTCGGTAGATGTCTGTTAAATCTAGTTGATCTATGCAGTTGTTTAGATATGCGGTTTCTCTGTTGAGTTTTTGCCGAGTTGATCTATCTAGTGGGGAGAGTGGTGTGTTAAAATCCCCAACAATTAATGTCTCTGAATCTATGTGGAATTTGAGGGAAAGTAGTGTTTTTTGGATAAATTTATGTGCTCCGTTGTTTGGCGAATAGATATTTAGATTTGTAATATCCTCCTGATGGAGAGATCCCTTAGTTTTTATGTAGCAACCTTCTTTATCTCTTCGCACGAATTTTAATTTGAAGTCTATTTTATCTGATATTAGGATTGCAACTCTGGCGTGTTTATGGTGGCTGTTTGCTTGGTAGATTTTGTTCCAGCCTTAACATTGAGAATGTGTTTGTTTTTACAGGCAAGATGTGACTCTTGAAGGCAGCAGATAGAAAAATCTTGTTTTTTAAACCAACTAGATATTCTATGTCGTTAATTGGAGAGTTAAGTCTGTTAATGTTAAGAGATAGGACTGAGAGTTATTTGGGAGTTCCTGTCATGTTATCCACCTTCTTGGGTGCTGTGAAAACTGGGTCCTTCCTATGGTTCTTGGATTCTCAGTTTGGGTGTAGTTTCTTGGCCTTTATTGTGGTCTTGCTGGTTTTCTATGTGTAGGACCTCTTTAAGAATCTTTTGTAGGGCTCTTTTGTTGGAGATGTATTGTTTCAATTTTTCTTTGCTATGGAAGCTTTTTATTTGGCTTTCAGTTATGAAGGAGAGTTTAGATGGGTACAGTATTCTTGGTTGATAGTTGTTTGTTTTTAGGGCATGGCATACATCATTCCAGGCTCTTCTTGCTTTGATTGTCTCTGCTGAGAAATCTGAGGTGATTCTAATTGGTTTCCCTTTATAGGTGATTAATCTTTTCTCCTTGACAGCTTTACGGATCTTTTCCTAGTTCTGAATTCATCCAGTGTGGATTATAATGTTATGGTGGGATGTCCTATTCTGATCTGGTCTATTTGGAGTTCTAAAAGCTTCTTATATTTGAATAGGCCTATCATTTTGCAAGTTTGGGAAGTTCTCTGCTAGGATCCTGTTAAACAAATTTCCTATACCATTAACTTCTGTTTCTAGGTGCTCCTCTACACCCATTATCCTTATTTTAGGCCTTCTGATGGTGTCTTTCAAGTGTTGGATAGATCTCTCATATTTCTTGGATTTGTCTTGGATGGTTGTATGTTCTTTCTTTATAATGTCTAGGCTGTCTTCAGTCCTTGAGATTCGATCTTCTGCATGGTCTAACCTTCTGTTGAGATTTTCTACTTTCAGGATGGAATAGGAGAAACCCTAGGTCTCCTTGGAGCAGGACGAAATTTTCTTAATAGAGACCCGGAAACACAACAAATAAAAGAAAGCTTGGACAAATGGGATTGCATAGAGTTGCAGAGCTTCTGCATGGCAAAGGACATAGCTAGCAAGATCAATAGAAAGCCCACGAATTGGGAGAAATTCTTCACTAGAAATACAACAGACAGGGGTCTCATATCTAAAATACACTTAGAACTCAAAAAATTAAATCCCCCAACAACTAATCCTCAATGAAACAACTGCCCAATAAATAAGTAGGCTAAAGACTTAAAGAGGAACTTCTCTGAAGAAGAAAGAAGGATGACCAATAGACACATGAAGAAATACTCAACCTCCCTAGCCATAAAAGAAATGCAAATTAAAACAACATTGAGATACCACCTCACCCCAGTTAGAATGGCAAAAATCAAAAACTCTAATAACAACAGATGCTGGAGGGGATGTGGACAGAAGGGAACCTTACTTCATTGTTGGTGGGAGAGTAAACTTGATCAACCACTTTGGAAAGTAGTATGGAGGTCCTCAAAAGACTCCACATAGAGCTCCCCTACGACCCCTCAGTCCCACTTTGGGTATTTACCCAAATCTTTACAAATAAGACCACAATAAAGCTACCAGCATAATTATGTTTACTGCAGCATTATTTACCATAGCGAAGATCTGGAACCAACCCAGATGCCCCTCAGTAGATGAAAGGATCAAGAAAATTTGGTATATATAGACAATGGAATTCTATGCCTCCATCAGAAAGAATGACATTGCCCAATTTGTTAGGAAATGGAAAGACTTGGAAAAAATTATATTAAGTGATGTAAGCCAGGCCCAAAGAAACATAGGTCCCATGATTTCCCTGATTTGCAATATCTAATATATGTATGAGTCAAGCAGAAAAGGTCAGATAAGGTGATGTTAGGAAAATGAACCCTAAGATATGTATTTTAAATGTTTTTTTTCTTTCATACATTTGTTTCTAATGCAATTATAAGATTATTTCTTTGTTGCTTTGTATGTCCCTCCCCCACAGTATAACCCCTGCTTTCACTGTATTTGATGTCGGTATAATTTGTGGAGGAGAAGGGGAAAAACAAGTCATTTACATAAGGATACAGGTGGACCTGTTGCAACAATGAGAAGTACAAGTTGTCATGTCGAAAACGAACTTTACAACTTGTGGGAGAGAGGTTTTGGTTGGGGGGGAGGATGGGAAGGGATGGGAATGGTAAACAAAGCAGGAGGCTACAATGCTTGATAAGAAATATGCTCACTATCTTGCCCATCTAATTGTGACCTCTCTGTACAGTATTTTCACAATAAAAAAATAAAAATTAGGAAAATAAAAGAGTCTCACAGGCTTTTCTCCCCGGGCTGGCTTTGAACCTTGATCCTCAGATCTCAGCATCCTCAGTAGCTAGGATTACAGGCATGAGCCACCGGCGCCCGGTTTAAGCTAGTATTTCTTTGACAATCAATGCTAAGGTTTTATGCCATAAAGTCATCCTAGCCCAACAGTTTCCAACTTGTAAGGTACACCATAAATTTCCCTAAATTTACATCATGACCAGCTTATCACTATTGTGAAAAAATACTGCACTTCTGCTGTGATGCCCTCCCAAATTTGCAAAGAACAGTACACTAAGTATTACTGCATCATCCCCCCCAGTGGTATTCTTGAGATCAGAACATTTGCAAATATTATTTTTTTTTATTTTACATTTACTTTATTATATGTTATTTGTTGGGTCTTCATCCATCCCACGAAAGATGGACGTGGTCCTAGGCAACATAAGTGCGCCGCTAGCCCATTCCCCAGCCTCCCTTAACCTGAGAAACAATCAGACACAGCGGGGAGTCAAGTGAAAGTAACTTGTTTATTAACACACAGCAAGCCCTTTTCAAAAGCAAAAAGACCAGGTGGCCTGGGGAGGAAAAGGAACCAACCAATTACTGTAAAGGTCACACCTTATCATGCACCTAAGCTTCCATGAGCTGTTTATGCCCTAAACATAAACAAATCGGGTTCTGCCCTCTCAACTCTCAGCACAATGTTTGCTGCCCATGTGTCCCACAGATTCCCCCTTTTTTGTTTTAATGACATCCCCACCTCCCAGTTAGTTATCCTTTTCCCTCCTCTGTAAAGGTTATTTTAACAGGATTACATTGGTAAGAATAGCATTGACCATACAGGGGGTTCCAGGCAAGTCTGGGGGGCAAGATTCGCCAGACAAGGATAAGGAGGGTCCTTGTGCAGGATTCCAGAGCCTGTCCCAGTTACCTCACAGCCCCACCTAGCACAGTAATAAACATCAGCCCCACTACAGGTAGAAATATCTGAAGAAGCTCGATTACTTCTGGGACATATATAAATGTCCTTATCTTGTAAGGTTGTACTGTTCACAACATGACAGCAGCTTGGGTATTGGGAGTTCCACACATGCTGCACGGTGATTCCTAGTGGGTCCCCACATTCAGGACGTTCTACTATCGTCCAGAAAAACAAGGAAATTTAAAACAAACTCTGCAGACATAGCAAAGCAATCCCAGGCACCTGGTGTCTTTTAAGTAAGCCAGTTCCTTGTATGTGCCTTTAAGCGAGCACAGGGGTCAAAATGACCTTTGAGCTTTACTGTCAGCTCCCAACACCCCATCTTTGTTTAAATAAGTGAACCAGCCTGTCTTAGGTTGGGTGGATTTGCTTGTCTGCCTTACCTATCATTGAGAACTTCTTCAGAGAGAAGCTGAATGCTTGTCTTAGGTTGGTCAGACTGACACCCCCTCTTACCTGTCTCTTGCTGTGGTTCCTCTCGGGGGAAATTCATTCATTTGGAGCTTGATCTTATGAACTAGCTGGCTAAACTCATAAGAGATTTGCACTGCACGGATAATGTAAAGAAGGCATAGAAAAACCATCAGCAAAAGCATTACTAGGCCAAGCAATATCATTAGCAGTCCTTTAACATTAGTCAAGGATGGGATAGCAGTCTTTGCCACTTCAAAGTCCAGACGTGGGGCTTGTTCTAATCCTGCTATTTGCCTGTGGGGTTGAAAAAGATCTAAAGAAAAATTATTATGATTAACATTCTGTATTAGTGCCATAGCAGCTGCTGCTGCAGAGGCAGCTAATGAAATAAAGGCCTAAATCATACCAAGTTTTAGACATGTTTACAGGAAGCATATGGATTCAAGTAATGCCACTATACAAGCAATTTAGTAAAAGAACAATGAGAGCAAGTAACATTAAAATAATTAGCTAAACACATGCTTCGGCCACCATAGCCACTTTTCTTTCCTTGTTGGTTTGTTTATCCTTGGGCATCCTGTATAGAGAATATGGGTAAAAACTTAAGGATCATGGCAGGGATCCAAATGGAATGTGTAGGGCTAGATCTCTGGCAGGAGGTAAGTGTGAATGATGCCTACAAGGAACAAGCACTGGGAGAATAGGCTTAAGCAGGTCTCCTTTATTCTTCCTCAAGGTGGCGGCGGGGGGGAGGGGGGGTAGGTGGGAGAAGGGGGGAAGTTTTGTAGCCCCAGCTTTCCCAACCTCCTGAGTCCTTTCCTTCCCTGCCAATCACTTCGAGGGGAGTTGATGTAAGGCAGTTGTGACAGGCACTGCTTGGTGACAGGCACTGATTTGTCCCTGGGGGCATGTAGGGAGCATGGACAGCTCATGGCTGTCAAGCTAGGCAGAAGTGCCTTTGGGTCACATCTCTATGAGCAGGAAGTGCAGGAAGTGTGCTTCAAGTGCTACTCTAGCTGACTCAACCAGATCTGACCGACTCTACCCACAAATTTCCCCTTTTCTTTTAAAAGGACCGTCATTATGGTGACCCGTCATTGGAGACATTTTTGCCGGGAGTGTAAGCGTTGAATAATTCCCAGGAGAATAAACTCTAATAGTGCAAGGCCTCCCCAGGTGACCAGAGAGGATGGTGAAAACCATTGTTGTAACTTTTTAAGCACATCTTCTAAAAATGAGGCAGCGCAAATAAGCTGTATGGTGGTTTGGTTTAGGTGGGTAATATCATGCAGCAGGAGGTGGGTAAAGTTTAAGTACTTAAGGCACCAAGGGCCTTTGATGTAGTTACTAAGTTTAGTGACATTGGGCGCTGGAGTGGAAAGCTGACAAACAGAAGTAGTCATAGCATTACATAGTCCTCCTTGTAATCGAAGAAAAATAATCTCTTTTTGGAGCAAGTCTATTTGTTGCTGGAGCACAAGGAGGCTTCCGTTAAGATGATTGGCAACTTGCAAATGTTGTAATTCTATGGATGACAGTTGAGGGATGAGCTGGTTTATCTCTTGCACGGTGGACACGCTTTGGGACAGTGATATAGCGGTCGTAGTAGATGAAGCCACTGTAGTGATGATCGCCGACATGATTGTAATGATCTCTTTTAGGGCGTGGATGAACTAATTGAACCTGAGAAAACTGAGAGTCATTAGTAGCCAGAACAATAAATGCGGGAACACATACCAAACCTACAAAGTGATATGAGTCATTGGGTTGCCAGTGATTGCTGAGAGTGCAAGTAGCAGAGAAGTTGTCTCCTAGACAAAAGAAGAACAGGGCTCTAACCACTACCATTCCTGACACCTGGTTGCATGCAGAGTGGTTACAGCGACAAGTATTGGCCAATAAGAAAGGGAACAAATCCAGGCAGGAATATGATGAGCAAACGACTGGCATGGGGAGTACTAGGTCTCCCAATTGTCCCCCTGACGAGTTCTAAAACTCCTTTAGATTTTGAGGTTTGGGATTTTTTTCAGATTGGTTGTATATAGCCAGGTAGAGGGACAATGTGAGGTCCCCAAATACTCTGCCTTGCCAGGAACTGGCACAAAGGCTAATCACTAATTCCTCAAGAGGAATGGGAACATTGCCAAAGCTATCAAAGTCCCTGCATGGGCATAACTGCATATGAAAAGTTATGTCAATAGCCTGAGTACAATTTTTTCCCGTGGGACAAATTGGTTAGGGTTCCGTGTAGTTCCACCATCCTGTCCCATGAGTTACTGTTGAGAGGGGGATGGTACAGCCATCAAACTGTTTTACAGTCTCGTCTGAAAAACAAAAAGAGATGGCTCCCTTCCATCCAAAAGTAAGGTTTGTTTTTTGGTGCCATAGGGCAGCTGCCGAGAAAGGAAGGCCAACCGTGCCACTGGAAGAAAGCATTTGAGGGATGATGGTGGTATCTTCCCCTACTATCATCAAGATTTGGGGGCTAGACATTAACGTTATTTTAACTGGTCCTGTAGCAGATTGAGAATTGGCTGTAATAATGGCACACATTAGGAGGAATAGAGTACCATGCCCTGAGTTAGGGTCTGGGGCCATAGTCTGGGCTTGTTCTACCAATTCCTTTAGGTCTCCCCAAGTGATGGCATGGGCTCTAGCTCGAGGTTTGCATCTCCTACTCCTCGGGCTGTTCAAGCGTAGTCAACGCATCTCATTCGTAGGTGGTGACGGTTGGTCGGACAACTCCAGCTGCAGGTTTATCACCATGTCTGGAAAGATACAAGCAAATCCTCTCCCTTGTGCCATTAAGGGAGCAGGGCCCTCCCATTTTCTTGTGATGGGGTCCCTCCATCTAACCAAAGGGACTGGAGTAGGGGTTTTCATGAGTCCCCAATGCAGGGACTCGGGGGACGCACCTGTGGTGGGTGTGAATGTTAAAACGTTTTTTAGTATAAGGCAATAATTTAATTGTATTTGGGGATCTTTATGCCCTAGCCCCTCCAGTTTCCCCTTTTCTTTTAAAAGAAGGGTCTTAATTTCTTTATGACTGCGTTCAACAATTGCTTGGCCTTGTGGGTTATATGGAATACCTGTCTGGTGTGTGATGTTCCAAAGGGTACGAAATTCATGAAAATATTTGGAGGTGTAAGCAGGGCCATTGTCTGTTTTAAAGGTCCAAGGAACGCCCATAATTGTAATGGCATGTAGAAGTGACTTAATGGCGTGGCTTGTTTCACCTGTTAAGGCTAAAGCTGTTAGAAAGCTTGAGAATAAATCTATGCATACGTGGACGTATTTTTGTTTGCCGAACTGGGGGATAAGGTTTATGTCCATTTGCCATGTGCCATTGGGCCTAAGGCCTCACGGATTTGTTTTCATGGGTTGAAGTGATCCTAAGGGTAAAGGAAGTGCACAGGAGGAGCAGGACCGAATCATGTGCTTGTGTTGTTGGTGTGTCAAATCAGGAAATAATTGTTTGATAGTAGTAAATGAAAGCGACCATGCAACGTTCAGGCCTGGTCCATGGGCATATTGGTGAGTAATACAGTTGGTGTGATAGCACGATCAATGGCTTCATTACCAGGAGCTAGGGGTCCGGGGAGGTTAGTATGAAATCTAATGTGTTGAATGTAACAGGGTTGGGCATGGTTGTCTAGTACAGTTTGCAGTTTACACATTATTCATGTTATATCATGACCATCATCTCTTAATAAAGCTCCAGGAAGAACGACAGCAGTTTGTACAGCATATAAACTATCAGAAAATATATTAAGAGGTTCTCTGGGAAAAGATGTAAGGGCTAGTAAAATGGCCAGTACCTCAGCAGCTTGAATGGACAGGGAATGTTGTTGAATCATGTATTTTTTAGTATTAGCATTGTAAA